>NC_142441.1:129242222-129571944 GCF_059453495.1 Arachis ipaensis
ATTCATTTCTGTTTTACTCAGTTTCTCATTCCGACTTATAAGTTAGGATGTTTTCGAGTTTATTATGATCAACTTGTATAACCTCTTTACGCCGACTTGTTCCTCGTCGTTTCATCCTGACGACCATCTAGGTCGGTCATGGGATTTTTACGTTTTGTCGAGCTTAAGTCGGCGCGTTTCGTAGAAAGGAATAGAAAACAATAAAAAAGGAATTTATAAGAGATATTTGTAAGATGAAAAGATCTTTATTAGTTGGGGGGGTACTTCATTGCTACTAAGGGTTTTTGACAGTCTATTTCCCTTAGCCCCTACTATGATGCCTCGTTAAAAACCCTTCTTCAGAAAAAAACCCTTTGGCTCTGGGGAAAAAATCATGAAGTTGGGAAAAGAGTACATCAGGGAGTAGAGTTCGCTTTTAGCTATAGTACCTTTTCATATTACAAGCATGCCACGACCTTGGTAACTCGGTGCCGTCCAGGTCGGTCACCTTATAATAGCCTTTTCCTAAGATCTCATTGATTTTGTATGGTCCCTTCCAATTTGCAGCGAGTTTTCCTTCTCCTGATTTGTTGACTCCAATGTCATTTCTAATCAGGACCAAGTCGCTTAGGGTGAATGTTCTTCGGATGACTTTTTTGTTGTATCTTGTAGCCATCCTTTGCTTCAATGCTGCCTCTCTTATCTGGGCTTCTTCTCGGACTTCGGGGAGCAAGTCGAGCTCCTCCTTGTGCCCATGTATATTCCCGATCTCGTCATGGAGAATCACTCTTGGGCTTTGCTCGCTGACTTCTATTGGGATCATGGCTTCTACCCCATAAACTAGTCGGAAGGGAGTTTCTCCAGTGGCGGATTGGGGTGTCGTCCTGTAGGCCCATAGCACTTGGGGGAGCTCTTCGGCCCAAGCTCCTTTTGCATCTTGTAATCTCTTCTTTAGCCCTGCCAGTATGACTTTGTTGGCCGCCTCGACTTGCCCATTGGCTTGCGGGTGCTCCACCGAGGTGAACTGGTGTTTGATTTTCATACTGGCTACTAGGCTTCTAAAGGTGGAGTCGGTGAACTGGGTTCCATTATCTGTAGTAATGGAATGAGGTATCCCATACCTTGTGATGATATTTTTATAGAGGAACCTCCGACTTCTTTGTGCGGTGATGGTGGCCAATGGCTCTGCTTCTATCCACTTTGTGAAATAATCTATTCCCACGATCAGGTATCTGACTTGTCCTGGCGCCTGGGGAAAAGGACCTAACAAATCCATTCCCCACTTTGCAAAAGGCCATGGAGAAGTGATACTGATGAGCTCCTCTGGTGGGGCCACATGGAAATTTGCATGCATCTGGCATGGTTGGAATTTTTTCACAAATTCCGTGGCATCTTTCTGCAAGGTCGGCCAGTAGAATCCTGCTCGGATTACTTTCTTGGCTAGTGATCTCGCTCCGAGATGATTTTCGCAGATCCCACTGTGGATTTCTTCTAACACTTCGGTGGTTCTTGAGGTCGGTACACATTTTAATAATAGTGTTGATATCCCCCTTCTGTAGAGGATATTTCTCACCAGAGTGTAATGTTGTGCTTCCCTTCGGATCTTCTTAGCCTCATTTTCCTCCTTGGGGAGGATGTCAAATTTCATGTATTCGACCAAGGGGTTCATCCATCCGAGGTTTAATCCGGCTACCTCAAGGACCTCTTGTTTGTCTTTTTCTTTTACTACGGAGGATTTCTGGAGAGTTTCCTGGATCAGGCTTCTGTTATTCCCTCCTGGTTTGGTACTTGCTAACTTGGATAGGGCGTCTGCTCTGCTATTTAGATCCCGAGTTATATGTTTGACCTCGGTTTCTGCAAAGCGCCCAAGATGTTCCAAAGTTTTTTCCAAGTACTTTTTCATATTTTGGTCCTTCGCCTGATACTCTCCACTTATCTGGGAGGTTACCACTTGCGAGTCGTTGTATATCATCACTTTTGTAGCACCGACTTCTTCCGCCAGCTTCAATCCAGCAATCAGAGCTTCATACTCTGCCTGATTATTTGAAGCTGGGAATTCAAATTTGAGGGAAACTTCTATCTGGGTTCCCCTTTCATCCACCAATATTATGCCTGCACCGCTTCCTGTTTTGTTCGAGGATCCATCTACATAGAGTTCCCATGTAGTTGGTTTTTCCTCTTGGTCTCCTGCCTATTCTGCGATGAAGTCGGTGAGGCACTGGGCTTTAATCGTCGTCCGAGCTTCATACTTCAGGTCGAACTCGGAGAGCTCTATTGCCCATTGAACCATTCTCCCTGCAACATCCGTCTTTTGGAGGATTTGCTTCATGGGTTGGTTCGTGCGGACTCTTATTGTGTGAGCTTGAAAGTAAGGCCGTAGTCTTCGTGAGGCTACTACTAAGGAGTAGGCAAACTTCTCCAGTTTGTGGTACCTTAGCACAGGGCCTTGTAGAACTTTACTGATGAAATATACTGGGTGCTGTCCAACCTCGTCTTCTCTGATCAGGGCCGATGAGACGGCCTTGTCTGCTACAGATAAGTATAGGACGAGGTCTTCCCCAGCTATAGGTCAGGTCAAAATAGGAGGTTGGCTTAAGAATCTTTTGAACTCCTGGAACGCCTCCTCGCATTCAGGAGTCCATTCAAACTGACATCCCTTTCTCAATAAGGAGAACAGTGGGAGGGATTTTAGCGCCGATCCTGCCAAAAATCTGGAAAGGGCTGCAAGTCGGCCATTCAGCTGTTGGACCTCTCTTAAACAAGTCGGGCTTTTCATCTCTAGGATAGCTCTACACTTGTCGGGATTAGCTTCAATCCCTCTCTGTGTTAGCATAAACCCTAGGAATTTTCCTGCCTCTACCGCGAAGGCGCACTTTGCAGGATTTAGTCTCATCCCGCGCAACCTTATGGTGTCAAAGACTTGTGAGAGGTCAGACAGGAGGTCGACTTCTTTCTTGGTCTTTACCAGCATATCGTCGACGTATACTTCCATTAGGCTCCCTAGGTGAGAGGCAAACACCTTATTCATCAACCTCTGATATGTGGCCCCTGCATTTTTCAATCCGAATGGCATGACCACGTAGCAAAAATTAGCTCTGGGCGTGATGAATGATGTTTTCTCCTGGTCTGGCTCAAACATCGGGATTTGGTTATACCCCGAGTAGGCGTCCATGAACGACAAGTATTGATACCCCGAGCTGGAGTCCACTAGGGTGTCAATGCTTGGCAGTGGATAAGGGTCCTTGGGACATGCCTTATTTAAGTCGGTGTAGTCGACACACATTCTCCATTTGCCATTTTGTTTTTTGACTAGCACTACATTGGCTAGCCATGTTGGGTACTTGACTTCTCTAATGAAGCCGGCTTCTAGGAGCGCTTGTACTTGCTCCTCTATTATTAGGGCTCGCTCTGCGCCGAGCTTGCGTCTTCTCTGTTGTACAGGTCGGGACCCCGGGTAAACCGAGAGCTTATGGGACATGAGCTCGGGGTCTATCCCAGGCATGTCGGAGGCCTTCCAGGCGAAGAGATCGGAGTTATCTCTTAGGAGCTTAGTCAACCCTTGTTTTAGGGTTTCCCCTAGGTTGGCCCCTATGTGAGTATTTTTTCCCTCCTCTTCGCCGACCTGTATCTCCTCGGTTTTTCCTCCCGGTTGTGGACGCAGCTCCTCTCTAGCCCTTGCGCCTCCGAGCTCTACTGTGTGAACTTCTCGGATTTTTCCTCTCAGGTTTAGGCTTTCATTGTAGCATTTCCTTGCCAATTTTTGATCTCCCCTTACCGTTGCTATCCCCGCTGAAGTCGGGAATTTCATACAAAGGTGAGGGGTGGATACCACCGCTCCGAGTCGATTAAAGGTAGTCCTGCCAATTAAAGCATTATATGCTGACCCTACATCGATGACTATGAAGTCTATGCTCAGAGTTTTTGATTTTTTCCCTTTTCCAAAGGTGGTGTGGAGGGGCAAAAACCCTAGTGACTTTATTGGCGTGTCGCCTAGTCCATATAAGGTGTCGGGGTAGGCTCTTAATTCTTTCTCATCCAACCCTAGTTTATCGAAAGCGGGCTTAAAAAGAATGTCCGCTGAGCTTCCTTGGTCTACTAGGGTTCTGTGGAGATGAGCATTTGCTAGGATCATAGTTATTACCACTGGATCATCGTGTCCAGGGATTATTCTTTGCCCATCTTCATTTGTGAATGAAATGGTAGGGAGGTCGGATGACTCTCCTCCGACCTGGTAGACTCTCTTGAGATGTCTTTTGCGAGAGGATTTGGTGAGTCCCCCTCCCGCGAACCCTCCTGAGATCATATGGATATGTCTCTCCGGAGTCTGCGGTGGTGGGTCTCTTCTATCCATATCGTCTCGCTTTCTCTTCCCATGACTGTCCGACCTTTCTATGAGATATATGTCGAGCCGACCTTCCCTAGCTAGCTTTTCTATCACATTTTTAAGGTCGTAGCAGTCGTTTGTGGAGTGACCATATATTTTATGGTACTCACAGTAGTCGCTGCGGCTCCCCCCTTTTTTATTTTTAATGGGTCTGGGGGGTGGTAGCCTTTCAGTATTACAAATCTCTCTGTATACGTCCACTATAGAGACCTTTAGAGGAGTATAAGAGTGATATTTTCTTGGTCTATCGAGGCCGAGATCTTCTTTCTTTTTGGTTTCCCTCTCTCTTTCTTTTGTTGAGGGAGGGTGCCCAGGTCGCCAACTCAGGTCTCTTAACTTAGCATTTTCCTCTATATTGATGTACTTTTCAGCTCTTTCCTGTACATCACTTAGAGAGATGGGATGTCTTTTGGATATGGACTGTGAGAAGGGACTTTCTCTGAGCCCATTGACTAGCCCCATTATGATTGCCTCGGTGGGCAGGTCTTGAATCTCTAAACATGCTTTGTTGAACCTTTCCATATAGGCTCGTAAGGATTCTCCGACCTCCTGTTTTATTCCCAGGAGGCTTGGTGCATGTTTAACTTTGTCTTTCTGGATAGAGAACCTCATCAAGAATTTCCTTGAGAGGTCTTCAAAACTGGTGACCGACCTCGGGGGGAGGCTGTCGAACCACTTCATCGCTGCTTTTGACAAGGTTGTCAGAAAAGCTTTGCATCGCGTAGCATCGGAAGCGTCAGCCAGATACATCCGACTTTTAAAGTTGCTCAGATGATGCTTTGGATCAGTGGTTCCGTCGTAGAGGTCCATATCGGGGCTTCTAAAGTTTCTCGGAACTTTTGCCCTCATTATGTCCTCACTAAAAGGATCTTCCCCTCCTAGGGGGGACTCTTCTCTACTATCACGGGAGTTCCGACCTTTGAGGGAGGATTCTAGCTTTAAGAGTTTTTCCTCTAACTCTTTTCGTTTATCCATCTCCTCTCTTAGGCGCTTTTCTATCTCCTTTTGTCGCTCCCGTTCCTGTTCTAGCTGTTCCAAACGATTTTGGTGAATATGGACTAACCCCATGAGCTCAGTTGAATGGGACTGTCCGTCCTTCTCTGACTCACGGCCTTCTGAGGAATTCACCTTCGGGGTTTTGACTCCGGAGGTTCCTTCTTTGTGTTGATCGTTGGTTTCCTGACGGAGGGTTAGGTCCGCGTCACTATTTCTGGTGTCCAGATTCTCTTGTTCAGAATCTGTTTCCACATGACCCTCCTCAGGGGATCCGTCCGCCATCACTGGTTGATCTCTCGGGTCCCCGGCAACGGCACCAATGTTACGGTAGGTAACCGGAGATTAATGGGCTGGATGGCGCTGGTTGGCCCAATCGTCTGAGGGAGGAAGCCTTTGTCAGGGTTTGCGCCATGGGGGCCTCCGTCCGACTTGTGAGTATGAGTGAATGGGGGGTGGTACCTGCAAAGACACTCCAATGCCTAAGTCAGCAAAGGGGTTAGCAGGTCTAGAGAGTATTGGGACTTAGAGATACCTGAGGGGTGTCAGTGTATTTATAGTGGTAAGCCAATAACCACCGTTGGAGTAGTGCCACTTTTCTAGGGTGTTAACCGTCCCTTTATCTTAGGGAAGTTAGGATATGGCTCGTGAAGTGGTTAGAGAGATTCTAGGGGCAGTTACTCATTCAAATGAGTGCTTATCTGCCAGTTAATCCTCGTTCCCGACTTCTTTAGAGCAAGTCGTGACTAGTTCCGACTTCGTAGTGGCTAATCTGGTGAAAGGTGAGGCCAACCCTTTGGGTTGGGCCTTTTTATTGGGATCCTGGGCCTTATTCGTTGGGCCAGGGTATGAACAGGACTCAAACCCGCAACCTCTTACATGAGTATGGGGGAGATTATACTATTTGAGTTATAACTCATTGGCGAGGAAATAACTTCTTATCCACGATAAATTTTATCAATTCAATCGTTGAATCCAAATTATGCAACACTTCATTATATAATAATCTAATAATCTAATAAAATTTTATGAAATTTGGAATTGATTTTATATGTCGTCATGATGTATTGAAATTTGAATCTTCTGAAATTTGTTATGTGACTATTAAAATAAGGATAATGCTATGGTGCGGAAGAGGTTTTTTTTCAGCAGGTGCTGAAGAGACGTAGTGAAGCATGAATTTTACACGTGTTAAGTTGGGTCTCCTGTGCCAGACACATGTTCTGTGAAGATGCAGAGCTAGAGCTGCCACAGATCAGTTCATGAAAGTCATTAATGTTAAATTAGTTAGAAAATTAATGTAATGATTAGTTGTTGGACTTTTTTAAAGTTGACCAATAAATTTTTGAAAACCCTTAATGGTTGGGTTGGGTTCTCAACGTAACCATAACTAGTCCATTTGATAATAATAATAATAATAATAATAATAATAATAATAATAATAATAATAATAGAAGCAAGTGAAAGGGTATTATTAATTGAAGCATTGGAGAGAGAGAGAAAAAGACATAGGGGTTTTTATCAAATTATTAATAATTTCAACTTCTAAAATTCATTCTGCTGCATTTGTTTATTTCAAATTCTATATTTTTACACTAATAAATATTCTTATTTTCCATTGCTTTTATGTTTTTATAAAATCAAATTAATTTACAAACTCTAAATTCTTAAAATTTTAAATTCTCAAAAATATATACTAAATATGTCAATTTTAAATTAATATTCACTAATTTTAAATTTATAAACAAATTAAAAAAAACTATATATACCTCACTAAATCTTAAACACTAAACTAAAAACCCTACACCCTTAACCCCTAAATCTTAACTTCTAAATACTAAACTCTCAAAAACATACTCTAAACCCAAATTTCAAATTTCAAATACCCCAACCCTAACCTAATCCTAAACTATAATCCTAGATTACAAATTCTAAACCTTCAAATTATATAAAAACTCCTCTCTCATTAATAATACCCTTTCACTTGCTTTTATTATTATTATTATTATTATTATTATTATTATTATTATTATTATTATTATCAAATGAACTAGTTATGACTATATTCAGAACCTAGCCCAACCATTAAGGATTTCCAAAAATTTATTCGTCAACTCCAAAAAAGTCCAACAACTAATCACTACATTAATTTTTCAACTAATTTAATAATTCCGTCCAAAAAAAACTAATTTAATATTAATGGCTTCCATGAACTGAACAATCTCTGTGGTAGCTCTGCATCTTTACAGACCATGTCTGGCATAGGACATCTAACTTAACACGCGGAAAATTCATCCTTCACCACGTCTCTTCAGTATTCGCTGAAAAAAAATCTCTTCCACATCATAGCACTGCCCTTAAAATAATATGAAATAATTTAACAGTTAAAATTATAAAATTTATTGTATAAAGAAAAATATTTTCCGGTGTAAATCAATGTAACTTACAACCGATGTACAGGGTCATCCAAATTCATTTTAGTATAATCTTTTATTAGACAAATATTAAAAGTTTAATGATGTATGTGTTACATTTTAAAAAGGTTAAATCCTCTCCCACTAATAAGACCCCCCTTTTTTTTCATACATATACTACTCAAAGTCTCACTCACCTAATGTTGGTATAGAATTTCGACCAATTATAAAATTCGACTAATATAAAAGTTGACAGTATTATATCAATCGAGTCGAAAGGTATCAAATGAACAAATGGCGTGTGGTTCAAAATTGGTAGCATGATACGGAGCGTGGAAATTTGTTAGTGACAAAAAATGAATTTTTCAATTAGGATGAGTTTCGACTACACATGGTGTCAATTTGAAGACTTAGTTGAAACTAATAACAGGTAGTGCAAGAGCATTTAAGTTGAAGATTTTCAATAATAAAAAACAGATCAAAAAACAGTTACTGGTTGTCCTTGAAAAATTAAGACTTTTGCTTGACTCTCAAGATAAGTTGAGAACATAGGTACGAATTTTAGAGAGCAAGCTGAAGAGAGAATGTAAAATTTGGAGAAGACGTTGGATGATTTGAAAGTCAAGATTCTCTATGGTTAAAGCATGGTAACAAGATCATAGAAAGACAGGAGCATTCTGCAGTCCACTTCTATAGTCTTAAAATAAGAGAAATTTGGAAGAACTGAGAAACTTCAACTGAGAACACTTTAGCGTCACACAAAATTCTACAAATTTTCAATTACAGTGACACAACGAAAGTCAATAGATTACAAGTGAAAGTGAGTGTTTGAAGTCAATTTTCTTTTTTTATTCACTTTATTGTTGTTTTTTCTTTTCCAACATTTATTGTTTTCTTTTCTTTTTATTCAGTTGCTTAATTTCTTTTTATTTCAATTTAATTCTGTTTGTTTCTTTTGCTTTGATTCACTCATTTATTTTTTCTGTTTTTATTTTGTTTTTACTTATTTATTTGAATTTCAGATTTTTATTTATTTATTTTTATTTTGTTATTTTCTCTTGATGTACTTTCAATATTTTTTATTCTGTTTTGTATTTCTCTTTTCTTTATTTTGATTCGACTTTATTTCTTAATTTTATTACATAATTTACTTTCGATACTCACATTAAGTAATTTTTGGGTCGAGTCCATTCCTTTTCTAAAAGAATTGTATCTGATTTTTGAATTGAAATTTTAATATAAATTTAATTTGACATCTTGTCTAAATTATCAAAACAAAGTAAAATACCTACTAATACACATTAAGGTTTTGTTTGCTTAGCTTGAGGTGAAGTAAGAAAAAAGATTAGTGGGAGAGAAGCCAGTAAAAGAGATGCGAGGTAACTTTTCTTGTTTGATTCGAGAAGAAATAGAAGATAAATGAAAAAATTGGGGTGGCCTATTCAAAATTATTTCTTCTTGAAGGAGGAAAGAAATGAAATCGGTTGATATATATATATATATATATATATATATATATATTAACATTTACAATTAAATATATTATGTATTTTGGTATAATAAAATGTTAAGATGTATTTTAAATATTGTATTTATTAAATATATGGTTATTAACATTATATTTTGAGGGATAAATTTAATATTTTTATATTTAATTATTTATTTTCTTTCGCATTTAAATAAAAAAAAGAAGTAAATTATTACTAAATTTCTTTCTTCTTATTTTTTTTTTCGCAGCAACTAAGGGCAAATTAAATGTCCACTTCACTCTCTTTTTTCTTTCTTTCTTGCTCCTCGCTTATTTTCTTTCATCTAAACAAAATCTAACAATTCTCATATCACATTGGAGTCTTAGGTGGGAATTAAATTCATTGCAACTTTTCGTGCGGCAGTCAAATCTACCAATTGATTTAAGATTTAGCTATCCTCTCATAAGAAACTGTTTTTTTTTTATGGTATTTTATAATTCAACAAGTTAAATACTAATTTATGTTAGATTGGAGCTTCATTTAAAATTTTATTATTAGTCAATGAATTGATGTATTTATAAAATAAAATTTACACTCTTAACACTTATTTAAACAGATTAATAAACAAACTACTAAACCAATTTAAATTGATTCCACTCATAAAACTCTTTATCCTATAACCTCGTGTCTAAGGGGTTCGTGGGTCAAACCTTCTACACCCAAAAGAGTTACACCGTCGTGAAGGGGATGAAAGTCTGAACCCCAACATGCACCTCAATAGGATTAGTAATCAGTAGAGTAAATTAGAATTTGAACTTTACCTTAATTTTATCCACGAATTGAAAGTATTTTTAAAACTTAATTATATCTTATTCACAGGTTAAGAATCTCTTAACTCTAACCCTACTCGTACCCTAAAGTTCTCAACCCTACTGTTACGATGGGTAACCGGAGATTATTGGGTTGGATTCGTTTGGCTGGCCCAATCGTTAGAATGAGGGAGTATCCAAGCGGATTGATGCTCCAAGGCCCCCGTCCGACTTCGGTATGAGAGAATGGGGGGTGGTACCTGTAAAGACACTCCGATGCCAAAGTCAGCAAAGGGAGCAAAACAGGTCTAGAGAGTATTGGGCTTAGTGATACCTGAGAAGTGTCAGTGTATTTATAGTGGTGAACCCATAACCACCGTTGGTGTAGTTCCGTTATTCATGGGGAATAACCGTCCATTTATCTTAGGGAGGTTGAGATATGGCTCCAGGAAGTGGGTTGAGAGATTTTAGGGGCAGTTACTCATTTGAATGGGTGTTTATCTGCCAGCTAATCTTCGTCCCGACTTCTTTAGAGCAAGTCGTGGTAGAACCGACTTCGTGGGGTGAAGGTCGGTATAGAGCGAGGCTTAATCCTTTGGATTGGTCCTTTCGTTTGGACCTGAGCCTTATCATTGGGCCAGGGTATGAACAGTGCCCCTACTCGAGCCCAATTTCTTTTAAGATTTGGGTTCGAGTATTCTACTCGGGGTCGTAGCCGACTTGGGAGGGAACCTACGTGATTGTTCGGAACCGACGTGACTTTCGTGACTTTTGGTTTTCACATTTACGTCTAATCAAACGTCGCGTCCGTTAGGGGTTTGCGTAGGTTTTAATTACCTTGGTAACGGTGCGCCCATTAATGACTGTTTTCTGTTTTTACCATTATGCTCCTAACGTGCCTATAAATGCCTTCCCTCTCTTTCGTTGTGTCGTTTCTGCGTTTTTCAAATTTTCTTCTCTTCTGTACGTGGGGCATTCTTTGTTTGAAGGCTTGCATCTTCCTCTACCTTGTTTCCAGGCAAAGGTTAGTCTTTTTCTCCTCTTCTCTTTTATGAAATGCTTCTGTTTGCATGTCTTTATTCTTTAGATAGAGAGAAGTTGATTCGTAGGCTCTAATTCCGTATTCCCCTTAGAGACCATGTTTTTTATTTTCTTTTCTTTTTTCTTTGTAGGTTTCACTCGCCTTTTTAGGAAAAGAAATGTCTTCCGTAGAAATTCTTGCTCAGTGGGTCGATGTCACAGTCTTAGGAGAGGAACCTCTGGTTGACACTGATTTTATTACTGACCTTCGCACTCGTCATCGGCTCTGCACCTCTGATGAGGATGAGCCAAAGTATGAACTGCTTGTCCCGGGTCCGGAAGACCGGGTTTGCTTCGGGAGGGCTACTGAGACGGCCCCACATTTCTTCTTTATGTATGAGAGCATGATTACCCGTTTGGGTGTTTTCCTTCCATTTTCTGATTTCGAAATTGCTGTTTTACGTCACTGCCGTGTTGTACCTACCCAGCTTCACCCAAACTCTTGGGGTTTTCTGAAAATATACTAGTTCATCAGCCATACTTTAGACTTTCCGACCTCTTTGAGAATTTTCTTTTATCTCTTCCACATGACCAAGCCCCTCAGTGGGCAAAATAATAAGCAACAATGGGTGTCTTTCTGAGCTATACAAGGTCGGAGAGTTTTCACCCTTTTTGATGAATCCTTTCATGACTTCAAAAATTATTTTTTCAATGTTCAAGGCGTAGAGGGTCACCACCCCTTTTTCTTGGATGAGAATTCTTCCCCTCGCTTTCCCTTGTACTGGTTAGAGGCTTTCCCCTGTGAGAAATATGGTTTGGAGGATCTGGATGAGGTGGAGGCAGCCATTGTAGGGTTCCTCCGAGAAGTATGCAAGAGGGCCCCATATCTGGATACCAAAAAATTTCTCCAGGAGTCGTCGTCTTTTGTCCAGACACAACTAGGTAGCTTTTATCTACTTCGTTTCCGACTTGTTTCTACCGACTTTACCGACTTGTTTTACTAATTATTTTCTTTTACAGAGATGGTGAGGAAGAATTCCAATGAGTCTTACCAGAGAGTCCAGGAGGCCAAGGCGAGGTCTCGCGCCAGAACCGGTGGTGCCAGGGTAAATAGCTCTCCTCTTCCTCTTCCTCCCCTTCTTCCCGAAATTTGGGGACTCCTTCTCAACCCATTGTTATCCCTGCTTCAGCTTCTTCTCAGCCGTCCCCTCCTCCTCGACCTTCTCCTGAGCCAGAGAAGAAGAAGCGCAAGGCTTTAGAGTCTGGCTCTTCTTTTGAAGGTGAGGCTAAGGTTGATGCTCCTGAATTTATCCGAAAGTTCATCTATCTCCATACCCGTATAGGTATGGATGATGTTTCTATTCGAAACCACCTCACTATTCTGGCTGAGGAGAGCATCAGGGCGGCGGGAATTTGTGTCAAGTTCCTTGATATTTTTGAGAAAACTCCTCTTAGCTCTCTGGGTTCAACCTCTAAGGTTGAAGAGTTGGAGGGAAGGCTTCTCATATATCAGGAACATGAGAAGGAGTTGAAGAAGGAGGTTGCCAAATTGAAGGAGGAGAGGGATGGCCTCCGAGAGAAGGAGAGCAAGTTACAAGCCCTATGTAACATGGAGGAGAGCTTGAGAAAGAAGGCGCAGGAGAGTTATCAGAGTTTATTTGAGGACCTTGTGGCTGTAAGGAGGGACTTGTTGAACTCTCGGACTGCCTATGCCGAGTTGGAGGACTCTATTGCTGAGGGGGCCGAGGAGGCCTGGAGGATTTTTAAGGAGCAGATCGGAGTTCTTGCTCCCGACCTGGATCTCTCTCCTTTGGATCCTAACAAGGTCGTTATTGATGGTGCCATAGTTTATCCCCCAGCTCCCGAGGTCGTCACCGAGTCAGATTTGAAGACTCGGGGGCAGAGAATCATTGAGTCCCCTCCTCGTCAAAAGGATGTTCCGAGTTCCTCAAGACCTCACGGTGCCTCTTCTTCGACTCCTATGGACACTTCTCTCCCTGGTTCTGATGGCGCTCCGACTCCTCTTCCCGACTCTGGTGGTGATCTGACTACTCCCTTTGGTCCTGGTGGTGATGCTCTTTAAAAATTTGTTGGCTATATGGGGGCCCGGCCTGTGGGTCCCCTCTTTTTTAAACTCTTTATATTTGTGGTGGTGGTATGTTGACATTTGCCTTGGCCTTTTATGGCCGTAAAAAAAAATATTTATAATTGCCCTTTTTTGGATAAGGGTTTTATTTAACAAAAATACCCTTTTTGGTATAAGGGTTTCAGCTACCTTTTTGTGTGTATGCTTTCTGATTTTGATTTTTCGAAGTCCCTTTAATCTTTTCTGAAAACCTTTTGCTTGTCTGCCTTTCTAAGCCTTTTCGCTTTAAGGACTTTAGGACAACCTTTAAGCTTTTTCCTAGGTTTTTCGATATCTTTTTTGTTATTCCTTATACTCAACTTTGTTTTATTGAGTTCTATGACTTAGGTTATTTTTGCAATGCGTTTTCTTTTCTACTCGGTTTTTCATTTCGACTTATGAGTCGGAATGTCTCCGAGTTTCTCACGATCAACTTTTATAACCTCTTTACACCGACTTGTACCTAGTCGTTTTATCCTGACGACCATCTAGGTCGGTTCATGGGATTTTCACGTTTTGTCGAGCTTAAGTCGGCGCGTTTCGTAGGAAGAAAAATAAACGAGAAGGAATTTATAAGAGATATTGTAAAATATCTTTATTAATTTGGGAAGGTACTTTACTGCTACTAAGGGTTTTTAATAATCTTTTCCCCCTTAGCCTCTACTATGATGCCTCATTAAAAACCCTTCTTCAGAAAAAACCCTTTAATGTTTGGGAAAAAATTGTGAAGTTGGGAAAAGAGTACATCAGGGAGTAGAGTTCGCTTTTAACTATAGTACCTTTTCATATTACAAGCATACCACGATCTTGGTAACTCGGTGCCGTTTAGGTCGGTCACCTTATAATAACCTTTTCCTAAGACCTCGCTAACTTTGTAGGGTCCTTTCCAATTGGCAGCGAGTTTTCCTTCCCCCAATTTGTTGACTCCTATGTCGTTTCTGATTAAGACCAGATCGCTTAGTGCGAAACTTCTTCGAATGACTTTCTTGTTGTATCTGGTAGTCATCCTTTGCTTCAGCGCTGCTTCTCTTATCTGGGCTTGTTCTCGGACTTCGGGGAGCAACTCGAGCTCCTCTTTGTGCCCCTGTATGTTTCCGATTTCATCATGGAGAATCATTCTTGGGCTTTGCTCACTGATTTCCACTGGTATCATAGCTTCTACCCCATAGACAAGTCGAAAGGGTGTTTCTCCAGTTGCAGATTGGGGTGTCGTCTGATAAGCCCACAACACTTGGGGGAGCTCCTCTGTCCAGGCTCCTTTTGCATCTTGTAGTATTTTCTTTAGCCCCGCCAGTATGACTTTGTTGGCTGCCTCGGCTTGTCCATTTGCTTGTGGGTGTTCCACTGAGGTGAACTGGTGTTTGATTTTTATACTGGCCACTAGGCTTCTGAAGGTGGAATCGGTGAACTGTGTTCCATTATCCGTGGTAATGGAGTGAGGTATCCCATACCTTGTGATGATATTTTTGTAGAGGAACCTCCGACTTCTCTGGGCGGTGATGGTGGCCAATGGTTCTGCTTCTATCCACTTTGTGAAGTAGTCTATTCCCACAATTAAGTATTTGACTTGCCCTGGCACCTGGGGAAAAGGACCTAACAAATCCATTCTCCATTTTGCGAAGGGCCATGGAGAAGTTATACTAATGAGCTCCTCGGGGGGAGCTACGTGGAAATTTGCATGTATTTGGCAAGGTTAGCATTTTTTCACAAATTCTGTGGCATCTTTCTGCAAGGTCGGCCAGTAGAATCCAGCTCGGATTACTTTTCTGGCTAGCGACCTGGCTCCGAGATGGTTTCTGCAGATCCCATTGTGGACCTCCTCAGCTCCTCTAGCACTTCAGTGGTCCTTGAGGTCGGTACGCACTTCAACAATGGCGTTGATATTCTTCTTTTATAAAGGATATTTTTCATCAGAGTGTAATATTGTGCTTTCCTTCGAATTTTCTTGGCCTCTTTTTCCTTTTTGGGGAGGATGCCGAATTTTAGGTATTCGACCAGAGGATTCATCCATCCGAGATTTAGCCCGGATACCTCAAGGACATCTTGTTTGCCCTCTGCTTTTACTACAGAGGGCTCTTGGAGAGTTTCCTAGATCAGGCTTCTATTATTCCCTCCTGGCTTAGTACTCGCTAACTTGGAGAGGGCGTCTGCTCTGCTATTGAGATCCCGAGTTATATGCTTAACTTCGGTTTTGGCAAAGCGTCCGAGGTATTCCAGAGTTTTTTCCAGGTATCTCTTCATGTTTGGGTCTTTGGCCTGATACTCTCCATTTATCTGGGAGGTCACCACCTGAGAGTCACTGTATATCATCACTTTTGTCGCACCGACCTCTTCTGCCAGCTTCAATCCTGCAATCAGGGCTTCATATTCTGCCTGATTATTTGAAGCTGAGAATTCGAATTTGAGGGATACCTCTATTTGAGTTCCCCTTTCATCCGCCAGTATTATGCCTGCACCGCTTCCTGTTTTATTTGAGGATCCATCTACATAGAGTTCCCATGTAGTTGGCTTTTCCTCTTGGTCTCCTGCGTACTCAGCTATGAAGTCGGTGAGGCATTGGGCTTTGATTGCTGTCCGAGTTTCATACTTCAAATTGAACTCGGAGAGCTCTATTGCCCATTGAACCATTCTTCCCGCAACATCCGTCTTCTGGAGGATTTGCTTCATGGGTTGGTTCGTTCGGACTCTTATTGTATGTGCTTGAAAGTAAGGCCGTAGCCTTCGTGAGGCTATTACTAAGGAGTAGGCAAACTTCTCTAGTTTGTGGTACCTTAGCTTGGGGCCTTGTAGAACTTTGCTGATGAAGTAGACTGGATGGTGTCCGACCTCGTCCTCCCTTATCAGGGCTGATGCGACAGCTTTGTCTGCTACAGACAAATAAAGGACGAGATCTTCCCCGGCTAGAGGTCGGGTTAGGATTGGTGGTTGACTCAAGAGCCTTTTAAACTCCTGGATTGCTTCTTCGTATTCCGGAGTCCATTTGAACTGGCATCCCTTTCTTAATAAAGAAAACAGTGGAAGGGATTTGAGTGTTGATCCTGTCAAGAACCTGGAGAGGGCTGCAAGTCGGCCATTCAATTGCTGAACCTCTCTTAAGCAAGTCGGGCTTTTCATTTCCAGGATAGCTATACACTTATCGGGATTTGCTTCAATTCCTCTCTGTGTTAGCATAAAACCTAGGAATTTTCCAGCCTCCACCGCGAAGGCACACTTTGCGGGATTTAGCCTCATCCCGTGTAGCCTTATGGTGTCGAAGACTTGTGAGAGGTCTGATAAGAGGTCGACTTCTTCCTTGGTTTTTACTAGCATGTCGTCGACGTAGACTTCCATTAAGCTCCCAAGGTGAGGGGCGAATACCTTATTCATCAGCCTTTGGTATGTGGCCCCTGCATTTTTCAATCCAAATGGCATGACCACATAGCAAAAATTAGCTCTGGGCGTGATGAATGATGTTTTCTCCTGGTCTGGCTCATACATCGGGATTTGGTTATATCCCGAGTAGGCATCCATGAACGACAAGTATTGATATCCCGAGCTAGAGTCTACTAGGGTATCAATACTCGGGAGTGAATAAGGGTCTTTGGGACATGCTTTATTTAAGTCGGTGTAGTCAACACACATCCTCCAATTGCCGTTTTGCTTCTTGACTAGAACTACATTTGCAAGCTATGTTGGATATTTAACTTCTCTAATGAAGCCGGCTTCTAGGAGTGCTTGAACTTGCTCTTCCACCACTAGGGCTCATTCCGGGCCGAGCTTGTGTCTTTTCTGTTGTACAGGTCGGGATCCCGGATGTACCGAGAGCTTGTGGGACATGAGCTCGGGGTCTATCCCGGGCATGTCGGAAGCCTTCCAGGCGAAGAGGTCAGAATTGTCTCTTAGGAGCTTAGTCAAACCTTGCTTTAGGGTCTCCCCTAGGTTGGCTCCTATGCTGGTATTCTTCCCTTCCTCTTCGCCGACCTATATCTCTTCAGTTTTTCCTCCTCGCTGTGGTTGTAGCTCTTCTTTGGCCCTTGCACCACCAAGCTCTATGGTGTGAACCTCTTTGCCTTTTCCCCTCAGGTTCAGGCTTTCATTGTAACACTTTCTTGCCAACTTCTGGTCTCCCCGCACTGTTGCTATTCCCGCAGGTGTCGGAAATTTCATGCAAAGATGGGGGGTAGACACCACCGCTCCGAGTCAATTCAGGGTAGTTCTGCCGATTAGGGCGTTGTATGCTGACCCTACGTCGATGACTATAAAGTCTATACTCAGAGTTTTGGATTTTTTCCCCTTTCCGAAGGTAGTGTGGAGGGGTAGAAATCCTAGTGGTTTTATTGGCGTATCGCCTAGCCCGTACAAGGTGTCGGGGTAGGCTCTTAATTCCTTTTCATCCAGCCCCAGTTTGTCAAACGCGGGCTTGAAAAGGATATCCGCTGAGCTTCCTTGATCTACTAGGGTTCTGTGGAGATGGGAATTAGCTAGGATCATAGTTATTACCACTGGATCGTCGTGTCCAGGGATTACTCCTTGCCCATCCTCTTTTGTAAATGAGATAGTGGGGAGGTCGGATGATTCATTTCCGACCTGGTATACTCGCTTGAGGTGTCTTTTGCGAGCGGACTTGGTGAGTCCCCCTCCCGCGAATCCGCCTGAGATCATATGTATATGTCTCTCCGGAGTCTACGGTGGTGGGTCTCTTCTATCCGCATCGTCTCGCTTTCTCTACCCATGATTGTCCGACCTTTCTATGAGATATCTGTCAAGTCGGCCTTCTCTGGCCAGCTTTTCTATCACATTTTTAAGGTCGTAACAGTCATTTGTCGAGTGACCATATATTTTATGGTACTCACAGTAGTCGCTGCGACTCCCCCTTTTTTATTTTTAATGGGCCTGGGAGGTGGCAGCTTTTCAGTATTGCAAATTTCTCTGTATATGTCCACTATAGAAACCTTTAGAGGAGTATAAGAGTGATATTTCCTGGGCCTGTCAGGACTGAGGTCTTCTTTCTTCTTGGGCTCCCTTTCTCTCTCTTTTATTGAGGGAAGGTGCCCAGGTCGCCAGCTCGACTCTCTCAGCCTGGCATTTTCCTCCATGTTGATGTACTTTTTAGCTCTTTCTTGTACATCACTCAGGGAGGTGGGGTGCCTTTTTGATATGGACTGTGAGAAGGAACCTTCCTGTTCCGAGGGTTACCTGAAACTGGAGGTCGATCTTGGATGAGATCTTCTGTACTGGTCAGAGCTGTTGTGTCCGACTTGTTGATGGTGGCCGGAGCCGCCGCGTCCGACTTGTTGATGATGGCCGGAGCCACCGCGTCCGACTTGTTGGACTGGCTGCACTGCTGATCCTTGGCCACCGGAGGGTGGGGGTACCTGCAAGAGACTCCGATGCTTAAGTTAGCATGGGTATTAAACAGGTTTTATGTAGAATCAGAGTATGAGTTATACCTGGGTGCTCCAGTGTATTTATAGTAGCGTGGGCTGACCTTTAAGATAAGTTAGTTATCATATCTTATCTTATCTTATCTTGAGTGAGGTCAGCTTATCTTCAAGGGAACCGCCTTTATCTCTGTGGGCTGGGATTGCCTTTGGATTCTGGGTCGTGTTCCTCTATTTGGGCCCTTCTATTGGGCTTTGCTGTCGATTTGGCCGAGTTCTTCGTAAAGAAGTCGGTCCACTTGACCTGAATTGGTCGGTCGCTTTGCTACTGAACATCCCGGTTCGGACAGCTCGACCCTGGGTATGAACAGTGCTCCTGCTTGAGCTCGGTCTTCTTTTTGAGGCCGAATTCTCGACTTCGATCCCCCTTTTTTTTAGTGAAGCCGAACTCAAGCATTTTGTCGATTTTCTTGCAGCAGCTTTTTTGAATGTAGAACGTTTTCCTCTAAAAGCGCGCCATTTTATATTAGCGCTTTGTCCTGGGGAACGTGTGAGGATTTAATGCCCTAATTAATTAGCTTTAATTGCTCCGTTTTTCCTTTGGCTCTTTATTTTGATTTTTGAATAGTCAGAGACGGTTTCTCTTCTTTGCTCTTTCGTAACTTCTTCATCATTTTCTCCATTATTCTCGTTCTCTGTTTTTCGCCTTCACTTCTTCTTTTCTTTCGTGGCGGCATTGCCTGGCGATTATCGGAACGACTTACATCTTTTCCTTTGAAGCTTTCTCTTCTCCAGGTGAGTTCCATTCGCATTTTTTTTCTCTTTCGCTGCTTTTGGCTTTTTTGTGATTAAGTTGCGATTTTGCTTTGAGGGAAGTTTGGACCTTTCTGCTTTGGTTGTAGTCGTAATGCGTGTTCTGAGTCTTTTCGCCTTTCCTATTGCTTTGATGTGTTTTAGGGCTTTCTGCATGTTATTTCTTGTTTGTGCTTTTGATGATAACGCATTTGATTCTTGGAAAAAAGGGGGCTGGTGTCTTTGATGATTTTGGTATGCTCGGTGTTGGTACTTGCCTTTTACTTGGTTTCGAAAAAAGTTTGCACCTTTCCTCTTGACCGTTTTTACTAAACTGTAGAAATAGCGCTTTCTTCTGATAAACCGTATGAGAGCGATCCTTTTTGTATTTTCGCTTTCTTTTTTATTTTTCTTTCTGAGAGGTACTAGGGTGCGAGTTGTGGATTTTTTCTGGAAACTTTGCCTGATTATTGCCTCCAAAGGATGCCCCAAGATTTTGGTTTGAGTCTTGGGGTTTTCCTTTTCTGTGTGATCTTCCTGCATCGTGTTGAGTTGTTTTCCCTTGTTCGAGATGTTTTTAGTAATCCCCTCTTCTTTCTTTACTTTGTAGGATTTAGTTGGCCTCATGTCTTCTCGCAATAACATTGTAGAGATGTCTTCCAGAGTTCCCGAGGGGATGTCCGATTGGCTGGACTCCCTTGTTTTGTTGTGTGTTTCTATTGTGGATGCTGAATTTTGCACAGAGCTGAGGAAGCGCCATAGGATTTGTGCTAACGGTTCCTGCGAGGGTGATTATGAGCTTGTTGATCCTGATTCTGATGAGAGAGTCTGTTTTCCGACTTCCGTCGAGGGGGAGCGTCCCTCTTTCTATGCTTATGAATACTTTTTCAGCCAATTGAACGTTACTTTCCCTTTTACCGCTTTTGAAACTGATTTGTTGTGGTCTTGCAACATTGCCCCATCTCAGCTGCATCCAAACTCTTGGGGTTTTATCAAAATATTTCAGCTTCTTTGTCAAGAGTTGGGTATAACACCTTCCGAGACTCTTTTCCTTTATCTTTTTATCTCGGCCAAACCTGGGGGTTCCTCTAAAAAGAAAGCTTCCTGGGTTTCTTTTAGGTCGGCCCAGGGGCATAAAGTCTTTGCTATGTATGATGAGTCGTTTAAAGATTTTAAGAACTACTTCTTCCGAGTCCGTGCTATTGAGGGGGTTCGCTCCTTTTTTCTTGATGAAAATGATGAACCTGTTTTTCCTCTGGAGTAGCAAAAGAATGTAAGAGTGCCACGCTACACGTGGGAAATGCTTAGTCAGGTTGAGCGGGCCTTTGTGGTCGTTCTTGAAGATTTGTGGGGGAAGCCGCCCCACCTGGATACGAAGAGATTTTTGAGTGATCCATCGTTGGTTCGGGCTGCTTTGGGTATTGTCTGATTTATTTTTATACTTGCTCCCGAGCTTTGTTTCTCCTGTGTTGTAACAATTCTTTTGTTTTTTGTGTTTTTCAGAGATGTCGAAGAATAATGATTCTATGAGAGCCTATAAGAAGGCGAAGAAGGCGACCGCAGCACTAAACCTCTCGGCCAAAGCAGCTGGAGAGGGATCTTCCCAGCCTCTGGTTAAACCTCCTATACCGAGTTCTCCTGGGCCGAGGAGAGCAATTCCTACCTCTCGGGTCCGTCAGGTTGATCCTCCACAATCTTCCGTTGCGGCTCCTGGTCCCCCTCCTAGTAAGAAGCAAAGGACAGCTGAACCTTTCAATCTTGACGCTCCTGACTTTGATGCAGTTGAGTTTGTAGATCAACAAGTCGGTCCTTATGGTGTTCTTCCTATGGACGACGCGTCGATTCTTCATCATTTTGATTACATCACTCGTAGTGGTATCAAGTTGGCGCATATGAGGGCGGCCCTATATCGGACTGCTCAAAGTCTCCCTCTTCATGCCACTAAAGCTTTTATGGAGGAGGCCAAATAGGAGTTTGATCGGATGAAGGATTTGAAAGGGGAGCTTGAAGTAAGGGTGGCCAGGTTGGAGAAAGATTTAGAGAATGAGAAGGCTATATCTACTTCCTTGGCTGGCTCTCTGAAACTGGCCGAGGACACGGCTATGCGGCACAAGGATAGTTATTTGACATCTTACCGGGAGGTGTTGCGCCTAAGAGAAGAATTGGAGAATGCCCGGGAGAATTACTCCGAACTTCAAGGTCACCTTGTTGGCAGTGTAACTGCTGCCTATGGAAATCTGAAGGCACAAGTTCGGGTTATTGCTCCCGAGGCTGATCTGAGCCTCTTTAGTTTGGAGAACGTTGTCAGGGATGGCAAGGTTGTCCCTGATGACGAGGATGAGGATGATGTCGATCCTCCCCCTATAGCTTCTACCAAGGTGTCGACTCCTGCTGTCCCTGCCGAGGTGGGTCCTCCTGTTTCTGATCCCAACTGCCAGATTCTGAATCGGGATGACGGTACGGTAGATGCCGTTCTTCTCCAGACTCGGCCTCCGTCTCCTGATGCTGCTAAAAAGTCTTCTGATTCTTAACTTTTTATATTTATTCTGGACATGTGGTTGGCCCGGCCTGTGGGCTTTATTAAACTCTTTACGTTTTGCTGACACTTTCCTTTTGCTCGCCTTAGCAACTTTTGTTTTTTTTTATAAAAAACAAATGGTAGCATGCTTTAGCTTCTTTGTGGTAGGTTTTGGTTGCCTCCGAGGCTTTTTGACCTTGTGGATTTTATCTTTTGTGCTGGACTTAGTATTTCTTTTTCCGTAAATGTTGGAGCCCTACAGCTTAACCACTTTTTTGGACTGCTTTTGTATTTTGAATTTTGAATCCTTTGTGGTTGTTGCTAGGTAGATCTAACTTGAGTTTTGGTTCGTTCTTCGCTTGATTTGTGACCTGATTCCTTCAAGTTGGTCTCCGAGTTGTTTTCGCAGTCCATTTCCAATCTCTTTCCTGGATCTTTGTCAAATCTCTTTATGGTACTACTTTGATAACTATTAGTAGTAGTAAGAGTCCGACTTGGCGTATCGGTCTCCTTTAAGTTATTTGTAGTCCTCTTTCTTGGATCTTTGTCCGATCTCTTTCAGGGACTACTTTGATAACTTTTAGTGGTAGTAGGAGTCCGACTTGGTTATATCGGTCTCCTTTAAGTTATTTATAGTCCTCTTTTCTTGGATCTTTGTCAGATCTCTTTCAGGGACTACTTTGATAACTTTTAGTGGTAGTAGGAGTCCGACTTAGTTATATCGGTCTCCTTTAAGTTATTTATAGTCCTCTTTCTTGGATCTTTGTCAGATCTCTTTCAGGGACTACTTTGATAACTTTTAGTGGTAGCAGGAGTCCGACTTGGTTATATCGGTCTCCTTTAAGTTATTTATAGTCCTCTTTCTTGGATCTTTGTCAGATCTCTTTCAGGGACTACTTTGATAACTTTTAGTGGTAGTAGGAGTCCGACTTGGTTATATCGGTCTCCTTTAAGTTATTTATAGTCCTCTTTCTTGGATCTTTGTCAGATCTCTTTCAGGGACTACTTTGATAACTTTTAGTTTTGGGCTGACTTTGTCGTATCGAGCCCTTTTAAGTTAAAGTAATCCTCTTTAATAGGGTTGGCCAAACCTCTTTCCAGGGTTTACTTATAACTTGGATTGACTTGGTCCGACTTAGCAACGTCGGCCAGTCTTTAAAGTTATTATTTTAGCGATCCGTAAGACCTCGTCAGGTTCTTTTTAAGATTGCTTTCGATAACTTCTTGCATTATTCTGTGTTCATCTTTGCCAATTTGTAGAAAGTGGTTGTCATCTCTAGATCGTCTTTTGGGTGAATCGCGTTTTCACCTTTATCGGACGATTTGTCTTTATTGTGATCGTACAGTGAAATTATTTTTCACTTTATGTCGATCTGTCGCTTTATAATCGGACGATGAATACTTCAGATTAATGCGTCTTGAAATCTTTGTAGAATATCTCAAAAATATTTTATTTAAAAAAAAAAGGTAGAAATATATACATATAGGATCGTCTGAGTCTCAATCTTGGTGCCTCATTAAAAAACCTTTTCAGGAAAAAGAGTGCATCCAATGATGAGATCTTTTATATACTTTTTTCTAACTGTAGTACCTTCTGAGGTTGCAGGCGTGCCATGACCTGGGAAGCTCCCGTCCATCGAGTTCGGACAGTCTGTAGTAGCCCTTTCCAAGCACTTCTATAACTCGGTAGGGTCCTTTCCAGTTTGCTGCTAGCTTCCCTTCTCCTGGTCGAGTTGTTCCGATATCATTTCGGATTAGGATGAGATCATTTTCTATGAAACTTCTCGGCACCACCTTTTGAGTATATCTGGAAGCCATTCGGCGTTTTAGAGCTTCTTCCCTGATTCGAGCTCTTTCTTGGGTTTCGGGTAACAAGTCGAGCTCTTCTCTCTGAAGTTGGAAGTTCGCTCCTTCATTGTAGTGAACTACTTCTTGGCGATCCTTCCTCGATTTCTACTGGAATCATTGCTTCTGTTCCGTATGCTAATCGGAAGGGGGATTCCTTCGTGGTTGAATGTGGAGTTGTTCGATATGCCCATAGGACCTGTGGCAGCTCTTCTGCCCAGGCTCCCTTTGCATTTTGTAATCTCCGTTTTAGTCCAGCCAATATGACTTTGTTAGCCGCTTCGGTCTGTTCATTGGCTTGTGGATGCTCGACGGAGGTGTACTTGTGCTTTATATTCAGGTCGGCTACTAGTTTTCTGAAGCCTGCATCTGTGAATTGAGTGCCATTGTCTGTAGTTATTGAATATGGAATCCCGAATCTTGTGACGATGTTTCTATATAAGAATTTCCGACTTCTTTGAGCGGTGGCATTTGCTAGGGGTTCTGCTTCGATCCACTTTGTAAAGTAATCTACGCCCACTATGAGAAATTTAACTTGTCCTGACCCCTGTGGGAAGGGGCCGAGAAGGTCAAGTCCCCATTTTGCGAACGGCCAAGGTGAAGTCACGTTGATGAGCTCTTCTGGTGGGGCGATGTAAAAGTTGGCATGTTTTTGACATGGTGGACATGTCTTTACAAATTCTGTGGCTTCTTTTTGTAAAGTTGGCCAATAGAATCCTGCCCGGAGTACTTTTTTGGTGAGAGCTCACGCTCCGAGATGATTACCACAAATGCCGCTATGTATTTCTTCTAGCACTTCCTTTGTGTTGGAGGTCGGTACGCATTTTAGTAAAGGTATTGAGATTCCTCTTTTGTATAGGATGTTGTTTATGATGGTGTAGTATTGTGCCTCCCTTTTTAACTTCTTTGCCTCCTTTTCTTCTGCGGGGAGTGTTCCTTCTTTGAGGTAGTTGATTATGGGGGTCATCCATCCTTGGTCCTGACTTGTTATGGCCAGGACTTGTTCCTCTTCCGAGATTGATGGGTTTTGCAACATTTCCTGGATGAGGCTTCTATTGTTGCCCCCTGGTTTGGTGCTAGCTAGTTTTGAGAGTGCATCAGCTCGGGCATTTCGTTCGCGGGGTATGTGGCAGATTATATATTCCCCAACTTGTCCGAGCAGTTCCTTGGTTTTATCCAAATATTTTTTCATGGTGGGATCTTTGGCTTGGTAGCTCCCTATTATTTGTGATGTGACTACTTGTGAATCACTGTAAATGTTGAATTTTTGAGCTCCGACCTCTTTAGCCAGCTTCAAACCAGCTAACAGTGCTTCATATTCTGCCTGGTTATTGGAGGCCGGGAACCCGAACTTGAGGGAGAGCTCAATTTGGGTTCCTTGGTTGCTTTCTATTATCACGCCTATGCCGCTTCCAGTTTTATTTGAGGAGCCATCCACGTAGAGATTCCATTCTATGGGAGTTTCCGGGGTATCTGTGAATTCTGCGATGAAGTTGGCCAGATATTGTGATTTGATGGCCGTCCGAGCTTCATATTGGAGGTCGAACTCTAATAACTCGACTGCCCATTGTAGGATTCTGCCTGCTAAATCTGTTTTCTGCAGTATTCCTTTTATGGGTTGGTTAGTTCTGACCTTAATGGTATGAGCCTGAAAGTATGGGCGGAGTCGTCGAGATGTTAGGATGAGAGTATATGCAAATTTTTCTATTTTCTGGTAATTCAGCTCAGATCCCTGTAGTGCTTTGCTAATGAAGTAGACGGGTTGTTGCCCATTTTCGTCTTCTCTGACTAGTGCTGAGGCTATCGCTCGGCTTCCTACCGCGAGATATAATATAAGTGGTTCTCCTTCTTGTGGTCGAGATAGGATAGGTGGCCGTCCCAAGAACTCCTTGAAGTCCCGGAAAGCTTGATCACATTCTGTCGTCCATTCGAACTATTTTCCCTTTCTTAAAGTAGCATAGAAGGGGAGAGATCTTATCGCAGCTCCTGCTAAGAATCGGGATAGGGCGGCCAATCTCCCGTTGAGTTGCTGTACCTCTTTGACACAGGCTGGGCTCTTCATGTTGAGTATAGCTTGACATTTGTCTGGATTTGCCTCGATTTCCCTTTGTGTGAGCATGAATCCCAAGAATTTGCCTGCTTCAACTGCGAAGGTATATTTTGCGGGGTTGAGTCGCATGTCATGTTTCCTTATAGCGTTGAATACTTGGGACAGGTCGGACAGTAATGTATTTTCGCTTTGTGTTTTTATCAACATGTCGTCCATGTAAACTTCCATGATTTTCCCGATGTGAGCAGAGAAGACTTTATTCATTAACCTTTGATAAGTAGCTCCCGCGTTTTTGAGACCGAAAGGCATCACGATGTAGCAGTAGTTCGCTTTTGGTGTCAAGAATGATGTTTTTTCTTGATCTGGTGGATACATGGGGATTTGGTTATATCCTGAATAGGCGTCCATAAATGATAGGTATCTATATCCTGAGGAAGCATCTACCAGGGCGTCAATACTTGGGAGTGGATATGGATCTTTTGGGCAGGCTTTGTTGAGATCGGTGTAATCGGTACACATGCGCCACTTCCCATTTGATTTTTTCACCAGAACAACGTTGGCTAGCCATAGTAGGTACTTGACTTCTCTTATGAATCCTGCCTCCAGTAGCGTTTGCACTTGTTCTTCTACAGCTCGGGACCGCTCTGGTCCGAGTTTTCTTCGCTTCTGCTGCACCGGCCGAGATCCTGGATAGACCGCCAACTTGTGGCACATTAACTTAGGGTCTATGCCTGGCATGTCTGCGGCTTTCCATGCGAAGAGGTCGGCATTATCTCGCATGAATTGTATCAGTGAGTTTTTTGAATCTCCTCTTAGGACCGTACCGATATTAGTCGTTTTATCCGGGGTATCTCCAATCTGAACCTTCTCTATCTCGCCCTCTGGGTGCGGACGAAGTTCCTCCCGACGCTGAGCTCCGCAAGCTCAATTGTATGAAACTCTTCTCCTCTTCCTTTAAGGTTTAAGCTCTCGTTATAGCAACGACGTGCCATCCTTTGATCTGCTTTTACCGTGGCTATCCCTTCTATAGTTGGGAATTTCATGCATAGATGTGGGGTTGAGACTATTGCGCCGAGTTGATTGAGTGTTGTCCGACCTATGAGAGCATTGTAGGCTGAACTTACGTCGACTACTATGTAGTCTATTTTGAGGGTCCTAGATTGGTTCCCTTTTCCAAAAGTAGTGTGTAGCGATACGTATCCCAACGGTTGTATCGGGGTGTCTCCTAGTCCAAACAGATTGTTTGGGTATGCTCTAAGTTCCCTTTCGTCTAAACCGAGTTTGTCGAAAGCTGTTTTGAATAAGATGTCGGTAGAACTCCCTTGGTCTACTAGTGTGCGGTGTAGATTGGCGTTTGCTAATATAATTGTGATGACCATGGGATCGTCGTGTCCCGGAATGATGCCGGATGCGTCCTCTTTAGTAAATGTTATCGCCGGGATGTCGGGTGCTTCCTCCTTTCCCTCAACGTGGTATACTTCTTTGAGATATCTCTTTCGGGATGATTTGGAGATCCCACCTCCTGTGAATCCGCCATGTATCATGTGGACGTGTCTTTCTGGTGTCCGAGGTGACCGTTCAGTTCGTCCATTATCTTCGTCTCTCCGTCTTTTTCTTTGGTCATCATCCTGGGTGGCCAGAAATCGATCTAATTTGCCTTCTCTTACCAATTTTTCTATGATGTTTTTCAAGTCGAAGCATTCGTTGGTAGAGTGCCCTTGAATCCGGTGGTATTCACAATATTCCTTCCGATTTCCTCCTCCCCTTTTGCCTTTGAGTGGTCGCGCTGGGGGAATTTTCTCTGTATGGCAGACTTCTTTGTATATGTCGACCAAGGATGTTTTGAGGGGAGTATAGTTGTGGTACTTTTTGATTTTCTCACCCTGTCGATCTTCTTTCTTTTTGGAGTCCTTGTCTTTGTCTCGGTAGGAGGCCCCACATTTTGAGGTTTCTCCCAACCGAGCGTTCTCTTCCATGTTGATGTATTTTTCTGCTCGCTCTTGTACTTCGTCTAAGGAGGTAGGATACTTTTTTGATATGGATTGGCTGAAAGGCCCTTCTCGTAAGCCATTGATAAGCCCCATTATGGCAGCCTCTGTTGGTAAACTTTGTATGTCCATGCATGTTTTGTTGAATCTTTCCATGTAGTTGCGGAGGCTCTCCCGATCTCCTTGCTTGATCCCTAGTAAACTAGGTGCGTGCTTGGCCTTATCTTTCTGGATGGAGAATCTGGCCAGGAACTTTTTGGCCAGGTCGTCGAAGTTTGTGATGGACTTCGGAGGTAGGTTGTCGAACCATCTGATCGCCGTTTTTGTGAGAGTTGTTGGAAAAGCTTTGTAGCGAACGGCGTCTGAGGCATCGGTAAGGTATATCCTGCTCCTAAAATTGCTAAGATGGTGGTTGGGATCTGTGGTGCCATCGTACAAAACCATATCCGAAAGCTTGAAGTCTTTTAGAATTTTGGTCTTCATAATTTCCCTGGTGAATGGGTCCTGTTCTTTGCGTGAAGTTTCCTCAGGAGTGGTCCGAGGAGCTTTCATTTTGAGGTTGGCCTCTAATTGCTGTAATTTTTCTTCTAGTTCTCGTCGTCGCCGTACCTCTCTTTGCAGATCTTTTCCGATCTCCCGTTGTTGCTGGGTTTCTTTCTCAAGTTGTTTCAAACGTTCTTGGAGTGCTTCCATGGCTCCCGGATTTGGTGAGTTTTTGTCCCCGTTGGATCCTGGGGTATCCTTTAACATAGTGTCCGCGTTCTTGTGCGGTGTTCTGTTTTCCATATCTGAATCGTGGTCGTTGTCATGGCCGTCCGCCATGGTTTTGGGATGACTTCCAGGTTCCCCGGCAACGGCGCCAATGTTCCGAGGGTTACCTGAAACTGGAGGTCGATCTCGGATGAGATCTTCTGTACTGGTCGGAGCTGTTGTGTCCGACTTGTTGATGGTGGCCGGAGCCGCCGCGTCCGACTTGTTGGACTGGCTGCACTGCTGATCCTTGGCCACCGGAGGGTGGGGGGTACCTGCAAGAGACTCCGATGTTTAAGTTAGCATGGGTATTAAACAGGTTTTATGTAGAATCAGAGTATGAGTTATACCTGGGTGCTCCAGTGTATTTATAGTAGCGTGGGCTGACCTTTAAGATAAGTTAGTTATCCTATCTTATCTTATCTTATCTTGAGTGAGGTCAGCTTATCTTCAAGGGAACCGCCTTTATCTCTGTGGGCTGGGATTGCCTTTAGATTCTGGGTCGTGTTCCTCTATTTGGGCCCTTCTATTGGGCTTTGCTGTCGATTTGGCCGAGTTCTTCGTAAAGAAGTCGGTCCGCTTGACCTGAACAGGTCGGTCGCTTTGCTACTGAACATCCCGGTTCGGACAGCTCGACCCTGGGTATGAACACTTCCCTAAGTCCATTTACTAGCCCCATAATGACTGCCTCAGTGGGCAGGTCTTGAATCTCTAAGCATGCTTTGTTGAACATTTCCATATAATCTCGTAGAGGTTCTCCGACCTCCTGCTTTATTCCCAGGAGGCTCGGTGCATGCTTTACTTTATCTTTCTGAATGGAGAACCTCATCAGAAACTTCCTCGAGAGGTCCTCGAAGCTGGTGACCGACCTAGGAGGGAGACTATCGAACCACTTCATCGCTGCTTTTGATAAGGTGGTCGGGAAAGCTTTGCAGCGCGTTGCATCAGAAGCATCAGCCAGATACATCCGACTTTTAAAGTTGCTTAGATGATGCTTTGGATTGGTGGTTCCGTCATAGAGGTCCATATCGGGGCTTTTAAAGTTTTTTGGAACTTTTGCCCTCATTATGTCCTCACTGAAAGGGTCCTCCCCTCCCGGGGGCAACTCTTCTCGATCTTCACGGGAGTTCCGACCTCTGAGGGAGGATTCTAACTTTAAGAGTTTTTTTCTCTAACTCTTTTCGTCGATCCATCTCCTCTCTTATGTGCTTTTCTATCTCCCTTTGTCGCTCCCGTTCCTGTTCCAGCTATTCCAAGCGACTTTGGTGGACATGGACTAGCCCCATTAGTTCAGTTGCGTGGGATGGTCCATTCTTTTCTGACTCATGCCCCTCCGAGGAATTTGACTTCGGATTTTTAAATCCGGAGGTTCCTTCCCTGTGTTGGTCGTTGGTTTCCTTGTGAATGGTCAGGTCTGCGTCGTGGTTTCCGGTATCCAGATTCTCTTGTTCGGAATCTGATGCCACATGACCGTCTTCCTATGACATGTCCGCCTTTACTGGTTGATCTCTCAGGTCCCCGGCAACGGCGCCAATGTTACGATGGGTAACCAGAGATTATTGGGTTGGATTCGTTTGGCTGGCCCAATCATTGGAATGAGGGAGTATCCAAGCGGATTGATGCTCCAAGGCCCCCCTCCGACTTCGGTATGAGAGAATGGGGGGTGGTACCTGCAAAGACACTCCGATGCCAAAGTCAGCAAATGGAGCAAAACAGGTCTAGAGAGTATTGGGCTTAGTGATACTTGAGAAGTGTCAGTGTATTTATAGTGGTGAACCCTAACCACCGTTGGTGTAGTTCCGTTATTCATGGGAAATAACTGTCCCTTTATCTTAGGGAGGTTGAGATATGGCTCCAGGAAGTGGGTAGAGAGATTTTAGGGGCAGTTACTCATTTGAATGGGTGTTTATCTGCCAGCTAATCTTCGTCCCGACTTCTTTAGAGCAAGTCGTGGTAGGAACCGACTTCGTGGGGTGAAGGTCGGTATAGAGCGAGGCTTAATCCTTTGGATTGGGCCTTTCGTTTGGACCTGGACCTTATCATTGGGCCAGGGTATGAACACCTACCTTATCCAATCATATCTATAGAAAAATCAAAATACATTGAACAAATATAAAATTCAATAATTTCATATTTCATACAAATTAATAAAATAAAAATAAAAAATTAAGTTCAAATTAAAATTTAAAACAATAAAATCTTAAAGAAATTCAATATAAAATTACAAATAACCTAATCATCAAATTTTTAATAAAATTAAAATAACACAAATAAGAATAAACGTTTTGTCATTCTTCTTCTAACTCCAAGTTCTTGCAATATTATTCTTTAAATAATAAACGTACTAAATTAATAATTTAAATGATTAGTTTAGTGGTTACTTTGAGTTTTTATAAAAAAAAGTTGTGGGTTTAATACCTATTTTCTTCACTATACATATAATTTTTAAATATATATTATATAATATATTAGGGGTGCGAGTAGGGTTGAATATGATATACCCTAAATTCGCATTCGATCCTACCGCAAGTACACCCTACCTGCACCCTGCTCTATCTACAGTATATCAGGTAAACAACCTTATTCAATCAGGTTAGGTTAGGTTGAATATTTGCGGGCAGAATACATGTTGTCAATCCTATACCTCAAAGTACTCTTAACAATTCAACCAAAAAAAAGAATAAGACAAAAATATACTCAAAAATTTTAAAATATAATAAAAATAATAAAATATAATTTATTTATTAGTAAAAAATAATTTTTATATTTGACAAACTGTTTATATAATTAATCGAAAATATTTTGAAAATATTTCGATGACTATTTAAAAATGTACGGAAAAACGAAACCAAATTTGATCCACAGGTTTCCTTTTCATTTTTTTAAATATTTTTAGTCATTTAAAAAAATAACAAAAGTATATACTTAGCATAAAATTATTAAATTTTAAATATAAAAATATTTATTTTTATAATTATATTTATAAAAATTTACATCAAAAATTAATGTTTAAAATCCTTTTAAAAATAGAAGAATGCTAGGGGCTAGTAATTTTGATGTTTTGTAATTATCAATTGGCCATCAATAATGCTTTTAATGGTGTGAGATTACATCTAATGGTAAAAGATCACTCACTTTTGTTTGGATGGTTAAGTGCTGGCCAGAAAATACAAAAGTTGCTGGCCCCTAAACTTTTCCTTAAAAATATATAGAACAATTGTATATTTTATCGCATTTTAAAATATTTTAATAAAATTTTATCGTTAACAAATTTTAAAGATACTTTTATCAACAACTTAATAATTTACTGTATATTTAATGGTTTACTAAAAAAATAGATATCCTAAATGAAGAATAAATTATCATCTTTTATTATAAAGAATTTGATCGTGATTAATTCTAACTGTAAAATATATAAATTAATTCGATATTTATAAAAGTTAAATTAATTCAATGTTTGGGAGGCATTGAATAAATTTTTGAAAAAGTTTAAAGGGTCAGGAATTTTATTAAAATTTGGTCAATATTTAATCAGTAAAAAAAGTGAGTAATAATATATTATTAGATATAATTTTACACCATTAAAAATACTAATAATGACTAATTGATAGCTATAAATTACAAAAATTTGCTGATCCTAACACTCTTCTAAATTTATATACTATGTTTAAGAAAGAGTTTCAAGTATACCTGAAACACCATCGTCGATCTCTATTATAAAAAATATATATAATATATATTAATTAAAATCAACCATTAAAAATATTGAAACATCGATATTCTATCTACACTTGAATTTTTCCTATGTTTAAATCTTTCATGATGTTTTATTACGAAGTGAGACAATCCAATGCTACGTATATTTCTTCCACATAAACAGTAAACAGTTAGGAAGCATAACCTAACCTTGTTTCCAATCTAGAATAAAGAGTACACACAAATGTTGAACACTAAATTAGGAGAATACATTATTAGTCATATGTATAAAATATTTTCAGTTTTTCACACTAAGAAGACATATAAATTATATATTTTTTCCTTTGTTCAAATTTATTTCTATAAAATGTCCAATTGAACAGAGTTATCACATTTTTTCCCATTTCCCTATCCTTCTTCTAAGGTCCAAAATCTCAATCCCTTTTTTTCCCTCTCTTGAAAAAACACAAATAAGTGTGTATGTATCTATTAGTATCCACTCATGCAAGTACCCATAATCTGGCCCACATTAAAAAAATTAAAGGGTGAAGCCCAAAGAACCATGAATAGGAGGAATGAAAATGTACACACATGCCTTGTGTAAGAAAATGCACGGTAGCCATATGATGATTGAAGCCACAACCCACAAGTGAGAAACACAAGTGAGAGAAGAACCAATCAGAACCATTCAATAGAGTGAGAGTGCTATCCATAATCTCATCCTCATGTGTCACAACCACACATCCACGCTCACCCTTTCTCTTTGGCGCTTATTAAACTTAACAACTCACAATATCATGAAACCTCATTCACCATTTTTTCTTCAAAGCTCTACCACCACTACAACTACTACTACTACACCTTCACTATGGCTTCGGCTACACTTTCTGTAGCCAAACCAGCTCTTCAGGTTCAATCAACATACTATTATGTATTACTATTACTGGTTGTTGTAGTAGTAGTAACATTATTTTTATGCTAAAGTTTTTTGTTTGATTTTTTTTTATGTCAGGGAAATGGTGGGAAGGGGTTCTCTGAATTCTCTGGCCTCCGCAACTCATCATCTAGCTACCTTCCTTTCTCTAGGAAGACTTCAGATGACTTCCACTCTATCATTTCATTCCAGACATCTGCAGTAAGTGTATATACATTTCTTTCAAATAATTAATGCTTTATATGAATAAATTAGCTATTTTCTACTACAATGTATGTATACTTGTTTTGATACATAAAATGGAAAAGGAAAGAAAAGAAGATTTACACCGTGATGTACTCTACTTCAAGGTGTCCAAAAAGTGTGTACAAATTAATATTTAGATTGTTAATATTTAACTCATCATACATCTATATATTTATGTGACATTAATGTTAGATCATGGGTTTGGACCCTAAATACACACTTTGGTACATGATTATCAGATTATTGCACTTTCTTTCTTCGCTAGAGAACCAAACAGGGGATAGTCTGTACCAAAAAAGAAGATTCAGTCATCACATAGTCTCTAGAGAATCATATAGAGGAAGGGGAAGTATGTGATGAGTTGTTAGAAGAATTGTTTGAAAGAAAAGAAAACTGGATTCAGTAATGAGGTGTTAATTGCTTCAGGTTGGAAGCAGTGGAGGATACAGGAAAGGTGTGACGGAAGCGAAGCTGAAGGTGGCCATAAACGGTTTTGGCAGGATTGGAAGGAACTTCTTGAGGTGCTGGCACGGCCGCAAAGACTCTCCTCTGGATGTCATTGCCATCAATGACACCGGAGGCGTCAAGCAGGCCTCTCACCTTCTCAAGTATGACTCCACCCTTGGCATATTCGACGCCGACGTTAAGCCTGTCGGTGAGGATGCCATCTCCGTTGACGGAAAGGTCATCAAAGTTGTCTCCAACCGCAACCCTGCTAACCTTCCCTGGAAGTAAGCTTTTCTACCTCTTTGACGTTAAGCGCTTAATTATTACCAAAACCAAATAAACTGAAATTACTATAACTGCTTATGCTAATTACAATTTACAAACAGAGTTTCAAATTAGAATGAAAATCACAAGTTTAGTTTGAAATTATTAATATTGATTGATTTGTGCAGGGAATTGGGAGTTGACTTGGTGATTGAAGGAACTGGGGTGTTCGTGGACAGAGAAGGTGCAGGGAAGCACATTCAGGCGGGAGCCAAGAAGGTACTGATCACAGCCCCAGGCAAAGGTGACATCCCAACCTATGTAGTTGGTGTCAATGCTGATGCTTACAGCCCAGACGAACCCATCATCAGCAACGCTTCTTGCACCACTAACTGCCTTGCTCCCTTCGTCAAGGTCCTTGACCAGAAATTCGGTAATTCACCATTTGGGCTCTACAACATTCTTATCTGTAACAGAAAATTAAACTAACTCCCACGTGACACGTGACGTGGCAGGTATCATCAAGGGAACCATGACCACCACTCACTCCTACACCGGAGACCAAAGGCTTCTTGACGCCAGCCACCGCGACCTCAGGCGCGCGAGGGCGGCAGCGCTGAACATCGTGCCGACCTCAACCGGAGCGGCCAAGGCGGTGGCGCTTGTGTTGCCGACACTTAAGGGAAAGCTGAACGGAATTGCATTGCGTGTACCAACGCCAAACGTGTCCGTCGTTGACCTCGTTGTTCAGGTGTCAAAGAAGACGTTCGCGGAGGAAGTCAACGCTGCGTTCAGAGAGAGCGCGGAGAAGGAGCTTAACGGCATCCTCTCAGTGTGTGATGAACCACTTGTCTCCGTTGATTTCAGGTGCACCGACGTTTCATCTACCGTTGACTCTTCGTTGACCATGGTCATGGGTGATGACATGGTGAAGGTTATTGCTTGGTATGATAATGAGTGGGGTTACTCACAAAGGGTTGTGGATTTGGCTGACATTGTTGCAAACAGCTGGAAGTGAAAGTCAAAGTCAAAGTTAGCCGGTAAAAACCAACAATAATAATAATAATTGTTAATTATATGTAATTTTGTATGATTATTACTACTATTACCACTACACTTGTTAAGCTTCATTTTTCAGCTTTGTGCCTTGTACCGAGAAATAGAACCATCAATTTTCTCTTTTGATTGCCTCTTATTGTGCAATAAAAATTCTTGCCTTCAACTCTAAAAGTTATTTAAAAGCTTGCTCCAAATTTCAGAAGATTAACGTTAAATGACGCCATAAAGTATAGTCTCACTACAGGTGGATATTAAACTATTAATATTGAGTTAGACTGATGCAACTTCAAAAGGTAGCTAACTTTTTTTTTTTGGTAATTTAGAGAGGATTAAGCCCAAAGGTAGCTAACTTTAAAATTAAATAAGAAATATTTCACCATGCAAATACCATAAAAAAAAACATAGCCATATCAATCTGAAGTTTGTAATATAAATGTAAAAAATTTCTTCTAGCCATACCGAGAAAAACAATGGCGCAATAGATTGTTTACAATTTTACATATCTTTTTGCTAATTGTCAACAATTTTCACAAATAATATGACATCATTTAACTAAAAGATACAATAAAATAAAAAATAATAAAAGTCAATTTTTTTATCAATATTAAAACTTTATTTATATATTATTGGGATATAGAATTTATAGTTTAAATTTAGTTGTTGCTCACATTCCTAAGCAATTTAAAAGGTATTAAATATTCTACTTTGTTAGTTCAATTTAATTGTACCATATGTCAATTTATTGCCATGTTATTAAAAGATAATTAAACATTTTTTTAAGGAGCCATTCCGATAAAGATGTTTAAAATGTCTTTTTTTAAAGAGATTTTTTAATAATTAAAATTTAATATATATAATCGATTAAATCGTATTATTTTTTGTCAAAATTAGGCTAAATAAATTAATTTGACCGAAAAATGATGAATAAAATTTTGAACCAGTCTAAATTAATATTATTTTTTATAAAAAATAACTACAATACCCTTATTATAGAAAATGACTAAAATACTCTTATTATATATATTAATTTTAAGAATTCTAAAGTCTATCCCTTTTCTTCTCTATCGTCATAGGGTTAGGATTTAGAATTTTCAATATATATATATATATATATATATATTGAGTATTTTAGTTATTCTTTATAAAAAAATATTAATTTAGACCGATTTAAAATTTAATTATTAATTTTTTGGCTAAACTTATTTGTCCAATCTAATTTTAAAAATAATATCACAATTTAATTAATTATGTGTTAAATTTTAATTATTAAAAAATATTTAAAAAAAATATTTTTAACATTTTTATCTAAGTAGCTTCCTTTTATTAAACCTTTAAATTTCTACTTTTTGTGATTTGACCCCAAAAATATAATCAAATTTACTTTTTAATTTCATAAATTAATTACTTCTCAAACTGAATCTTCTTCCGCCTTTCAATTTCATACTTTTCTTCATGTAATTGCAGTAGAAACATATACATAACACTATCATTATTTTTCTTTTAACCATATATCAAAACAAAAAACAAAAAAAGAAAAAGAAAAATCAATCCAAACAAAGGGCCTCTTCTTTTATTCATTGAATCATTGTTTTATTTCAATAATCTTTTTTTTTTTTAAAAGAAAAGAAAAGAGGAAAGAACAAAACAGGGAGGGGTAAAGCTGTTGATCATCAGTGAAGTTGATGTTGTCCCTTTTGCTTCTGCCTTCGAATCGCAGCCTGCGTCACTGTTCACTCCCTTCGCCCATGTTGCTGTCGTCACCGCGATGATCCTTCACGCTGCCCTTCTCCCCCATCCTTGTTGGTAGTAGGAGATGAATAATTTAATTGTTCAAAAGAGAAGACCAGTTGATTGATTGCAAAAATCATCATTTGATTTCAGAAAGGAATAGGAATTAATTTATAAAGAGAGAAAGTAAATTTAATTATCTGTTGGAGTTAAATCACAAAAGAATATAAATAAAAAGATTTTAAAAGATATATCTTTATTTTTTAATAAAAAATGTTTGAGTTTCACAATTTTTAATATTTTTTATCAGTATAAATATTAAATTAATTATTTTAATAAATAAATTTTATTAATTTATGTATATAAAATTTAAAAAATATAAATATAAATTATATTAATTTATATATATAAAATTTTAAGAATATATATGTACAAATTATATGATTTTTATATATAAAAAATATATATAAATATAAATTATTAATTAAATATTAATAAAAAATAATAATATTTATTTACTATATAATATTACTCTTTCTTAATTATATGATGCTAATTATTTAAATTATGCCAACACAGTACGGTATCTAATACCTTAAAATTTAGTGCTTAAAATTTGAAAAAAGGAATTTTAGATTAAAATATTTAAATTTTTTTCATTTTAATTTTAAATAATTTATATATTAAAGAGTCAATAATATTTGTAAAAAATTTAATTTATTTTTCTATTAGTCATGAATATATATATATATATATATATACAATTTTTTATATGAAACTATATCAAATATTTTTTTTCTTAAAAAGTATAATTTATGATTCTAATAAATTAGAATGCATAATTTTTTATCCTAGTAAAAATATACATGAGATTACTCTTAGAATATCGTATTTATACTTAAATTATAGAAATATTATTAATATAATATTTATATATATCTAAATTATCTATTAATAACATTCAATTTCAGTATATAAGTAAAATAAATCAATTAACAATCACTAATATAAAAAATTTTTCTTTGATTTTGAAGCGTTGATAATTGATGATTAAGATTTAAAATGAGATAATACTCAATTTGGTCCCTAAAGTTACACTCGAGCCTCAATTTAGTCCTTAAAGTTTTAATTGCCTCAATTTAGTCCCCAAACTTTTCAATGAACTCTGTGACGAAAACCACTTTAGGGACTAACATGATTAAAATTTAAAAAGTTCAGGGACTAAATTGAGGCAATTGAAACTTCAAGGACTAAATTGAGGCTCGAGTGTAACTTCAGGGACCAAACTGAGTATTTTCTCATTTAAAATTTTGTACAAAAAAGGGGAAAAAGACATATAGGTTCCTGACTTTTTAAATTTTTGACAAATACATCCCTGACAAAATTTAAATACAAAAAAGTCCCTGACTTTAACAAACGGATGACAATTTAGTCCTTTCGTCTATTTGCCTCTCATACACCAAACGGAACTGGCTGACGTGGCTGAAACGGTGTCCAGGTGTCCGTTACGGTGCCACGCTGGAAGGAAAATAAAGTTTGAAGGACAAATAAGTCCTTGACGTCATTTTACAAATAAAGTTCAAAGGACAAATAGGTCCTTGAGATTTTTTTTCAAAATTAATAAATTTCTTTCCTAAATTCTCTCATCTACCTCTCTCCATTTTTATATTTTTCTCTACTATTTTTACTCTATATATAATTATATTTTATATTAGTAATTTAACAAATCAAAATATGTCATTCGATATTTTTTTACAATTAAAATATTTTAAATGTAAAAGTATACACATTAAATTATTTTAAATTTTAGATAACGAATGTTAAAATTAATTATTAATAAAAAATTAGACTTTTTCATATAAAAATAATAATTAAAAAACTTATTATTTAATTTTTTTATCTGCAGATATCTTGATCTTCTTAGTCGAAAACTTTTGTCAACTTACGACTTTTTTGTAAAAGTAGTTTGATTTTATAAATTTTTTGTGTCATGCATAATTTATACTGTTAGAACAAAGTGAACTATAATTTAAAAAAAAATTATTCTCGTAATGTTATTATTGATAAAAATACTAGTTCTAATATAATACACAAATGCACTAATACTAACTTAATACATGAATGATGCACAAATGAATTAATGCTAACTTGATGCATAAATGAAATGATGCTAACTAATGCCACTAGTATGATAAAAACTGAACTAATGCAATTTAACAAATTCTAATATAATACACAAATGCACTAAATTTGAACTAATGCAATTTAAGAAAAAAAAAAGTAGAAACAGAACAAGTCCAATTTCTGTAATTTTAATACAAATAATTTAAATTGCAGAATACAACAAGTTAACTAGATTTCAAAATACAAGCATAATTTTATAAACAAAATTCTCATAATAGAAGCATAATGAAAAAAAAATTCTCAAGGACCTATTTGTCCTTCGAACTTTATTTGTAACATGACGTCAAGGACTTATTTGTCCTTCAAACTTTATTCCCCTTCCAGCGTGGCACCGTAACGGACACCTGGACATCGTTTTAGCCACGTCAGCCAATTCCGTTTGGTGTATGAGAGGCAAATAGACGGAAGGACTAAATTGTCCTCCGTTTGTTAAAGTCAAGGACTTTTTTGTATTTAAATTTTGTCAGAGATGTATTTGTCAAAAATTTAAAAAGTCAGGGACTTATCTATCTTTTTCCCAAAAAAAAATTGAAGAGAAGTATTATAAAAAGATTTTAATTATATTTTTTTAACACATGAAACAAGATATGACTTAACGAGTAACGTTATTAACATCTATGTCACTTTGGTTAGTGACAAGAGAATATTAAATCTGTTTAAAAATTTTTGAGATCAAAATAAATAAATAATACTTTACTCTAATATTAAATACTTGTACAAAAGTAATAGTATACATTATATATACATATTTTTATGAACATACACGTTACGAATTAAGAGTGCGAGTTTTTTTTTTTTTTTGTATTAATTAAAAGTGCGAGTTAATTGAATAAAGTTGGTCTAACACTTAAACCTTATCTAACTAAATCCTTTAAGTGGTTTTTGAGATTGACGTTATGTATTAAAATTGTCTGTGAAATTTCAATTGCATCAATTACATCTCTGAGATTGAAAAAATTACACCATATTAGTTCCTGACCCGTTTTTCGTTAACGACGCGCTGACATAGACCTCTAGTGACATGTGTCACCTTAGGGTTTGGTCACGTGTAACGATACGATGACGTGTCGGTCAGCGACACATAACATCTTGACATGGATGGTTATGCCACGTGTCACAATATAATTTGTCCACGTGTCATCCACTTTGTTATCGTTACATATGCATCGAATTGGTCTCTTATTTTGCATCAAATGACTCATTTTAATCCCTGAAATTAAATGTCGTGCACTAAATTAGTTCCTTCATCAGTTTTTTCTCTTTTTTTTATAAATTCAAAATTTTTAATATCTTTGAATACACTCATTTTAATTTTATCTTTTAACAAGTTATTTAAATACAAGTGTTTATATAAAATATTTTTAAAATTTTAGTTTTAATTATACAAAAATTTTTTATAATATTTTATTAAAAGAATTATATAAGATATTGATATTGATTTAGTAAAAAGTGTAAGTAAGAGTATAATAATATTTCTTTATACAAATTTTTTAATATTTAACATCTTAATAAATATTTTAAGAATACTTGATAAGATACTTGTTGTAAGACCCCTAATTTTAAAAAGTTATTAAATAAATTATTTATGATCTATTATATTTATTTAAAAAAATATTTTTAGAGACTTTTATATATAAGTTGAGTAAATTCTTATTTATTATTTAGAGTTCTTATAATTGAAAAATAGTGAATATTTTCTATGCCTTAATTTTAAATATTTAGATTTTTAATTTATTTAATAACTTTTTAAAATTAGGGGTCTTACACTTGTTAACTAATATAAATTCATTATTACCATCCGTTTTAAGAATGTTCGATTCCCTATATAATTGACTTCTCAATAAGATAAATTTATATTGTCGATTATAATAATTCATTTTATCTATAGCTTAGTTAGGTAGTCTTTTCATATATTACACTATTAATTAATACAAATACTTATTGTACACATGACTTGAACAGTACTAAAACAGATACAAATAAATACAAAAAGCAATAATAAAGTTTTGGATTTAGTTAACATGTGCTCTAATGATACAAGTTAAAATTATTAATTAAAAAATTTATTATAAAAAATTGTATAATAAGAAATGTAATTAAAATTAGTGTATAAAAAAATATTAAAAATTTTAAATTTACAAAAAAAAAAAAGAAAAAAAACTGATGAAAGAATTAATTTGATGCATGACATTCAATTTTAAAGACTAAAATGAGTCATTTGATGCAAAATAAGAGACCAATTTAGTGCATATGTAATAATAACATAGTATATGACACGTAGATAAATAACATTGTGACACGTGGCATGATCAAACACGTGGCAAATAGCATTGTGACCGTGACATAACCAGGGACGGATACATGGGGCAAGTGAAAGCTGGTCCCAACTTTTTTAAAAAAAAAATTAGTAGTAAAATTTAGGAAGCCCAACCCAATAAAATATAATAATTTTTAAAATTTTTTTAAATCTTTAATTGGCTAAACAGAAACACTACATTATCTTTCTTCCCTTATTCCTTTTGATGTTTAGTATTCTTTTGAAATTGAAGCCATAGCCCATAGCCACGAGCTCATGCTCTCCACTCAACTGAGTCACAGACCGTTGTCAAGTGTCACAACGGTACAACTATAACAACTATAAGGTACATTTTATTATATATTTTAAATTTTAAATTCTTTAGAGATTATATATCTTAAACAGTTACTATGCACTTTATTATTCTTATTGATATATCTCTGTGTATAGCCAAAATAAACATTTTTGTTTAAAGCTTGCCCGTTGCCACTATTTAATTTAAATTTTATTTAGATTTAGATTCATATTCTATAGAGGATAGAAAATTAACAAAGATATTTTAAGTTTTAACAATTATGAAATCATTTTTAATATTTAAACATCTACTGTTATTTTTAAATAACTTTAACAATGAAATTATTATTTTTATAAACATTGTACGCCTAGTACTAGTAGTTTTTGAGCAAATGCCACTGTGAGCAAATCACTTTGAATTCTATTCCATTGATGCTGTACGTCTAGTAGTTTTTTTAATTCTTTTTTAGTGAAATTAATAGCAATTCAGTGAAAAAATATTGTTAATTTGTTTTTGATGTTTAATTAATAAAAAATATTTAGATTTTATTTATTCATGTGAGTATATACTTATTTGATTTTTTTTTAAGTAAAAAGAAACTAGAACATTTTATGATGAGAAAGCAAAGTAAAATTGATACAATTTTTAAGAGAAAAGTTACTGATAATGTTGGAGTTCAAACAAGTCAACCATCTAATCTTATTTCACAAGAAGTTCAAGTAAATGAACTCTCTAATCTTACTCAAAATACACATCAACATGAAGTCAAAGTTCCAAGATTAGAAAGAGATGTTGATATCTCTTTACTAGAAAGGGATCCAAAAAAGCGACGTCCAATTTGGCAGTATAATGTCAATGAACATGATAAGATTCGTAGAGCATACATAATCGTAGAGCATACATAATAGCTGGGCCATACCAACAACAAATATTAGCTATCCAACTTCTGGTAATAACAATCACCGTCGATATTTTCAATCTTCTTGGTTTAAGAAATTTTCAAGTTGGTTAGAATATTCCCTAGAAAAAGATGTTGCTTGTTGTTTGCCTTGGTACTTGTTTAGTAAACATTATGGTGCTCGCAATGATGAAAAAAATGCATTTTCAGAGTTCGGATTTAGTAATTGGAAGAAAGTAAATAATGGAGTGAATTGTGCATTTGTATGTCACAAGGGTTCTATTCCTAATTCTCCCCATAATTGATGTGTGAAATCTTGTGATGATTTAATAGTTGATTATAAGCATATAGACAAAGTTCTTGATAGGCATAGTAATGAAACTATTGCAAATAACCACTTAAAGTTGAAGACATTTATTGATGCTATTCGATGGCTTGCATTTCAAGCATGTGCATTTAGAGGCGACAATGAAAGTTCTGAATCTTTGAATAGGGAAAATTTTATTGAGTTAATTAAGCTTTTAGTTTTATGTAATCAGAATGTTAATAATGTTGTCCTTAAAAATGCTCCTGAAAATGCTCAATATATATTTTTCGGTGTTCAAAAAGATATATTGCATATCTTTGCTAGAAAAGTGGGTACAACAATTCGAAAAGAAATTGGTGATTCTAAATTTTGTATAATTATTGATGAAGTAAGAGATGAGTCAAAACGAGAACAAATGTCTGTGATTTTGAGATTTGTAGACAAGCACGGTCATATTCAAGAAAGATTTTTTGATCTTATACATATTTCTGATATGTGTTCTTTGACATTGAAAACAGAAATTTCATCAGTTTTTCTCGTCATAAATTTGATGTTCAAAATCTTAGGGGACAAGGGTATGATAGAGCTAGTAATATGCGTGGTGAATGGAATGGATTGCAAGCTCTATTTTTGAAAGATTGCCCTTTTGCTTATTACATTCATTGTCTTGCTCATCGATTACAATTAGCACTTGTTTCTGCAACTAAAGAAGTTTGTTATGTTCATCAATTCTTTTGAAAACTTACCCTAATTGTGAATGTTGTGATTATTTCTCCTAAACGTCATGGTCAGTTAAAGGTTGCTCAAGCAAATAATGTTACAAACTTAATTGCCAATGATCAAATTGTAACAGGTAGTGGACTTAATCAAATTGGTACTTTGCAAAGAGTTGGAGATACTAGATGTGGCTCTCATTTGAATTCTGTATATAGCTTGCTATGCATGTTTGATGCTACTTGTGAAGTTCTTGAAAAAAGCACTGAAGAAAGTAATTTCTCCACTCGTGGTGATGCTAGTGCTGCTTATGATGCTATCACATCCTTTGAATTTATCTTTGTTTTGCATTTGATGAGAAATATTTTGGAAGTTAGTCATGATCTTTGTCAAGCTTTGCAACGAAAAAATCAAGACATATTGAATGCTTTAATTCTGGTTTCTACTACCAAAACTTTAATCCAACGAATGAGAGAATCAAGTTGGGAGACTTTCATAAACGAAGTTATATTATTTTGTGAGAAACATGACGTTGAAGTTCTTGATATGAATGCATTACATATTCCTAGAAGAGGCCGAACTCGCAAAATTATTGACCAAATTTTAGTGGATGAGCATCATTACCGTATTAATTTATTTCTAGCTGTAATTGATACACAGTTGCAAGAGTTTAATAGAAGATTCAATGATAATATGGTGGAATTGCTTACTTTAAATTCAACTTTAGATCCCAGAGATCATTATAAGCTCTTCAATGTCAACAAAGTATGTGAATTAGTAGAACGGCTTTATCCAGGTGACTTCAGTGACCAAGAGAAATTTCACATTAGAATGCAAACTCAACATTATGAATTTGATGTTCCTAATCATGTTGAGTTAACTAACTTGTGCACAATTTCGGAGTTATGTCAAGGATTAACGAAGACAGGAAAGTCTTTAACATATCCTTTGATTGATCGTTTGATTCGCTTGGTATTAACTCTCCCTGTTTCAACTGCTACAACTGAGAGATCTTTTTCAACTATGAATATTGTGAAGAATAGACTCAGAAACAAAATAGCAGATGAATTTCTTGCTAATTGTCTTTTGATTTGAGAAGAAGATTGCTGAAAGATTTGACACCGATTCTATTATCGATAAATTTTATGCTATGAAGAATCGACGTGTACCACTTCATTAGTAAAAAGTGCACATGTTTTTTGTACTTTAAATATATATTCTCTATCGCTATATTTTTGTAATGTATCTTACATTATAATTTATTTACATATTTTTTTAGGCCCATATCATTGGAAATGGATCCTTTCAATTTTTTTTAATAATTGAGGAAGTAAAGTGTGATCTCTAACCATTAATTTTATAAGTGGGACCAAAATTAAATATGAAAGAGAGAACAATAAAGAACTAAAAGATCACACTTTATATTCTCAATTTTTTTTAACAATTGAGAGGATCCATTCTCCATACCATTGACTCCAAAAAAGAAATGGTCTTTACCAATATGAAATGAAATTAGTTACAGTAGTAAGTATGCTGATCTTTTATCAGTAATTTTGGATGAGTTTTGGTTTGGGAACAAAAAAAGTCCTCACTTAGATTATGTTCAATCAGCACCTACTTAGTCCTCGCTAAGATTATATTCAACTATTGAGTTTTGGATTTCAACCTAGTGGAATCAGAATAACCACAATTCTTGGTAATATGATGCAAATGACAATTATGTTCACTACAACAAAAACTAATATTCATTTTCATGACTGTTAGTGTAGAAAAAAAATAATTATTTTAGAAAATAATTCTTACGAAAGCTAAATATCAAAAGAAAATGTTTAATATCCTTTACAATTAATAATTATAAAAAAGAATATACAAAATTATTAGTAATAAACACCATTTTATTAACGTTTATTTATTACCGAGAGTCTATTACTCGAACCTTGAAGTGAGAGTAAAACATTTGTTTCATTTTGTAACTAAATATTTGAGTTCCAGTCCCAATCTCTATTATTTAACAGGAAAAAACCAAAATAGTATGAATCAAACAGCATAACACTGTATTAGTTAGATGTTTTCTAATTTGAGAACATTATTTGCAGCTGGCATTTTCTTTCTCTTTCTCTAATAGCCTATAATTTTTATATATTATATTCAGTACAGTCACTTTAATCCTGGTTAATTAAAACAGTGACCTATTACTTTGAGAAAATGTATATCACCAGACTTGAGGTAGTGTTTGTTTTGAGGTACTGAGATAAAGATTGAGAGATTGAGACTTAATATCATGTTTGTTGATTTAGAGAATGATACTAAAATTTCTGTCTCTGTGTCCAAAATTTTAGTATTTCAGTACCTCCAAAAAGTAAGGACACAGAGGACTAAAATTTTTAGAGATAGAGATAGAAACTGAAACTTTAATAACATTTTATACTTAAAATATCCTCATTTCAATTAATTAATTCCAATTTTACCTTTTGTGCAAATTAAATTAGAGTTTCATTTTTGTTTCAATTTTTGTCTTCCATTTTGCACCAAATAAAATACTGAGATTTATTTCAATCTCTGTCTCTTAGTCTCTGTCTCTCAGTCTCAATCTTTCCGTCTCTGTCTCTCCACCAAACACTACCTGAGAGAAATGTAATTTGTATTTGTAAAATGTAACAATGCATTATTTGGTGATACGGTCAACACTGCACAATTTTTTGGACCCGTCCTGATCACTTTTTCTTTGTTGTTATTACTATGCACTTTTTATTCCAAAGAGTCCAAAAGGTTATGGTCTCCGAGATTAAAGAGTCAGAGATTGCTCCGCCATGTTTGAATTTTACATTTTAGGCAATAAAATAAGTATAAGGTGGCAAACAACCTCTACTACTATTCCTGTGGGGTTGATCATAATTTGTTTGTTTGAACAAACAAGGTTAATCTTTTATTTAAATTTTTCAAAACACTTTTTTCTTTATTAATAATTAATAAAAATAATAGTATATTATTCCTTCTACTATCGATAGTTTCATTAAAATTAGTTTACAATTTTGTAACATGATGTTAGAAAAAGTGAAAAATAAATTCATAAAGAATAATATAGAGCTGATATATTTAGTATTATTATCTACTATTTTTTGACATAATTATCTACTATTTAATATGGTTGAATTTAGCATTATATATATATATATTACTAGCTTATGTATGTAATACTGAATTCTTGAATTTTGGTAAATTTACAGTTAATATACATAGGCCAAAATATATAGTTAATAAACAAAGAATCATTTTATTTATGTATGGAAAGATTGGCTTGTTTGATTGTTTATAATTTTTTTATGAGGAATGGAATAGTCTGGTGATCATTTGTTATGAGGGTTCATGAACAGTATCTCACTTTATATTTGTAGATGATCTCTTCTTATTTTATAAAGCAATAAAAGGTTAGGTTAAGATGGTTATGAATGTATTGAATACTTTTTTGTAAGGTTTCAGAAATAAAGGTAAATCATATAAAATTTAAAGCTCTTTGTTTTAAGAATGTTATTTCTGCCTAGAGAGATATTTTTATTGGAGTATCTAGCATCCGTTTCATTCAAAAACTTCGAAAATACTTGGAATTTTACCTAGGCCATGTTTATACCAGTAAAAGATGTGCTCAAGAAATCATTGAGAAAATGAAAAAAAGATTGGCTTTTTAAAAGGGTAGACTTCTTAATAGAGCCAGGGAACTATGTTTAATAAAATCTGTTGTTTCTTCCATTCCAATCTATCAAATCTAAATTTATTTATTACCAACTTATGCTTGTAAAAAAATAAATTGTGATGCGTCAGCTTTTGTGTAAAGGTAGGAACGAAGGGAGAAGTCTTTCCCTAGTCAAATGAGATATATTAATCTCTCCTAAAAATTTCAGAGGCCTTGGTATTAGGAAAATGCATTCTATGAATACTCTTTTGGTGGAAAAACTGTCCTGGCAGGTTCTCATTAGCAGTGCCAAATCTTGGGTTCATGTTCTTATTAGGAATATATACATGAAGAATAATTGCAGCTTAGATTTACACATTCAAAATAATTTTTCTAATTATTGGAGAAGCATTGTCTAAGCCTTTATTAGTTGATTGAAGGAAGGCTTCTTATGGTGTACTGGTTATATGGAGCAATCTCTTTGGCATGATTCTTGACTTCCTGTTGGCAAGCTCCGTGATAACCTCCCTCATTTCGATTGTAAAAATGAATATGTTTGGCATAATGGCACTTGACATTTAGTGTTAGAATAAATTGTTTTATAATTAAAATCATTTATATTAAACCATCAAAAATATATATATCACAATGTGAAAATGTATCTGTACTTATAAAAGTGATAATCTTCTGTGATATGACTGAATTATAACTCCTCTAATGGAAAAAGAGCGACAGAGGCGGTTTTGGTATCTTAGGGATCGAAACTATAAAGTTACTGTTTATATTTGAGTATGACATCCATTAAACTCTAAAACCCAAATAAAAACAGTATCTAAACCCCAAATAAAGATACTATCTGATTTTATTCTCATTTAATTCCAAATTAAGGTTTAGTTTGGTAAAATTTTTATTTTTCAAAAATAGCTTATAAAAGCTATTTTTTAAAAGATGGCCTTTTAAATGTTGTAGCATTTATGTTTGGTAAATCAAATTAAAAATAGTTTTCAATAAACATAAGTAACAACAACTGCGTTTGGTAAAATAGTTTTTAAAATTTAAAAATACTATATATAATAGACATAAATATAAACGTTAAATTTGAAAATTAGTTAACATATGAGGTTATATTAGACTTTTAGATTTTGAAAAACACAAGTCAACTTTAAAAAGCTCTACTTTAGGTACTTTCAAAAATGTCTCAATCTTTTAAAAGCTGCAAATACAAGCACATAGTCTTTTTAATTTACCAAACACAAAATGAGGAACTTGAACTTTTAAAAAGAACAAGTACATCTTCCAAAAGTTTTACCAAACCAAGTCTAAAAATAATTATGACTTATTCAATTTAGTATTTATAACAATAAATGAGATCACTATTATATAAATTATTTAATTTAAAATAGTATAATTTGTTATTATAATTAATATATGTATTACCCACAAATAAATTAAAAAATTAAATAATTTTCCAACACTTAGATAGTTTGTTCACTCTTCTTCAAAATAATATTAAAGAGTTTATACTTGATACACACTTTTAACCCCTCTCATCTAGCCATAGATTTTTCAGGCTGGGCTTGGGCCTCGACTACTGCAATAGATTACTCCGCCAAGGATGCATATCTCCGACAAGGTAAACTCTGATAGATTCAACCACGAGACAATTATGGAGTGGCAAATAGAAGAACCAGCAGCTACAAAGGGCTCGGAATCCATCGAAGACAGAGTATTCAACTTCATCACAGAGGAGCACAGTGACTACGATGAAGATTGCATTAACCTAGTGGAAAAAATTATGTCAGAGAAGGAGATTAACTTTAAAACATGCAAGCAAGTAATGATGGGTATATGGGGCAATCCAACAGGAGTGTTCTTTACTGAGGTTGGGAAAAACAAAATACATATATGTTTCAAAGATAAAAGCAAAGGGATACAAGTACTGAAGAATGGTCCCTGGTGCATGAAGGAAAGTTTACTTAATTTACAACTATGGGCCAAAGGTGAATCAGTTCATGAGGTAAAGCATGAGCACATGGAGTTTTGGATTCAAGTGCATGGGGTGCCATTAGAGCTTCTCAATAAGAAAATAGCAGTAATGATAGGCAACATGGTGGGCATCTTAATAGAAGATGAAGACCCAAGAGTAGAAAATGTGATAGTGAGACCTTTCTTAAGAATAAGAGTGGCAGTAAATGTTCATAATCCTCTACCAACAAGGTTTTGGATTAGTAGGAAGGATCTACCTCAGATACGATTTGATTTCAAGTATGAAAGACTTCTTAATTGTTATTGCTTAAATTGTGGGAGAATAGGTCACCACAGGAAAAAATGCAAGGAGGAGATGGCTATGTCGATGAGAAATCCTCAAATAGCCAGATACTCACCAGATTTAGGAGTGGTACAGGCAAAACTGATCAGAAAGGTTCAACGGAAAGTGAACTTGGAGAAGGAAATAGTAAGGATGAAAGAGAAGGAGGCAGCAGCGCGTGCACATCAGACGTTGGGGAAAGAAGGTGAAGGAAATCAGAGCTCAAAAGAGTGAAAATGAGGTTATGATCAAAGAAGAAACAGAAATCAAGCTGAGAACTATCAATTAGGAGGTGAAAAAGTAGGGAGAGGAGCTAAATCAGGAGTGAAAAAGCAGTCAACAATATCCCTGAAAATTAGTAGCTAATTAGGGAGGAATCAGAAGAGAGAAATCTAGAAGAAACAAGGCAGATAGAAGACATCAGTCATGAATTAAAAAGGCTGAAAGGCAAGGAGAAAACGGGCTGAAAAAGTCAAGGCCCAACAACACAAGAAGTGAAAGTGAATAGTTGGGAACTGAGATTAACTAGTGTAAATAGAACAAAAAATATAAAGACTAATTCTTATGTCCTGGAAAGCAAGCAATATACAGGAGAGGGAGGCCCAATTCAAAATAGTTCAAAACAATTTATTTTGGAGGAAGAAAAATGAGGAAGTAATGAAGTAAGAAGAAGCCCAATGTAAAGAATGAAGGCACCAACGAAGGAAGCCATAATACAGAAAATGGACAGAATAAACAATTACCAAATGGAAGAAGTAGGAAAACAGAACATAGCTAGAGCAAGTGCAATGGACAAAGATGTTGTGGACAACTGGACAAAGACAGGTGAAATAAAGAAAACTCAAGAATTAATCAAGGGAAGGAGGGCTAACAATGGCAAGGAGAGGCATGTAGCAAATGTAGGGGAAGTATATTTTGTAGAGATTCCAAATGAAGAGGTGATAATGATAATAGAGAAGAAATTAACAAAATTCCAGAGGCAGTGGAATTTGAATTGGTACGAAGTATAAATTATAACTTGAAGCTGAAAAGGAAAAGGGAGAAATCAGACAATTACAGCGAAAATGAATTTTTGCAACTTGAAATGGGAGATAGTCAACCGGGAGAGGCAAGCAAGAGAGGCAGAATCGAAGTGCAGAATGGGGCAGCAAGAGACAGGAGCATTGTGAGGTATGAAACAACAGTAGAGCATAAGAAAAACATGGCTGAGGAGGCGGGCCTTACCATGCCCCACCCTCAGCCATGAGTTGCTTAAGCTGGAACTGTCGCAGGTTAGCGACACCTGCGACAGTTTCAGAGTTGAAGAATCTGTGTAAGCAGATTAAGTCCGCAATAGTATTTTCAATTGAAACTTGTGCTAAACAAGATTATATCAACAAAATTAAAAGGGTGCTACATTTTGATGAATCCTTTTGTGTAGAACCCCAGGAGAATGTCTATGTCTTTTATGAAATGCTAACTTTAAAGTTAATGTTTATATGTGGAGTCATAATATTATTAAGGCCAATATAGAGGATACTAGTAAAAAAAGATGGATAGAAAATTTTGTATATGGGCAACCCAAATATGCACAGAGAAAAAAATTGTGGGAGAAATTAGCTAAAAATAAAGATGACTATTTGATTTCTCAACTTTTTATAGGGAATTTTAATGACATGTTAAATCAAGATGAAAAAATGGGACTGCATCCTAAACCAATAAGCCAAATGGAGAGCTTCAGAAATTTTGTTAATTGTAATCTTTTATGGATATTGACTTGAAGGGAGGGAGATTTACATGGTTTAGTAACCCTAGAAATAGCTTCATAACAAGAGAAAAAATAGATAGGACTCTTACAAATTAGAAATGAAAAAAATTATACCAACATGCATCTTTAATGGCAAGACTAGTTATAAACTCTGACCATTGTCTGATTATCCTCACTTTTGAACCAAAAGAAAAGAAACCAAGGAAATTTAAATATGAAATCTTTTGGGAGGACCACGAAGATTGCAATGAAATTATTAGAAAGGGCTGGAATAAGCAGACTATTAGGACACAAGGATGGGACAAGCTTATGAAAAAGGTGAAGAATTGCAAGGAAGAGTTAAGAAGATGGAGCAAAAAGACATTCTCAAGGGCAGACAAGGAGATTATTAAACTAAGTGATAAAATTCAGCATCTCCAAGAGTCTAACCTATCAGAAATTCAGCAAGAACAGATTCATCAGGCTAAGATCAGAATAGGCCAACTTTGGAGGTAAGAGGAGAAATATTGAGGACAAAGGACACGATTGAAGTGGATAAAGTGGGGGATAAAAACTCTGCTTTCTTCCATGCAACAACCATCCAAAGGAGGAATAGAAACAAGATTGAAAAGCTAAGAAATGGACAGAGAAATTGGGTACAAGGAAGGGAAGAGGTGCTTAATCTAATAGAGAACCATTTCACAGAATTATTCAAGGCCTCATCATCGGCTAATCTAGAGAGCTGCATTAGCAAAATCCCAAAGAGAATATCCTCGGATATGAATAATTGGCTGATTGAAAGAGTCTCCGACGAAGAAATTAGAGAGGTGGTATTCAGCATGGAGAGCATGAAAGCACCAAGGAAGAGAACAAAACATAACTAAAATATTTATTGAAAATAGATCTAGAGGTGCAATATTTTAAAAAAAAAATTATTTGGTTGTGTATGCAATAATCCCTTACTACAACTGCTCTCAAATTCAAATGTGGTTTATATGACTCTAAGACTCGCTTTGTTGCTCTCCAGGAATGGAAATCATTTTTCACTGTTTCTTGGAATGGTCGAAAGCTAAAGAAGTCTAGATACTCCTAAATTTGTTTTCGAGTTGGCAAAGATAGTTTTGTGAGGCTGGGACTTCAAAATTTTTTATATTTGTTGTTGGTCTGTGGTAAATTTGGCAGGATCGCAACCGAGATATTTTTAATTCCAGTGGTGATTGGAGTTCACGAAGGTTCACATTTATCCTTAACAGTTAGACTCCGACTTGGAGTTATTTTTTAACTTTTTATACCATTACCAATTTTTGGACTCCACTAGTTATTGGAATCTGTCATTGCTTGGTATGGCCAAAGGAGGCGAATGTAAAGGAGGCACGGTCAGTGTTACAGATCAAGAAGGATCGAGAGGATGAGAAAGTGGTGGTAGATTAATAGAAGCCGAATGCATAAATTACTAGTAAAGGGAAAGAAAGCAACGATGATAAAGACAATGACATTTACTCCAACTTAGAGTTATTTTCTAACTTTGTATATCGTTACCAATTTTTAGACCCATTATTTATAAAAATCTGTCATCACTTAATATGGTCAAAGGAGGCAAATGTAAAGGAGGCGTAGTCGATGTTATAGATTAAGAAGGATCGAGAAGATGAGAAAGTGGTGGTAGATCAAGAGAAGCTGAATGCAAAACAATTATTGTAAAAGGAATATCCAAAATCTAAAAAAAAAAATTAAAATGTAACAAAAATAAAACATCCAAAACATAATAAAAAAAATCCAAAATTTAATAAAACGAGACATTTAACATTATTGAAAAAAAAACATCCAAAAACTAAGCAAAGAAACATCTAAAACTATTGAAAAACTATTCAAAACTTAAAAAGAAAAAATCCAAAATATAAGAAAAAAAAAACCTCCAAAGCATATAAAAAAGACACATCCAAAACTTAGAAAAAAGAAATATCCAACACTAGAAAAAAATATCCAATACCTACAAGAAGAAGAAAAAGGAGAAAGAAGAAGAGGTGGAAGAGGAGGAGGAAGAAGAAGACACTGTGTGTAGCTTAACCACGGTAGTCGCTCTCTCATGTGCCGTCGACTGCGGAAGACGCACAGCTTCTGCCGACAGACGACTGATGCGCGAACAAAACTAATTTTAAAATTTAAAATTAAGTTTTTAGAAAATTAGCTACTAGATAACTAAATTAGTTACATACACAATTAGCTACTTATACTTTTTTTTTAATTTTAAAAAATTCTATCTCACAATACAATTTTGTGTCCTCCTATTTTAGTTTTGACAAAACTTTTGTGTATTTCTATCTGAGATTGATTTTTTTATTTGTTTTTGTGTTATTTTATAAACATTTTTTTTGTTTTTGTGCTTTGTTTTTGTCTTTAGATAAAATTGAAACAAAACCCAAGAGACTTTCATCAATAAGATTTTTTATTATTATAACCTTTAATTAACTTGCAAGATTGAATAATTAGTTTTGTTAAATATGTTAGTTAAAAAATAAAAATTAACAATATTGATTAAAATAAAAAATAAAAATCAATTATTAATCACCTGTTTAAAAAAAATATGCAAGCCTTCCCATTTATTTGCTGTTATCAACCTCGCCCACAAAATACCACATTTTTTCTCCTACGTATTGAAACCGTTCATCGTGCCTTGAAGCATATGCATGAGACATAGATTGGCACAAGTGCACAACTATTATCATTTTTTTTTCTATTTAAATCCTCCAATCTTATATTGACATGAAGAACCTGATCAGCCGATCCACCAGTCACAACTTGACCTCATTATTAGGAAAGTTAAAACGTGTCTGGGTTTCGATCACCACCCCTCCTTCCATGCATTAATTTGCTACACATGCTTTATTATTAGTCATTATAATTTTTGGTTTCTCACGCTCTCTTTGGATTCAATAGATTAAAGAATAATTGGTCATGAATTTAATTCGTTTTTTTTTTTTTTTTACTAAAGATAAGGAGACTCAAATTTATGATCTCTTAGATAAATATAAAAAAATTATGTTATTTAAATTATAATTTATTAGCAAACAATCTCAATTCGTTATTATTAGTCCTTATATACTACTTTATTATTATTATTATTATTATTATTATTATTATTATTATTATTATTATATCTTAAAAATTCATATTAAAATTACTACTAATAAAAGTTTTAAATTTTTTATTTTGATAGATATACAATAAATACAATAAAACTTAAACTTTGTATTTTTTTATATGAAAACTTTTTATTAATTAGTAATTTTAATGATACATAATATATAGCTATATCATTATTATATTTTGCTACAAATATTTTAAGGTATTTGTTAATAATTTTAAATTACTAATTTTGATAAAGCTCAATAAAAAATTATGCATTATTATTATTATTATTATTATTATTATTATTATTATTATTATTCTAAACTTAAAATTTATTTTGACGTAAAATTTTGTATTTTTAAATTTGCATTTTTTATTAAAAACCTTTATTTATTATTAGGCACATCCATATAGAGAGAGAAATGAGGGCATGTGCTAGTGGCAAAGCAAACCATGTTCAATGCCAAGTCCTAACTAGACATGTCAAATAATGGTGGCGCAAACAGCTCTTCAAATTAGTTAAAGAAAAAGAACCAATTAGTTAGTTGATTAATTAATTGTTATTTGGTGCAGCTGCAACAGCACCAAAGCCAGATTTTCACATGGGTAAGTGAGTGCTTGGTGCTGCCACGTTTACAGGGTCCAGTGTCTTTTTTTCTTTTGTGCCTATTTTATGAATTATGAAGCACCACCCCTTTTTCCATTTCTTACATTGTCATTTTTTGGGCCCAGAGAATCAGACTCAATCATATTCATATCACAATTTTGTGCAAATTATATTCTGCTTTATTTGGATATCCAATACAATACAACTGTATTCTCATCAACAACTTAGATATGCCATTATTAACATTACACATGAATGATTTTACTCAATTTCTGTACCAAAATATCTCATTGAAAATTTTTAAATATTTTAAGAGTGTTTCGATAATTTTATAAAAAATATCATACGAATATTAAAATTAACTACTAATGTTACTGAAATATCATATTTTTAAAATTAAGTACTTGAAATGTTTCCTAACTACTTATTACAGTATTAAACTTAGATACTATCTAATAACAGAATTATAATACTCAATATATATGTTGGATTAAATACTTACTATCATACTTAGAAAAAATGTAATTTTATTTTTTATATTTTTTGAACTATATATAAGTAACATAAAAGTTAGTTAAATTATTGGTCAAAATATGATGAAGACCATCAAATCTTAAGAGTAAAATTAGTTAAATTAAAACTAATTATCTGAAGCTCCACATGAAGCCGTGACTGTCACACTAAAAACCTTGAAATTTTATTTTATTTTTTAAAAATCGTGTATGATATGGTGGTAGAGCTTTTTAGAATTTAGAGTTATCATTATCCTCCGTCAATCCAAGAAAGAGAAGTAGAAGTGTATAATATATAGTGATATAAAAATAAGTAAAATACATTACAGAATGTGGGAGAGAGAGAGGCTACTGAGTCTGTGTTCAAGTTCAACCTCCACTTCTTAATTACATAGCTCTCATGACAATAAATGATGATAATAATGTGGTAAGGTAAGTGGTAAATATAACCAATACAACAATAGGAAAGCAAATAAGAGAACCAATAATGCATAAAATAAGAATATAATATAAAGTATAAGAAATCACATATCTTATAATGTTATATTATATTCTTAAATTAAATGTCACGGTCTCTAGAGCATTCAGGAGGAAGAGTAGGGTAACGCTTTCTATCATTGCAATAGTTGTAAATAGTGAACTTCTGGCGAACCCATCTAAGCCTCCTCCATTGAAGAGCATCAAGGTCTCTGAATTCTTGTTGGTCCCACCATCTCTTACCTTGAGTGGAACAGAACTTGGCTTCAACGGAGGCTTCACAACCATCAATGTGGAAGCCTTTGTAGGAAGCTATGAATGGTGCTTTCGACCAATCTGTTTTCTCCAAACCACCCCTTGTGGCCCAATCATCTGCGTTCCATAAGCTGTTGTAGATTTTCATTGGTTGGTCAAATGGGAATTTCACACCCAAGTCCTTGCAGTTCTTGAACACCCTAATTGGTACATCATCCACAAAGAACCTGTTTTTCATATACACAAATTTTCTTTCCATTTAATCTCTCTCGGAATCATATTAATTACATAAAATCACAAATAAATCTCTAATATTTTATTTCAAACATAAATAAAATTTTTACTAAATTTAAATATAAATAAATTCTTAATTTTTGTAAAAGAAATCATATAAATCTTTCAAGAAATACTAGATAGCCATCAGAATTCTATCATTATTTGAAAATATTGGATAAAGTATGTTTTTTAAATTATTAAATTAAAAAAATTAAATTAGTGACTAAATAATAATTAAAAATAATAAATTCTGATGATCTCCTAATATTTTTCTAAATTCTTTGGTGCTAATTCAAATAATTATTTATGTATCTCCCATTTATAAAATATTACAGATTTATTACTAATATTTTAATTTGATGAAAAATGTATTTATTTTTGTAATAAAAAATTAGAGGCTTATTTGTGCTTCTTTCACATAAGTTTTTAGAGAGAGGATAACGACATTTTATTAAATTAATATATCATTTAAATTTGATCAAATTTTTTTATATTGAAGTGACAACATCTATTACTAAGTTTCTATGATACTGAAGTGACAAAATCTGTAAGACTCTATATATAAAAAATGAGTGTTAGGATTTAAAATAAAATGTTAAAAATAAAAGAAAAAAACAAACCAACACCCTAAAAGGACCTTTCTTTACGAGAAAATTAGCAAAATTATTATGGGGGGAGTACGATGCTTGTAATAGTGAAAAGGATACGTGTGACTTTGTCTTTTGTAAATATTTTCTTTTCCTTTTGAAAATTCTACCCTCCTTCCAACACACATCATCATCATTTCATTTCGGTTAGGTCCCACTCTTTTTTCATCTTTCGTAACATTTTGAGAAAAAATTATAATACATAGAAGAAGAATGGTGATTTTTTCTTTATATTAATTAATTAATGAAAAATAATTATAATTAAACAGAAAGTAGAAATTTTATACTTATATATATATAGTAGAAGCTTGAAAGTTGCGAGATCCAGCTTGAAAGTAAAATTAAAATTAAAATAAAATGAAAAAACACAAGGCACGTGAAAGATTTTATGTAAAGATTTTAGGTCCCACATTGGGAGAAATGATGATCCCCTTTAGGTAATAAAGATTTCACCTGTAAAATTTTTAACTATTAAGTATTAACTAGATGTCTCGCCATTCACATGCTGTTTTTTTTTTTTTTTGTTCCTTCTTAAAGATAGAAAGATAATGTTATTTACACACTTAAATTAATATATATTTGGAATATATATATACTAATATACTAGATTAACAAAAGGAAAAATAAGATCGATAGGAAACATTTTATTATAAATACAGATAAATTGAAGGAATGCATAGATGAAATAATATATTTACATATAAAAAATGTTAAGAATCATTTTAAAATTTAGTTAACTTTATTATATCCATCTTTCCTTCCCACTCTCGTATATTGAAAAAAATGTTAGTCTTCTTAATTAAACCGATTTTCATTAAAAAGAAGTTAAATTTATAGAACACAGAAAATATTTTTATAAATGAAGTGTATATATAAAATGTTAAAATAATACTACACATTTAAATATTTTTGTTAATTAAGTCTAACTAATTTAAAACAAAAATTAATTATAAATAATATTATTTCAAGTCTTACAGTTTAATTTGGTTAAACTCGATTCAAAAAAAATGTGGATATGTATCATTACTCAAAATGTTAACGAGAATGAGTTGAGATTACTTACACAACTTGATACAAGTTCCATAGAACTGAATATCTGTGGTATTCTTTGGTGGGATCAAACCAGAGATAGATTCTCTGTTCTCTATCACCTTTACCTCCGGTGAACACATTGGTTTGCAATATGTAAGGTTGTCCTGTTCTGTTCCCCAAGAACTCAAAGTCTATTTCATCATGCTCCGCAGTTTGTGAAGACAACTGTGTTATGTCAATATTCAAAATCACATTCATTCCCACACCAACCAACCAACCAACCAATGTTCAGAGTTCAGACTTCAGACACATTATAACTACATAACAACACACTCACAGTCTCACACTAGACAAATTTATTAGGTCTCAATTAGTAGCATAAGAAAAACAAATCCCATTTTTTTTAAAAAAAATAACAAAATATATTCTTTTTAAAATAAGATTTGTTTAATCTTTTATTTTATTAAAAAGTTCCAGCAAAGAAAAAAAAAATGAAAAAAAGAGAAAAGTTTATTTATTTTATTTTAGTTTTTGAATCTTACATAGAAAGCGGTTACAGTGCCAGCGGAATCACCAGGAACCATCTTGATGTACATGCTGAAGTGACCAAACAAGTATGAACCTTTGGACTGGAATCCAGTGCCTGTTCATTTTCAACAGTTAATTAATTAACATTTAAACATTAATAATAATAATAATGGAGTTATATTATTACCAGTATATTTATCAAGATGGAGCTGAATCTCAGAACCGCCATTGAAGTATTTGATGTGGTCAAAGGCCCAAGTGGGAACATAGTTACGGCCGAATTGAACATCAACGGGCCTTCTGGGAACGCCGCACATTGCAGCGGACACCAGTGACGCTACAACAACAAGACTTAGGGTCAATACACCTACACGCCTTGAACCCATTTTCTATTTTTCTTTTCAAACTTGTGACACTTCAAGGCTATACCATGCCCCCTATATATAGCAACTTGGACTCTTGTTTTTTTTCTTTTTTCTTTTTATTGTTTTTTGGGGTGGGGGCGTGGGGGGATGCAATGAACGTTCCTATGTCTTTGCCTTTTTATTTGGATCTTACACATTACACCATATAGTCTAGTATTAAATGTTTTAGCTTGCTTAATTAAATGTTATATATCTAATTCGTTTCTTAGGATTGGTAAAATTTTATTATTATTATTATTATTGTCACAGTGTGAAGTGGTAAACGTGAAAATCTAAATACTCTCTTTCCGACTCTTGGTGATAATTTTACTATTCTTGAAAAAATGAATACTATCTCTTTCAGTTGAGTATTAACTATCAATATCTCATTAACTTAATAATGAATTACATTTAGAAAATTTTATACTAAAAGTAACCAAAACTTATGCGTTGGTGATGCTCTATCTTTGAAGGTAGCTCTTGTACTGTAGCATAATGTTGATCAATTTTCTTTTGGGTTGAAAGAAATTAATTTGAACAAACATGCATAAAGTGATTTAGTTGTTTTTATTGAAAAAAATGACAAGAAAAGTGATAGTGAAAATTAACTGATTTAAATTCTAAAGTGATTTTTAAGATTGATCTGGATATTAAAATAATTTTTGAGATTCTAATTATAATAATTAGGTCATTAAAATTAGCAAAAGTGACCACATTAGTCCTTTATTCATTTATACTGTTATGAATTTTTTGTGTATTTTGAGGACATAAACTATTAGTGGTACGTGTTGACATGGTTCAGTCACATATAATGATATGATAACGGTTCTATTAATAACATTTGACATGTTCAAAATGCAAAGATGTCTATCTAAAGAGTATATTTAGTGATTGTACATCAAAAATGCAATTTTATTATGTATGAATAATTTTAAAATGGTCCAAATTATAGCCAAAAAAGAGTAAAATTCTTTTTATTGGTGTTGAGCCAAAAGGAAGAAATTCAAAAAGAATACTATAAGGAGTTAAATTTTTATTTTTGAGGAAAGTAAATAGGTAGAAATGGATTAGTTGGATTTAAAGTATTCGAAATGACTAAACTAGATATTTTTTCATTAATGTTACATGCCATGAGCATCCTTTTATTTAGACATTTTTTTTAAAAACAAATATCCGGAGCAGTGTCAAAACTGCTACCTTAACTTGTGGAGATAAACTTCTTTCTTATACCCATTTTTTAGTTAAAGAGAATTAAAATAATGGGAACATCCAAAACATCTTCTGCCAACTATCTTATTTAGTAACATATGACATTGTAATCATTGGACAATGTAGTCTCCCTTTAAAATGGCTTGAGACTATAAATGATCTCAACCCACTTCTCTCAAGAAATTTTTTTTCTAAAAATTGGAGAGATCATCTGTATCCTTTGCTCTCCTCTAATTCTTCTCATTGTTCTTCACTTTGTTCATCCAATTCAAACAAGAGAATTTATAAAATTAGCATTTGGCTGTTCTAATAGAATAATCGACAATAAGTTCTACTTAACCCTTATCCACTTTAAAACAGCTCATTCATTCTCTTGTGGCATTAGTGAACGCCTCAACACTTGTTCTCCACCATTATTTCTCATATTTAGTTCTTGTGTTGCTTATTTGTCACTAATAAAAGTATTTTTCTCATAAATTTACCTACTCCTAATCTCTCCTCTTAATCTTTCCTTACTTAATCTATTTTCACAAAACTACACCCGAATCATTTTGTGACTCAATGGGGAGGAACATTTCAATGCAATGATAGAGTCTAGTAGCCCTCACTCTAGGTAGAATCAACCACCCAGACGATGTTTGATAACTCCTCAAAACCTCAATCTTAGCTTAGGAACACCCCAAGATAAGGACAAGCACAATCAAAAAGAGAAACACATGGAGCAGAAAACTCTGGGTGCACTAGAAAGAGGAGCTTTTGTCCATAGAAATTTGTTCACACCCAATACTAAAATTACTACTAGTCTGCATACCAACATTACCATTCTTACTCACGTGTACAATAATATGATAGACAATCAAAAAAGATGTAAACTTTGATCATTAAAATGATGGCTACGGACCAAATAAGGTATAGAACCTTTTTGCCACCCGCAACCATAAATCAAGAGCATATGGAGGAAGAAGAGAATACCATTGTCACTTACAGGGAGTTGTCACACATTCTAAAGGACAAAAGAGAAACAAATAAGCCCACTTGAGAATAAACCCACCATTTGGATATCATATTCTGACACAATTATACTTTAAGGGATACCAACTGCCTACCTTTTGCAAGTTTGATAGTATAAAAAGTGTCAAAGAATACATCTTATTATTTTTAAATGATCTCGGGGTGTTCAGAAATCATTAAGAACTCAAGATCAGGGGATTTAAGTCGTTGATGAGAAGGACAGTCACCTAGTGTGCCAAACTAAAGACCAATAGCATCAACACTTAGTGATTGTTGATAGAATTATAAAAGTTCCTGGAGGAGGAACCCTCTATGCATATCATGAACTTGGGAAGAGTGAAACAGAAGCAAGAAAAATGATTGGTGGTATTTATCAAAAGAAATAGAAATCTAACCTTACTTTGCATTGACACCCTCTCAGAACCATAATCGATGTATAGATATATTAAAAACGTAGAATATGGGTTACAAATTTATCTTTCTATGAGCAACATAAACACTTTCTTTAAATTTTTGAAGAGAGCATCTGACATGACTGAGGCAATAAAACATAATGGAAGGATATTTAAAGAAATTTTTTCTCTAATGGTGTGTTCTGTTGATGGTAGGAGTAGAAGGCATTCTTATTCTAGAGGTTCTAGTAGAAATAGTTCTCCACCCTCACTATCCCTCTCTAGAGATTAAGTCACAGTGGTCGTAGACAGGTGGTTTGAGGATGGAACATTGAACCTCAGAGCAGATAGAGAATCACCAACTCCTGAAAACTTGAAAGATCCAAAGTATTGTATGAAACGCTGAAATAAGAGCTATGACTTCACTAGAATGATATGTGGCAAGGACATTGTTCTATACGCAAGTAAAAGAAGAAAAAATACTTTTAAATGAGTTTCTTATAGTGACTCGAGTACATAAAGCTTGCACAATGACGACAGATTCAGAAAAATGTGAAGGTTGTTATGATGGAACATGATCAATCATTGTCACAACAGCAAAAACACATAAAAGATGTCGTAGGTTCATTGAACTTTCGTCATTGAAGGGAAGCAATTTTAAATCTTCTCACTAGCTATCAGCATTTGCTCGAAATAAAAAATCTGTCAAATATTTCGTGTAAGGGAGAAGGTGGAATAATGAGAAAGGAGGAAGAAAGAAGGCATGAGAAGCGTAGAGTGAAAAAGAAAATAAAAAAAGAAGAAGAGATTATATATACGTGTGAGTGAAAATGATGATAATTAATAAAAAAAAAGGTAAATTTAACCAAAAAAAAAAAAAAGAAAAAACTGAAAATAGTTGATTCAAATGTTTGCTGTCTATATTAAAAATGAATATTTTTAATTTTTTTCAGTTAATTTTATAAAATGTAATCTTATACATAAGACTTTTTGTCACATATTTTTTCCTTAGTCACATTTTACAAGATCAATTAAAAAAAAATGAAATGATACATTCTCATTATACTTTGTGATGTCTAAAATATTAATTCATATTCTTTTTCAATAATAAATATTGCAGTGTCATAAAACATTGAAACATAAATATAAAGACATAAAATCATGTTTAATAGATAAGATATAAATACATATACGATATCCAAAGATATTAATATTTTGTGTTTATTGTAACAGAAAATATACAAAAAAAAAAAATGACCCAACTTAATTTTTTTATTTTTTTTATTATTCCTATTAATTTTTATTATTATATTTTTTTCTAAACTTTTTGCATGAAAAAATAAAATTAAATTAAACTTTCATAATTTATTTGTTTATATTTTATTTATCATTAAATTAAAAATAAAATATTAATTTTTATATCTCTATTTTTGTGCTTATTTTAAATATTTTATCTTATTCTCAAAATCAAAATAAATATCAAACTCAATTATAAATTGATATCATAAATTTATATTTTATACACACATACACAAATATATATTATTTTATATATTTTTAATATATATTTTATATAATCAATTAACTATAAATGATCACGTAAGTAGGTACCGAATATTATAATATATAAGAGATATATTTCGAAACAAATAATGATTTTTTCTATTTTTAATTTTCTAAAATATTGTACTGATTTAAAATGTAGATAAAGTTAGCTGACATGTACCGAGCCTCAATAACTGTGCAGTACATTGAACCATTGAATAGTGAGCCAATATGTCGGAAAGAATTCCCATTCAAAAATCAAAATCACAACTACTACCTTTATTTATTTATTTTTACTTTCAACAAACCAACTATGTTTTTAAAATTCATACTTGCTTGGACTTCCAAGGCAAAGTGGGCTTCAAGATCGAAAATGGATGAAGCAGCAACGTGCTGCAAGTGTCCTCTTTGGGGAGTAGAAATAGAATTTGCTGCAACTCAAATTTTAAACAATACATTACATATGGGATTGGGCCCAACTGTCACTAGTTTTACTATACTTAACTTGACATTTTTGTTAATATATAATGTCTTTTAATATAATATTAATATTACAATTAATTAAATATGTGTGTAAATATATAATATATATGAATTTGTGATACTTATAATTAAAAATGATCCAATCTATTGGAGGTCCAATGCTTCATTTGATAGTCATTATTTGTCGTCGGCTAAGCTCTAAGAAAAATTTGTAAAAATATTATAAAAGATAATAAAATATATTAAACAACCAATACTGTTTATCAACACATTATAGTTTTATTATTAGAATTTGGAAATAAAAAAAATAGTGTAGAATTTAAAAGAAAAATAGATTGAAACTATAATTTTGTGGGATTTAAACCCTCACCAATACAAGTAAACCCTACAAATGAGTGAAACATAGCACGGGGTGGACAGAAAATTAAATAGGAAGAACGAATGTACATCTTATGTAGACATTTCCTCAATGTTATATGAACTAGTATTTTTATTTTTATATGTACATCTTATGTAGACATTTCCTATCTTGCACTCACTGCTAAATGGTTGAAAATATATCCTTTATGTAAGTGGGTCTCCGCCCCTCAAATATTATAGAGTAATACCTTGAATTGTTTTAATTATTTTTATTTTTAAATTTTCAAGAATTCAATTCCCAATCATACTGCTTTTTAATTGAAAATTAACGATTATTTTGTCACTTTTTTTAAATATATTTGAGAGCAATTTGAATTTTAATTTTCTTAATTACTAATTTGTCTGATATTGTTAAAGATTAAAAATTAATTTGTCCTAAATAAAATCATATATATTCACGGTCCACTCCTTTATTTACATTTTTACATAATACATAGAACAAATTGGCATTTTATTGATGAAATAATGATGAATGCGTGCGTACATATATGGGAAAAATGAGCAATAAAATATACAAAGAAAAAACTCTTATCAATTGAAACATTATTAATGACATAAAAATTCAATTAAAATTGATTGACATATCAATAGTCACCGTTTGTTCTGCATTCAGGTGGCATCTGAGGGTACCTTGTTCTATCACTGCAATAATTATAAATGGTGAATCTCCTTCTGACCCATCTAAGCCTCCTCCATTGATAAGAATCAAGGTCTCTGAATTCTTGTTGGTCCCACCATCTCTTACCTTGAGTGGAACAGAACTTGGCTTCAACGGAGGTTTCACAGCCATCAATGTGGAAGCCTTTGTAGGAAGCTATGAATGGTGCTTTCGACCAATCTGTTTTCTCCAAACCACCCCTTGTGGCCCAATCATCTGCGTTCCATAGGCTGTTGTAGATCTTCATTGGTTGGTTAAATGGGAATTTCACACCCATGCGCTTGTTGTTCTTGAACACCCTAATTGGGATGTTGTCCACAAAGAATCTGTGTATGTATGCACCCCCACATTACAATTCTTGTCACTTTCAAACCATGTAGAGAGATATACTTTTGCTTTTACATCTTTTTTTAATGATTTAATATGAATCATCCTAATAAGACTAAGATTGGTTTAATTTAGGGGGAGTACTTACACAATTTGATACAAGTTCCATAGAACTGAATATCTGTGGTATTCTTTGGTAGGATCAAACCAGAGATAGATTCTTTGTTCTCTATCGCCTTTGCCACCGGTGAATACATTTGTTTGCAAAATGTAAGGTTGTCCTGTTCTGTTACCTAAGAACTCAAAGTCTATCTCATCATGCTCTGTCCCTAGGGAAGATAACTGCATCATCATGTCAATCACGCAAAATATTACTTATTTAACCATTTTTTTTAGTAAGCAAAATGGCATGATGAATTGTAGAATTAGACTTTGATATGTTATAAAAGTGTTATTTTTATTTAAAGTGTAGCTAAATAAATAAATTATATTTTTATATAAAATATTTTCATAAAATAAAAAATATTTTTAACATCTTTATTTGAGTAACTTCTTTACAATGTTGAGGTCAAATTATTGAAAAAAAAAAATCATAATAAATAAATTATGAGAAAGTTGTTTTTCCATAGGGCTAAAGTTAAATCGACCATGTCCTAAAAGTGCCTAAAAAACAAACCATGTCGAAAAGGTAGTTTGGTATCATGGAGAGAAAGAAAGAACTAAAAGTAAAGAGAGAAAATAGAACATAATAAGGGAAATATTGGTGAATTTATCCCTTCCTTATTTAGTATTATCCGATTGAAAAGAATTGACTTTTTGTTGGTATAATTTGGTTCTGCTATAAAATAAAGCAATTATAATATATTTATACAAAAAAATTAGTTGCTAAATTAATTATTCATATATAATATATTAAGGGTATTAAGACCTAATCTGATCTGAAATCCAGATCGAATTCGAGACATATTTTATCAAATTTAGATTTATTATTTTTATCTAATGTTATTTTTATGTTAAGTTTCAGTTTGATTTATTTTTTATAATAAAAATATATATTTAGAGTGAAATTAGTAACATCATATTATACTTTTATATTTCAATTAATAGATTTTATATTATACGATATTATTCTTATTTTAAAATAATTAAAATAAATTAAATAACTCGGATCACTTCGAATTGGATCAAAATAAATTTGGTAACTTTTTAGAGTAAGGCCGGTCCAATCTATGAATATTTTTAAAATAGTGTTAAAATATAGAATATATATTAAAAATAAGTTAAATTAACATATATATTTATATATTTTTATATATAAATATATAGTGATGAATTTTTTTATTTGCATATAATATTTTTTAAAACAAAAAATTACATAGACCTTAGATGTGCGCAAGTAACTTATGGTTGATCGCATGTATAAAAAAAATTTGGACTTAACGATGACCTAACTAATAACTGAATCGAATTGAGTAGTTTAGCAAAATACTAGCTATAAAATTTAATAAAACATTTTTAAACAAATTATCATATACTGTTTTAAAAAACGAAAATATAATAATTTTATAAAAAGACACGTGGAAAAACTTGATCCCAACATCATTGTAATTATTAGTCAACGCATTTGAACTAATAAAGTGATAAATTTAATTTGCATACGTAGAAAGCAGTTACTGTTCCAGCAGAATCTCCAGCAACCATCTTTATATCCATGCTGAAGTGACCAAACAAGTATGAACCTTTGGATTGGAACCCAGTACCTGCTCCAATTAACACTAAAAAATGTTAATTAATTTAAGGAATTATATTATGGGAGTATATATCACAATAATAATAATAACTGACCAGTGTACTTGTCAAGAAGAAGCTGAGCATCATAACCAGAATTCAAGTATTTGATGTGATCATAAGCCCAAGTTGGAACATAGTTTCTTCCAAATGGAACCGCCATGGGTCTCCTTGGTGTGCTGCATATTCCAACTGAAACAAACCATGCCAATATCACACAACAAACACTCCACAAAGAATAATAACCCATTATATATTTCTTATTATATATTTAATTAGTTTATTTGTGTCTTCTCAACCTTTTTTCTGTGGAAGCTGATCCAATGCAACCATATATATATATACAAGTTTATAGCATTAGATAGAACCTACCTTGGACGACCCTAATTCCTCTGCTCTGATAATTAATAGTTAATATTAATTAATTAATTAATTTTTCTCTTAGGTATATATGATTGATGTATATGCCTACTTATTTGGGATATTTGAGTTACGTAACTGAAGTTAGACGCCATGACATGTATGTTTGTTTATTATACCTCTTCTGTCATCTAATCATCAATATATATATATAGTCTTCTAGATATATAGTCAAAGACTTGGTATATATCAACTTCATTTCCATGTAGGGTTACAAAACCACATTCTTGCCCTTTCACATTCCTCAACTTTGTGTTCTTTTCAGGTGGAAATGTTATTATTAAGTCCAATGATATGAATTGAACTTTATTTTAGAGTAACTCTTGAAACCCTCCTCTTCTCTTCCTTTTTCTCTTAAAGAACAATATATTTTTTTGTAATAATTTACACTCATATTTACAGATATTTTACACATAAAAAATATATATAATTTATATTTATTTTTATCAAAATTTTGTTTACATAAATTAATACAGTTTTATACTCACATTTTTCAGAATTTACATACATAATTTAGTAAAAATAATTTAACATTTATATGGGTCTTCCATATTACATATAGAGATATTCTTCACATCCAAGCAATTTTAGCATCCAAGTTCATCCAAGTGATTTTAGATCACGTATTTTTCTCGCTTTCTTCTTCCCTCACGCTCTTCGTCGCGTTCCTCCTCCTCCTCCTCCCCATTCTCTTTCTTCTTTTTCGCGTTCCTTCTTCTTCGCGTGTTTTTTTCTTATCGTCATTCTTTTGTTGTTGTTACTGCTATATTTTTTTCTTTTCCTCCTTCTCTCCCTGGTGAAGAAGCAGTAGAAGATGAGGAGAAAGAGTTTTAAATTGTGCAGAACAGAAATGAATCAAAATTATATTCAGAAATAAACTGATTATAATTAGAATGAACTAAAATCAGTAAGTAATTTCAGTTCATTCTAAATATAATTTCAATTCATCTCTAAATATAATTTCGGTTCATTTCTCAGTAGATTATTTTGTTATGATTCTTTTTGTTTCACTATTTCGAGAGGAATAAAATCAAGAAAAAGAGAAGAAAAATCAAACAAAAAAAAAGAAACAAGAAGAAAAAATTCCTCAAACTTCTCATCATGTTCTTCTTTTTTTGTCTTGTTCATCTAATCAAATAAAGAAAGAAGAAATATATAATGCTGCAAAATCACTTGATGGATTTGGATGTGTTTTTGTTCATGATTCAATTTTGTTTTTCTTTTTTGCACACGCAGATTCTTCTTCTTCTCTTTCGTTATCATCATCACGAACAACACCAATATTTTGCTAATATATTTATTGGTTCTGATTTTCTCTGGTGCCATCATTAAATAATTTCAGTTCATTTTTTAGTTTATTTTGGTTCATTTGTGAATTAATTTCGGTTCATTTGTGTGTTAATTTTGGTTCACTTGTGAATAAAAAGTTTGGCTAATACTTATCAGTAGCATCAAGTGAACCGAAATTAATACACAAATGAACCGATAATTAACACACAAATTAATAAACCGAAATAAATTAAGAAATAAACTGAAATTATTTAATGAAGACAACAGAAAAAATCAGAACTAATAAAGACGTTTGCAAAATGTTAGTGTTATTAGTGACGACGATAAAAAAGAAGAAGAAGGAGAAAGAGAAAAAAGAGGAAGAGAAGAAGAAGGAAAAAAGAAAAACTTGCGTGTGCAAATTCGGAAGAAGAATCTGCGCGAATTTAAAAGAAGCGAGCGTGAGAATTAGGCTCTTTTAACGAGAATAATTTTTGTTGCTATTAAACCTATTTAAATAAAAATATACTTAAATGTATAACAATTCTGTTATATATATAAATTATATACTCACAATTAAAATTCAATAATCTCCCTCTCAAACATGAGGTCCAATGCGAACTTCACTAATGGTGTCAAGATGTGGTGCCAAATTCTTTTTTTGTTTCTCATTTAATTCCTTAATTTAAAATTTTCTTGATTTTAGACTCTCTATCTACGTTTGTTTATAAAAATAAAACACTAAAATAAAGATATAAAGATAAAAAATTATATTTAATAGATAAAATATAAATATAAATATTATATTTTAAAATATTAAATTAATATATTTTATATTTTTTTATAAAAAGAATACAAAACAAGAAGGAGACAAAGATATTAACAAAAAATATGACATATTTTTATATATTTTTTTGTTATTTTTATTAGTTTTTTATCATTATATTTTTATTTTTTAAAGCTTTTGTATAAAAAAAAGAATAAATTAAATTCTCATAATTTATTTTTTTTATTTAATTTATTATTAAATAAAATATAAAAATATTAAATTTTATATATCTATCATTTATATTTTATTATTAGTATTTTATCTTATCCTATTTATAGAATAAATGTAGTCTTATTGCTTTAGCACAATTTAAATTTGGACACAAATTTAGTTTGTGTTCAAGTGTTGCTCCAGCCTTAATTTTGTTGATCTGAATAAAAATATTGTTCTCTTAATTATTAACAACATAATTAATTAGATAAAATCTCATGAAAACAGAAAAGAAAAGCAATGCATGTGGGAATGAACATGCATGAGTTGGGTACAAATTAATAAACTGGATACAACTTTAATTTATTAATTTAAGATTGTGGCGCGTTAGAGGAACCTGCAAACAAGCTCACATGATTTGGTTATATTAATTAAGATAAGCTACGTATGTTTTTGTGCATTATTAACTGGAATTTAACAATAATTATAGACATTATTAGTTGGTGTAGAATTGAAGAACCACCCTTGATTTTCTTGTTTATTATTCATGATCATGATTCTTATTGATGAGGTGCCTTTATATATTTGTTATTGTATGTCAACGCTTTAGGAAACTCCCTCGTGTACATAAGTTGAGTCTCACATTGAATTGAACGTAACTATAATTGCAATGTGGAGCTTTAGTTATAAAACACTTCTATTTTAAGTCATAACTGATGAGAACCTATCAAAGTTAATTATTTTTATCTCTATAAAAACATTTAACTGAATATTTAGTCTATAAATTCTTTCATATTTACATCACATGAAAATTAAATACAACTTATTATATTATTCTTTTTTTAGTAAGCTCTTTTACATTAACTAAAGAAAGTATTACCTAAATAATATAATGAATTTGATATTCGAAAGCATAAACTTTATATTATCTTCTGAGAATTGACTATGTGGTGAATATTTTGGAAATTAAGAAAATTAGATAGTAGTGTAATATTTCCCTCATAATTTATATCCATATTTAAATATTTATATAATAGTTAGGTTTTAACCTTAAGTAACAGATTTTATTTATTGTTATCCGGTATACTACCTATTAGACTTTAAGATTTAATATTATATTATGACATCTAAAATTTAGCAAATCATTTAATTATTTCATAAATTTATAAAATATCATGCTTAAACATGCAATTTGTTTACCAATAGAATCCCACAACAAAAAAATTCTGAAAAATAGGATTCAAGATTTGGAGAAGGCACATAAACAAGCAAGTTTTTTTTTTTTTTTTTTATCAAAGATATGAGACTTGAATCCACAACCTCTTAATTGAGTATGTGGAGACTATGCCATTTAAGCTATTACTCATTAGCACACAAGCAAGTTGAGACGGGAAGGTTCTTAGAGTTGAATAAAAGTTGACATTGGCATATCTAGAAACTGTATTTTATTTGAAGATATAAGTCAAAATATGTAATTGGAGACAGATCAGCGACTATTGGTCAGTTATTTTCTTTATATTAGACAAATTTAAAAGTTAAATAATGTAATAATACCTAGATAACTTTTTATTTTATTTTATTAGAACTACCAAGATAACTTTAAAAGCGATTTGTTATTTGATGAATGAATCAATGTAGCAATAATAATGGGGCGGAGTAGATTCATAAACGCTAAAGTTTTGTGCGTGTGTGTGTTTGGTTTGTTTGGGGGGTTGGGGGGGGGGGGGGATTTAAAAAAGAAATCAATAAATTTAATCAAAGTAAATATATATCAATCGTGTGATTTAGGCATTTAGCAGCGTCATAAACATGGATGCTATGGTGTAGAAGTCAAAAAGTTTCTACACATGAGAAATTTACATAGTTTGTGTTTAGAGATAATAAGTGTCTTCTTTTATTTTTTTGACCATTCAAAAAAGGTATCACATGAGGAGTCAGATTAATTAGCAAGTTAGTTACACACTTTGCAGTTTTGGAAGAGTTTGTTATACAGCTGTTAATAGTGGTGAACGGTTAGTTAGCAGATTTAGTTAAGGAAGTATATATAGTACATGGAGTAATTAGAGTTTTGAGTTTTTTGCTCTTGTAAGTCTCATTCTTTCTTGCCTTAGTCAGAAGTAACTTGCTTTGACCTAGGGCTTCCTCTGTAAACTTTCCTCTGTTCTTGAACCTTCCCTCTCTCTGAACTAACATTTCCACATGGTGCGGTGAGCGTGGAAGGGAGAAAGAAGGAATCAACAGCGAAAATTGGAAGGAGCATTGAGCAGAACCAGAATCCTTGAAGATTCAAACCATGGATCGCGACTCAGCATCCTCAGGCAACTCAGCATCGCCATTTTCGCCAATTGACGTTCAAACGCTCGCGAATCTGGTGAATCAGATCAATATCTTGCAAAGTCATAACAGAACAGCGATGAATCCATCTCTGGATCCTACAAGTCCGTATTTCCTTCATCCTGGAGAAAGTCCAGGTACACCATTAATCTCTACAATTCTTGGAGCGAACAACTATCATCTTTGGGAAAGAGCGATGTGGCGTGCGTTGAGATCGAAGAACAAAGTAAAATTCATAGATGGCTCAATTGAGAAACCAGAAAGTAGTGATTCTTTGTTTGAAGCGTGGGAAAGGTGCAATACCTATGTGATTTCATGGATAAGCCTATCTTTGAGTTCAGAAATTGCTCAAAGTGTACTATGGATCGATTCAGCCATGGAGCTTTGGAAGGAGCTACAACACAGGTATCAACAAGGTGATATCTTCAGAATTGCTGAGCTAGAAGAAGAGTTATTCGCTGTGAAGCAAGGTGATCTCTCGATCACGGGATACTACACGAAATTGAAAAGAATTTGGGAAGAATTGGATAACTATCGCCCAATCCCTCAGTGCTCTCACTGTAGAGGAAGATGCAATTGTGAATACAGCGTGGTTAGAGGATACAAAGAGGATTCTTGTGTCGTGAGGCTCCTAAGGGGGCTGAATGAACAATTCTCCACTGCGAGATCGCAGCTCATGATGACAAAGCCACTGCCAGGTATAGATGAAGCGTTTTCTTTATTGCTGCAACAAGAAAGGCAACTGAACGCGGGTGAGATGGTAGAAGACAGAATTTTAATGGCAAATTCTGGAGGTTTTAGAGGAAGAGGCAGAGGCAGATCAGGAATTGGAAGAGGAAATCCTGGAAGAGGTGGAAGAAACTCAAGGTACTGCACATTCTGTGGCAAGAATGGTCATTTGGTGGATGTTTGTTATAGGAAACATGGATTTCCCCCACACTTGAAAAATGGAGGCAGTGTGAATGCAATCAATAATGTGATAGCTGATGAGAACAGTGATGAAATCAGCAATGAAATCCAAAAGGATAGTGAAGCAAATTCGAAGTTTGATTTTAATTCAGAACAGAGAGAAGCACCAAGTGTCTGTTTGAACCAACAGGATGCACAACCAAGGCATAGCATTAACCAGATCTATACCACAACTCTTCCATCCAATGAAGGTATTTCATACATCATGTCTCTTTCAGTATTTTCTCCAGGTTCCTGGGTAATTGACTCAGGGGCTACTAACCATGTTGCTTTTTCAACTAAGTCCTTTCAAACTCTTGAAGAAATTAAACCTGTTTTGATAAATATGCCAGATGGTTCACACACCATAGCCAAATTAGCAGGAAAGGTGATGTTTTCAGACCAGTTTTTCTTGAACCATGTGTTTTTCATACCAAACTTTAAGTTTAATCTGATTGCTGTGTCAAAGTTGACTAAAGATTTAAAATGCAAATTGGTTTTTGATGAGGATAATTGTGAAATTCAGGACAAAGCTACCACGAAGATTATTGGTGTAGCTGAACAAAGAATGGGACTCTATGCATTTGAAAGTCTAATTCCTGTTCCAGCTACACATAACAACATTGCGCATGCATCTGCACTCACAACACACATCTCACAACCCTCACAAACTGCTGAAAGCACTCTGTGGCATCTCAGACTTGGGCACCTGCCAAATGAGAGAATAAATGTAATGAAAAGGGACTATGAGTTCCTGAAAAACACAAATTGCAATAAACCTTGTGATCCGTGTCACTATGCCAAACAAAAAAGATTACCATTTCCAATAAGACTTACAAAATCAGAAAAATTGTTTGACATAGTGCACATGGATATATGGGGACCTATAGGTACAGCAACTTTGTCAGGTCATAGATATTTTTTGACAGTAGTTGAAGATAAAAGTAGGTTCACTTGGTTGTTCTTCATGAAAACCAAGAGTGAAACTGGAATTTTAATTCAGAATTTTGTAAACATGATTGAGACACAATTTGATACAAGAATAAAATGCATTAGGTCAGATAATGGACCTGAATTTAAACTTTTAAAATTTTTTGCTTCAAAAGGAATTTTGCATCAAACTTCTTGTGTTGAGACTCCTCAACAAAATGGCATTGTGGAGAGGAAACATCAACATATCTTGACTGTCACAAGAGCTTTGTTGTTTCAGTCTAACTTGCCAAAACGTTTTTGGAATTTTGCAGCAGCACATGCGATTCATTTGATTAATAGGATTCCAAGTGCATTGCTGAAAAACACTTCACCTTATCAAATTTTAAAAGGAAAGTTACCAGACTTGGGTTATTTGAAGGTCTTTGGGTGCTTGGTTTATGCCTCAACGCTGAACGCTCGCAGATCCAAATTGGATGGAAGAGCAAAGAAGTGTGTGTTTCTAGGATATCAAAGTGGAGTTAAGGGTTACATCTTGTATGATTTAAATGAAAAGAAGATATTCTTATCTAGAGACACATACTTCTATGAGCATGAATTTCCCTTTCTATCATATTTCAACAATGGCAATAACCAAGTATCTGACACTATGACACTAACTCCAAAACCAAGTATCATGGTAAATTTTGAGGATCCATTCATTGAGCCCTCACATACACCACAAGCCCCTTTAAACCACTCAAATGGAACATACTTGCATTCATCTAATTCATTCAATGATTCATCACATACATCACATGGCTCTTTAGTTCATTCAACTAGACAAGACCTGCATCTATCAAGTTCTGTGGTACGACCAGAGCACAATTATCCATCAGCATCTCATGAAACCATTGGAAATGACAGCTCGATCATATACAATGCACCAGCACAAACACATCAACACTTAGACATTAGACAATCAAATAGGATCAGGAGAAAACCATCATATTTAGCAGACTATCATTGTATGACCACTGCATCGGATATAAATCACAACTACATCAATAATCTTCAATTCAATCCTGGAATTTTACAAGATTTTTATCCTAAAGTTTTTGAAAATTTTTTTGAAGAGTCAACTATTCTCTTTTGTGAGTCACAGTCTCAATTTCATAATATACAAATTCAACACTCTACAAACCCTCTATTGCCAAATCCCATTAAAGAACCACAATGCTATGCTGAGGCCATCAGTGATCCATGTTGGCAAGCGGCAATTGAGGCTGAACTTTCTGCATTGAAAGAAAATAAGACTTGGACTTTGACTTCTCTACCTAATGGAAAAAAGGCGGTAGGCTGCAAATGGGTGTTCAAGCTCAAAATGAATTCTGATGGTAGCATTGACAGGTACAAAGCCAGGTTGGTGGCACAGGGCTTTACACAAACTGCTGGTGTTGATTATTTCGAAACCTATAGTCCAGTAGTGAAGATGAGTACATTGCGGATTGTGCTATCCATTGCAGCTGTGCAGAATTGGCACTTACATCAACTAGATGTAAATACGGCCTTCTTACATGGTGATCTTTTGGAGGAAGTTTACATGAAACCTCCACCCGGGTTGAATGTTTCTTCACCAAACATGGTGTGTAGGTTAGACAGATCTCTTTATGGCCTAAAACAGGCAAGCAGGCAGTGGAATTCAAAGTTGTGTGATGCTCTAAGAGCAGTTGGCTTCCAACAATCCAGAAATGATTACAGCCTGTTCACTAAAGATTCAAAAGGAGGATTCACTGTTATTTTAGTTTATGTTGACGATTTGATTGTAACAGGGACAGATTTAAGGGAGATTGAATTCATCAAGCATCACTTGCATGAGCTATTCAGAATCAAGGACCTGGGAGAGCTTAAATTCTTCTTGGGGTTGGAGGTGGCTCGATGTAGGAGGGGCATCACTGTATGTCAGAGAAAATATTGCATCGACCTTCTCAAAGAGTATGGGTTACTCGAAGCCAAAACAGTTTCAACACCTATGGACTACACAGTGCCATTGTCAAAGAATTCTGGAACTCCATTAAGCTCAACTTCAGAATACAGGAAGTTAGTTGGAAAACTGTTGTACTTGACCAACACCAGACCGGAGATTGGATATGCAGTTGGAAAACTCAGTCAATTCTTGGATTGTGCCACAGATAAACACTTTGAAGCTGCCATTAGAGTATTAAGGTATCTCAAGGGAGCACCAGCACTTGGGTTGATGTTCTCAGCTCATTCAGACTTAGAGCCAGCGGGATACTCAGACAGTGATTGGGGGACATGTTCGGATAGTAGAAGATCAATATCTGGGTATTGTTTTTTTTTGGGAACTTCAATTGTATCTTGGAAGAGTAAGAAACAAAATACAGTTGCAAGTTCATCATGCGAAGCAGAGTACAGGGCATTAGCAATGGCAACTAGGGAAGCTCAGTGGCTGACCTACATCTTGCAAGACTTGAAAGTGAAGTTGGAGAAGCCAATAGCCATATATTGCGACAACCAATCAGCATTACACATTGCAGCAAACCCAGTCTTCCATGAGAGAACAAAGCACATTGAGATGGATTGTCATATAGTGAGAGATAAATGGCAAGAAAAGGTTATCAAATTACTCCCAATCTCCACTGCAAACCAAACTGCAGACATATTTACAAAGGCTCTAGCTCCAAGCTTTTTTGAGAGATGTCATAGCAAGCTTGGAATGGTTGATTTTGCCAATTCCAGCTTGAGAGGGGCTATCACATGAGGAGTCAGATTAATTAGCAAGTTAGTTACACACTTTGCAGTTTTGGAAGAGTTTGTTATACAGCTGTTAATAGTGGTGAACGGTTAGTTAGCAGATTTAGTTAAGGAAGTATATATAGTACATGGAGTAATTAGAGTTTTGAGTTTTTTGCTCTTGTAAGTCTCATTCTTTCTTGCCTTAGTCAGAAGTAACTTGCTTTGACCTAGGGCTTCCTCTGTAAACTTTCCTCTGTTCTTGAACCTTCCCTCTCTCTGAACTAACATTTCCACAAAAGGTATACAGGACTTGACATATTTTATCTTTTTCAGGATTTTTACAGTATATTAAAAGAATGAATTAAAATTAAGTTAGTTTGTTAATTTTTTTATTGGATCAATTACTTTGAGTAATTTTTTTATTTTTTCAAAATTCTAAGCAACAAGAATTGAAAGAACAATATAACAGAAATTAATAATAAATAATTAACTTTCAGTCATTTTTATACTATAATCGAAGATAGTTTTTAATATTATGAATTTTATTAACCCAAAATAAATAGATATAAACTAAATAAGAACGAAGGATCTAATTATTATTTGTATAGTATGATTAGTTAAAAAATTAAAGTTAAGTTTTTAATGTTTTTAATATATTGAAAAAAAATGTGAAATATTTAAAATAAATAAATAAATCAACGTATTAATTAAGAGAAAATTAGTTAGGAAATACCTATTAAATTTAAGTAAGGAGTATAAAATTTTTTTACAAACCTTATCCCCTATTTCATAGTGTTATTGATTAACATGCTTCATGCTTTCATTATATTTGTTTTTGAAAAGATGCTTTTATTATAGTTAATAAAAAGCAAATTTGTCAATAGTAATATTAGATAACCAAACAGTCAACATTAGTTATTTTTTTAATTTATTTTATTTATCTCAAATTTCAGACTTTAAATAATAAATTTTTTATTCTAAATTTTAAATTATAATCCTAAAGCATTTGAGAAGAAAATTATCATAAATATAGTAAACTATAAATTAAAGTATATAAAAGAATTTATATTTAATAGCATTTAAAATAATATATATTCACTAAAATAAGATTTTTTAATTTATATTTACTTTCAATTAAAAAAAATACCAATTTTTTGTTTCCTCAAAATTATTCCAATATTTGCTATATATAGTATATTTTTTTTCATGAAAACATTAATAAAACACTGTAAATATATGGTGGGGTTAGTTTGATTTTGGTTTGATTAATTAATAGTAATTATATATATTATCATGTTACAAATTTATTAATAGATGAGCTTTTTATGGTAGATAATAATATTTTAGCAGGTTTTGTGATCGTTGCTCCATTTTTTTTGTTTTAGTCAGAGATGGTTGCTCCTTTCAAGTCCTTTCAATTTCAGTTACGTTGTTCTTTCAATCTCTATTGCTCAAAATTTTGGATTCAAGGTTAAAAAAGAATTACTAGTTAAAAGTAGTTGACCCAATAAAAAAAATTAACAAACCAACTTAATTTTAATTTATTCTTTTAATACACTACAAAAATTCTAAAAAAGCTGAAATATATCAAGTCCTATATATTTTATTTGAATAGTCAAAATAATAAAAGAGAACATTTATTATCTCTAAATAAGTCACATAAATTCCTTATGTGTAAAAACTTTTTAACTTCTCCACCGTAGCATTGCCCATAAACATTAAGAAAACTATTATAAGTTCAGTAATTTCTGTTAGAAAACATTTGCAAGGTAAATTATATAAGAGGGATATATCCAATCGTGTTTGTGTTAGAAAATTATTATTCCATCATCTAGGACAAATTATATATATATATATATATATATATATATATATATATATATATATATATAAAATTAAATTATTTTATATTATATGACTTATATAATAGTAATTTTATTTATTGTTATAAATATTAAATTAAATAAAGTATTATTATTTTTTATTTAAAATTAAATAAGAATAAAATTAGAGATACTATTTTATTTGAGATTTATGATTTAATAGGTGTCATACTCAATATAAATAATAACTTTAGAATTTTAGTCCTAAACACATCAAAACTACTTTTGTAACTCTTTTTCCACCAGATAAATTATGATTCAACCAGATTGCAAGAACCAGACTAATCATTAAACTGGTTAAATAACTATTTCAATAATTTAATGGTTCAATCGAAGTTAAACTGTGGTTGAAGTAATTTAATTAAATATATAATAAAATTATTAAAAAATCAACTCTCCATATGTGAATTTCTATAAGTCAATCAAGTCACTAATCCAAAACATGCATCCAACCTAAGAATCATAAGCATAATTCAACAAAATCATATGAAGTCATCTATATAGTAAATTTAATATAAAATTGTCACAATATTTTTATTTTGAATCAATAACAGCAAAACAACAATTCACTAAAATAACAAGTATAACAGATTGGATTTAAAATTCAATCTCAACAGAATTAACAAATTGAACAATTGAATTTATAGCTCAATTTCAACAGAATTAATTCAATATCAACAAACTGAATTCAAATAAAAATTCAAAAATAATATCTCAACAGAATCATCAATAAGACATTGTATGCATATTTAGAATAAATTTCAAGTTTCAGAGAGATAGAGTTATAGAGAGTTAGAGACCGAGACTTGAGACCTGAGAGGGTTGAAAATTTAAAAAATTTGGCCATGGAGATAAATATAAAAGTGATGGAGGTTGAGACACGACAAAGGGTAAAACATTATTAGTGACTGGGAGACACCATGTGAAGAAGAGAAGCAAAGATCGGGAGACACAGTGCAGAGCAGAGAAGCAGAAACGACATCGGCGAGGAGGGGAGAAGCAGAAACGGCGAGGAGGAGAAAAACAGAAACGACACACGGAGAGGAGGGGAGAAGCAGCAACGACCCACGGCAAGGAGCGGCGAGAAGCAGTGAAATAGCGACAGAGAGATCGGACAGAGAGGACGACAGAAAGAGAGAAGGGAGAGAAGGATTCGACGATGAGTTTGAGCTCTGAAGTGGGATGGTGGGTGGTGGTTGTTCTTCAAAGAGAAGAGAGAATTAGAATTTTCTGCTGGTTTGAGAGAGAAAGAGAGAAAGGAGTGGGTGGGGTGTTCTACTAGGTTTTTTTTTTTTTTTAACGGCGCTATTTTGACTTTGGATGAGTGAACTGGACCTTTAAAAAATCGGGTCAGTTTAACTTATTCCTGGCTAACCACCGATTTGACCGATTTTTTTTGGAACGATTTTAGAGGTTGTTTTGTCGATTTTTAGCAAATCGATGGTGGTTCGATATAATGGTTTGAGAGCGAAACCAACTCCTCTTTTGCAGGTACCAATTTTCTATAAGTGTATCAAAGCGTCTTCAATTAGACGGGTATTGAAATGAAATATAAATCGAAATTTATAAAAGAACAAAAGAAATGAAAAATGAAATTTTCGAAAAGTAAATTAACTGAAATAAAAAAGATTGCATTGAAATTTAAACAAAGCAGTAAAGGTGCCTTCGACTGGATCAAAGGGCTTTAACTTGAAAATTAAATTTACTGGAATGTAAATTGGACATGGAAATTAAAAAATGCTTGAAAGATAAAGTTTACTGGAATTATAAATAGAAAATAAAGACAAGTGGAAGGAACCCTACAGATAATTGACTCGAGGCAAACTTAGAAAGTCACTGGGATGAGAGTACGTGAGTAAATTCTAAAACGAAATTCCAACCTTTATTCCCTAAAACTTTCTAGTATTTATAGTCTACTTCTGTAACTGATAATTAATTACAAGGTACAGTCTTGTATGCGCACTCCTTGATAACCGTTCCCGTTCTTTGGCTGATAAACGTTTACTCATAAATTCTTCATGTGGTAAAAGCCTTCAACTTCTCCACTTACGTAACTGCTTGATCTGCTATTCAAATAACTTATTCGATTACTTATTTCGAATATTTGTCCGACTAAACCTGTCCGATTTAATAAAGTGTTTTAAAATCGAATCCGTGTCGCGTATTTCCAACCAATGCCTGCACGTGCATCTTTTCGACAACTGCATACACCTCAATCGATCTCTTCACTACTTCGAACTAACTTACCTTGATCGAAAATATTTTTCGACTAACAGAGGCCAATTGGACTGGCCAGAGAATCAATTCCCGATGAATTCAGTTGAATTGATCGGTCTAGTTCGATTTTTAAAATCTTGGATTCAGATTTATTAGAGATACATAAAACTTTAGTTGAGGAAGATTAAAAAACTAAACTCTTTTAATTATATTCACGAATTTAGATATGCTTCTGTTTTCAGATATATTTCTTAACGATTTAACATGAATGATTTTAAGGATGAGAAATCCCTAAAATTTTAACAAGTAGTATCGTAGCTTTCCAAAATTGAATTATTAAAATTAAAGAATCACTTTTATTATTTTATGATTGAATAATCGTTCTTTCGGAATTAAAAGGATGAGATTTATTTTGCTTCTCACATTTGAGTTTCGATTAATTCCTTTTCTCGTCATGGTTCTTTTTTTTATTCGATTAAAAAAAATGAATACAAGAGGAAATACAACATATATAAAGTGTGCTCTATATATTTGTATATACACCTCATTCGTGCTTTATATATATATCTAGAATCAATAGTTCTTTGATTCTGGCAGTAAATATTTAATTTGAGGATTTATTTTTTTTTATCTCTTTTGTTTGTGTAATGACTTTTAAATTTTGTGTGAACATATATATATATATATATATAATTTTGGATTAAAAAATAAAATAATTTTTTTATTTAAAAGATATATGTTGATATATATGCAGTGATGTGTATAAGTATGCAACTTTTATTTGTTCATAAAATTGGCGATAAATAATTTTGGGTTTATTTGTTATTTGAGGATTGGAGATTATGAACAAGATAAAGTTTCTGTCCAGGTCTATTATTATATCTATAAATATATAATAAAAGATGTTGAATTTTTTCAATTGTTTCACAAATTCATTGTGAATATTATTTGGGCAAAGAAAAATTTGTTTATTCTTTCCTCTTGTTTAGATTTACTTTGTAAAAAATTTGGGGACAATAGCATGAATACTAATTCATGATTAATTTTAAAAATTATTGTGTTTTTTTATTATTTTAATCTTTTTATTTAGAATTCAATTTTATGTTAAACAAAAAAAATTTATTGATTAATAAAGACTCACAGTATTATATAGTTATTATATATTGTGGTTTAATATTTTATTATTTTTGTATTATATAAATATTTTGGATTTATTAAATAAAAAATTAACAACAATTTAGATTATTGTACTTATTTATTTTATAAAGTTTAATTTTAGAATAAATTAGTTAAAAATTATGGTACTAAAGTAATTTTTTTTATGAAATTGGATTATTTTAGAATATTAAAAATATTATAATATATTGAAATTTATACAAATATTGGTTAGCTCAAACAAATGTTTATATTATTTGGCTGAATTATATACACATATTTATGATAACTAGCTAAAAATAAATTAATATTTATTATTTATGTAGATAATCGTCGGTCCAAAAAAAATTTATTGTTTGATCAAATAATAAATATTGATCTTTATGTTTATTTTTTATTTAATTATGCTACCACTAATCGGCCCAAAAGAAGGTTGGTGTTTGGCTAATTGATAAAAATGTATGCGATAAGAAATAGATATAACTCTTAAGTTTCATGTGAACAATAAGTTGATTTAAAGATAAGCTTATTATTTGACAGAATTTTGTTAAAAATATTTGCTAAATTGTACTAAATGAATTTATGTGTAGTTTATGTGGGTACGAATCGACCCAATTCTATACTTGACTAAATTATATGCGTATTTGTGGTAATAAATATGTGATAATTATTTAGTTTCATGTGAACAATAAATTTATTATTTAACAAGATTTATTACCAATGTTTGATTACTATATTCAAAATATCACTTACAAATTAATATTTTTATCCAAAAATTAAATATTAATGTTGTACTAAATATATATTTATGATGGTCTACCATTAAATAAATTTTATTAATATAATATGTAATTTGTGTAAATATATTATTTTGCTTTAAAGTGATATTTGTCAATGCTAAAACCTGTAATAAATAGAATTATATTTTAGAATTGAGAAAGAACACAATTTTCGTTCTTAACTATATGGATTTAGACATTGCATTAAGGATTGAATAATCCCTACCCTTTATAGATAAAGTCTTAGAAGTAGGATTGTTTAGATTGCGTAAGTCTTATGATTATAAAGTATGAAATTTTGAAAGATTTACGGACACTATGTCTAGGATAAGGGTTATTGCTCAAAAGAATTTTCTTAAGAAATACAAAAATTCTCTATTAAAAGTGATAAGATTGAAACAATGTATGATATTTGTTAAATTTGATTTTAGTAAGATATACATAAAAATATAAATGAGTATATCCTATAAATATAATATAACATTGTTTAATTTAACTTTTTAAAATAAAATTTTATTATTTAAAATTATAAATTTATATATATTAATTTTATACATGATCGACTTGGTTTAACCTAATCGTTAGAGAAGTGGGGCAAAAAGAACTTCGGTCAGATCCCAAAGGCCATTAAAGAGAAACAAAAAAAGCTACAAGAAGTGCAAACTGGAGATCAAACACAGGCAGCAATGATACAATAAAAAAAAATCCAAAGAAAATTGGATGAGCTCCTAAAGCAAGAAGAAATCTGGTGGTTACAAAGGTCAAAAGCAAATTGGCTAAAGGCAGGAGATAGAAATACAAATTTCTTCCATCAAAAAGCATCTCAAAAAAAGAGAAGAAATAGGGTACATAAAATTTCAGATGATGCAGGAGTAATTTACGAAGAAGAAGAAAAAATTGAAGAGGTGATAATAACCTATTTTAAGAGGTTGTTTGCTGTTGAAAATACAGAGAAAATTGAAGAAACAGTTGAGGTTGTTAGGGGAAGGATAACACAAGAGAGATTAGATATAATTCAAAGCGATTTTACCAAAGAAGAAGTCAAGATAGCCTTGAACCAAATGCACCCAACAAAGGCACCAGGACCTGATAGATTATCGGCTCTTTTCTACCAAAAAATGTGGAACACAATGGGAGAAGATGTGACAAAGTGACACTCAACGTTCTTAATAATGGAGGAGATTCCTCAGAGATGAATAAAACCTTTATCTACCTCATCCCTAAAATCAAACACCCGAGCCACACAAAAAATTACAGGCCAATATCTCTATACAATGTTATTTTCAAGCTTGTGACAAAGACAGTTGCAAATAGGCTAAAACTGATCTTGCCAGACATTATAGGAGAATTTCAAAGTGCTTTTATACCAGAAAGACTTATAACAGATAACGGTCTAGCAGTATTTGAGATCTTTCATTTCATGAAGAAAAAAAAGAGGGCAACAAGGGATACATGGGAGTGAAGTTAGATATGGAGAAGACCTATGACCGGATTGAGTGGTCTTTTCTCATTGAAATGCTCAAATCTATGGGCTTCCCACAAAGATGGATTGATCTAATTTGGGTATGCATAAGCACAGTATCCTTCTCTATTTTGATAAATAGCTGCCCATCTAAAGAGTTTAATCCCGAAAGAGGAATTAGGCAGGGAAACCCGTTATCTCCTTATCTTTTTATCTTGTGCACTGAAATTTTCTTCGATCTTCTAAGGAAAGCTATATAGGGGGATCAAGATTGCAAGACAGGCACCAAAAATTACCCATCTCCTTTCTGCGGATGATAGTATCCTTTTTTTGAGAACAACAGATCAGAGCATTCAAGTACTGATAGAGATTCTTAAACACTGCCAATTAGCTTCGGGACAGAGAATTAACTTGGACAAGCCAAAGATTTTCTTTAGCCGAAATGTACCTCCTACCAGACAGATGCTTATCCAAGATTGGTTGAACATAAAGGCAGTGAAAAGTCACTCAAAATACTTGAGAATATCAACTATGGTCAGTAGATCCAAGAAGCAGATTTTTTAGTTTGTTCAAGAAAAAATCTGGAAGAAACAAAAAAGTTGGAAAGAGAAAACTCTATCTAAAGTGAAAAAAGAAATTCTCATCAAGTCAGTTGTTCAATCTATCCCTTCTTACATTATGGGATGCTTCCAATTACCTAAGAGTCTTTGCAACCATTTGGAGAGAATGATTAGCAATTTCTACTGGGACAGCAAGGAGGAGGAAAGAAAAATACATTAGATAAGTTGGAACAAGCTTAGCAATGCAAAAGAAGAAGGAAGTTTGGGCTTTAGAAGTTTTGAAGCATTTAACCAGGCCATACTAGCCAAGCAAGGGTGGAGATTAATGAAGAGACCTGATTCACTGACAGCAAGAATACTAAAAGCCAAATACTTTGCAAAAAAAAATTTTCTTCATGCAAACAAAAGACACAATCCCAGTTATACTTGGAGGAGCATCTAGGGTACAAAATGGGTGCTGGAATTAGGCGAACTTTGAAGGATAGAAACAGGGAGGAGCACCAGAATTTGGGGAGATCCATGGCTTCCTAATCAAAATGGGCACAAAATTTGGAGTCCCAGAGCAAGTTTTGATTAAGAAGCCACATTGGACAACCTTATCAACAGAAAATAAAACTTGGAATCAAGAATTTATCACAAACAATTTTTTACCTTTTGAAGCAGATCAAATCCTAGCACTACCATTACATATCCAAGAACAAGAAGATAATTTTTATTAAAAATTTAACAGAACTAGAAAATATGAAGTGAAGAAAGCTTATCATCTGATAAGGAAGCACAGCCAGGAACAAGGGCAAAGTAGTGTGCCAACCCTCGAAGAGAAGCAACGATGGAAGCACCTTTGGAAGATGAGAATACCACCCAGAACTTTAAACTTTATGTGGAGGCTCATGCATAGATCACTGCCTACAAAATCAAATTTATAGACAAGGAGAGTCAGATGCATTTCAATTTATCCCAGATATTTTGAAAAAGAAGAAATTGAATCTCACATTTTCAAGGATTGCAACTGGATAAGGAGGTTTTGGTTTATCTCTCCCTTCACTTTGAGAACAAAATCAGCGGAAGAAACTCTTTTATTGGACTGGATTGACGTAACCTTGAAGAAAATTGGAGGAAGAGAAAAATGGCTTTTCTTGGGCAGCCTCCATAGCCTTTGGCATGGGAGAAATAAATTGGTGTTCGAGAATGATCAATCCCCACCAGAAGTATTGTTGGAGAGAGCCCAAAAAAGTTTCACCGAAGCAAATTTCATGGCAGAAAGATCTTTGTTACTTCAGGAACCTCTACCGGGTAGCCAAAGTGATGACTTTTGGAGTGCTCCTCCACCAAACACCTTTAAATTAAATGTTGATGCAGCTACTAATAATGGAGGAAAAGGAGGAGTTGGTGTAGTTATTAGAGATAGTGAAGGAGTAGTTACAGCAGCTGCCACGTTGGAGATTGCCTCATCTCTTTCAGTTAGAGAAGCTACTGAGGCCATGGCTTGTTATTTGGGTCTGAAATTTGCAACCCAATACTATTTTTTTGATATTGAGTTGGAAGGAGACAATATAAAAATGGTGAAGACCCTTAAATCTAAATACCCACTTGGAGGTTCTTTTGGAGTGATTATTTTCAATTGTAAAACCCTTTTGAATAGGTTCAGGTTTTATAAAATTTCACATGTAAGAAGACAGGGGAACTTAGCAGCCCATTACCTAGCAAGAGTAGCTCTTACCAAGCCAAATGTAATGTGGTTGGAAGAGACACCCTTAGAAATATGTAATTGGATCTATCTTGATATTTTGAATTGTAGAGTTTAATACAAATAGATTTTCTTTCCAAAAAAAAAAAACTCAAGGAGAAAGTTTAGGATCAGCATTTTTATTAAAATCTAGTCAGGATTTAACTAACAAAAAAAACAAATAATCCCACATTATTGGATGCAATCTCACACTATTAAAAACACTAATGATGATTAATTGATGACTACAAATCACAAAACTTGCTGGACCTTAGTACTCCTCAAATTCGAGTTTTGGTACATGATCTCATCATCTCTGTTCCAATTTGCACTTTGTGGATCGGAGTTAGGAATTTTGAACTCTTGGACGTTGCCTGACTCAGATTTTGTGATGGTATCTTTTACGAGCAATGCTAGGGGACCAGCAACTTTTGTAATTGGTTACCATCAAATAGCTATCAATGATGATTTAATGGTGTGAGATTGGTGTGAAATTTCATCTAATGACTAACCTTTTTCTGCTGGTTACATGCTGGCCAAAATTCAATAAAATTGTTGGTCCCCTAAACTTTTCATTTTTTTACTTATGAGGAGGGGAAGACCTGTTTTGATTGTGTCCTTTGAGATACCTTGAGAGAATATATTTAGGATTCGTGTGAGGAACATTTGGCAAATTTTGATAATAATTTTAGAATCGAACTATAAAAATATGCATCCTGAATTAGATTCTTATAAAACTCATTGTGAGCAACTAGAAATAACCAAGAGATCATGTGAAGATGAATGTTATTATCAAAATTTTTGAATTGAAGCAAAGAGAATAGATTGTCTGAATCAACTTGATTTAAAGATCTGCTGATTCAGTAGCGAATTTTTAAAAAAAAAAAAGTGCATAATTTGATGGATAATGGCTTGTTACAAAGATTGTTTTTTTATAGTGCTACATAGCTTTAGAAACATATATTTTTCTTTATTTCTAGTTTTCTCTTTGTTTTCAGGTGTTCATAGACGAAAAAGAATTCCTTTAGAAGACAAGAATTATACTGTCCATATTTGGTCAAAAGAATACGAACTGTTTAGCCCAACACCTAGGCATGTTTAAATATCTTAATTTAATATAATTATTACTAATTTACTATTGTTTTGTCAAGGGTATATGTCCATTCAAAATTAAAGGATAAGTTCATAAAAATAAATCCAAAAAAAAAAAATATATAAAAGTTTGGATTCGTCTAGTTGTTTATATGTCTTGTCTGACTGTTCCATTGACCAAATAAAACAAAAATGAATAATTGGGGAAAATGGAAGAAAAGGGTTTGAAATTGAATTGAGATATTGTTATCCATTCCAACAGTGAGAATGACAGAATGAACGTGGATTGTCTTGAAGCTGATGATCACCACCAACACGTGTGCTTTCTTCTCCCATAATGCGCACTTTAATTACCAGAAATACCTGTCTCTCTTTATTATATCTTAGATTGTAAAACTTGGAATCAAGTAGTAGTAGAATTTGAATTTGAATTTCTCATAATCAACTATTTCATTATATTAGATTGGATCGCTTACTTCACTTTCACCGTATTGAAACTTAAAATGTTCAATAAAATATATATTGTGTATAAAACAAAGCTATATCTTCTCTTGAATACTAATTTTTCCTTAAAAAATAAATCATTATTAGGCCGGGTAGCTTTAACATAACGATTTTGTTTTTGTTACTATACAGTAGTATATTTTCTAGATATGGGAATTAGAATGGAAAGATTAAGACTTAGTATTGTGTTTGGTTATTAAAAATTTAAACAAAAATTTTAATATTAGGTCGATCTTTTTAATATTTTCAAAAAATAAGAACGTAAAAAATTGCGACTTAAATTTTAATAATATTTTTTTTAATAATCCCGTTACGTTACCAACATTATTTCTGTCCATTTCTGTCCACTCTTATTTATAATTATGTTTAATGGAAGTATCTTTATAGATGTGTTTAATAAAAATATCTTTTTTATGGCTGTGTTTAATAGAAGTGTTTTTATAAATATATTTTTTGGATGTGTCTCTTTATATATGTGTTTAAAATATAATAATTAATTATTATTAGCAATAAATTAACAGATAATATATTGGTATCCTATATTTTTTTTAATAACTAAAGATATTTTGGTAAATATTCTTATTTTATATTTATATTTTTTTAAATCAAATAAGATATTAAGATATAATTCAATCATATATATTTTATATCAAATATAATGTAAAAATTTAATTTAATCTCTATTTCTTAGTTTTTGTCTCTCAATTTTAATTTCTTTTTTAAATGCAGCCTATATATTTATATATATAATTATATTTTTTAATACTTATGCTTAGAATAAAATGATTCTCCATTATATTTCTTTTCATATCTTGAAAAGCAATGAATATATGCTTAAAGATACAGAATAGAACTTTTCGGTCTAAATTTCCCATATTCATAACAGAAATTGTAATTGAACTCCAACATAAACATAATTGAGTTATCTCAAACTTTTTCAACTTAAATATCTTCTTTTATACAAAAGATAAAGCTGATAGAAAAGTCTGCCTATATACTAAAAATTACTTAAACTAAAAGCGTCGGTGGAGGAATTATATATGATGCCAAATAAATAAATATATTCAATGTTGATACCCAATTAACTATATTAAAGAAATGAATATCATATATATATCTATGTATAGGAAGCACATTTTGGTAGGAATAACAATTTAATCCAACTGGTTACAACTGTGGTTGAAAGGGATGGATGCAGTTCAAGTTCAGTTGTCCTATCCTGCTGCCTGTTACGCCCAAAATAACAAATTGAGGGCAGAGTCAATCAGATAATTCATTCTCAATATAATAATAATAAAAAAAATTATTTACAAAATCAGGTTTTTAAAGGCATTGATTAAAATAAAATAAAAAGTATAGTTTAACAATTTCAATATATTTTCATTGATTCAAATTTTATATTTATAGTATTTTTTAATTGTTTCAATAACTTTTTTCTACTCCTACTCCATTTTTACTGTTGGCAAGACTGAAAATGTAAAAAAAAAAAGTTTCATTTTCGTTAACAGTAAATACACAAATCGGAAAAAAAAATATTTTATTTTCTTTGACTATATATACGTGAATCATTTAAAATTCATTTTTGCAGTTAGTGACTATGAGAATGTAACGTAATGTTTAAATTTATATACTTTTTTTTTTATTTCAGTTTAAAAATGATAAAAAAAAGGTGTTTTTATTTAAATAAAGAAAGCCCAGTTGTTTGCTGCTATATATACTCATAAATAAATATGTCTGGCATATTGGCAATAATTGAAGTAGGGATGGCAAATCTTACTAGTTCAGCAAATTGCATGCTGCAACAATTAATGAGGCTGGGTCTCTTGTTAGCCTAACAAAATATGAAGAAATGAAATACCAACAACCATTTAAAAAAAAAAAGAAAAAAAAAAGAAGAGAAAATCCACAACCACATCCACATGGCCTTTGCAACTCCCAACACAGAATCATATCCAGCCCCCACAATGTATCACCTCCCCTACTATCATTAAACTCTAACAATTAAGTCATAACCAATAACCATTATTAAGACTTTGCTGTAGGGATGAAAGAATTTTAGAGGAAGGGAAGTCCAGCAGAAGGTGGAATTTTTCAATAGACTGTTTTGATTAAAGGAAATTATGAAAAAAGAAACGTATAGTAATAATTTATTTTGTTTGTTTGTTTGTATGAAATCACTTTTACTAATAAATTCAAAAGCTTGATAAGATTCTTAACCTTTTGTATTTTCCTAACAAAAATCTAAGTATTATTCAACTCTCTTACATTTTTTGTGCAATTTTAGTCGTTTCATGTTGTTTATGAGACATATTCTAATGTACACCACCAATAATCAAATTGACTTATTACACTTGAGGGTGAAAATAAATTAGGTCGAGGAAGTATAGGGAGCTAATGGAGTATCTATACAATAATGTGTATAATGGGGGTATAGGAATGTTCAATTTAGTAGGATATCAGATATTTATTATCTCTGGTACCGGATGGTTATTCTGGATAGTATGAGTGTATTGTGTTTGAGAAATTAGTAGTATTTTATCTTGGATGTTCATTTTTTAACTAATATTGGGTCAAATAAATAGCCCATTGTACACATTATACAAATACTTCATTGGCTCCCTAACGGGATTCAATTAGGTCAGACCAAACTTTATTTTTAACAGATCAAATATGCAATAATATTTATTGACATGTTGATAAGTTTAGCCTAACTTAAAAACCGTTGAAAGACTTGATAATTTAAAAAAATTAAAATAAATAAATAATAAAATCAAATCAAATATATTAAATATATTTAAAAAAGTGTATATATTTAGTTAAAGAGATAATAACCTAGTAAATAAAAGTTTTTAAATAAAATAAATGATATAAATTTAAGCTCTCGCTATTATATTTTTTAATATAATAAAATTATATATGTTTAAGACGGTCTGACAGACTAAATAGATTATTTCATAAGTCTAAACTTGATCTATTAAAAAGTTTAGACTTTTAAAATAATATGGGTCTAAACTTATTTTCTATCAAGTCAGGCTAAACCAGACTAAACACAGACCAGTCCGCAGGTCCCTAGCACTAGCAAGCCGCTTGATCTTTTTTCATCCCTAATCGCACTTATATGTACTGCAGTTCTAGATTTTGAATCTTATTGCATTATTAGATAGTCATATGTTATACTATACTTCCATACAATAGAGTTTTGGATGTCCACCTTGAGTTACGATAGTTTAGTTCCAATCTCTACTAGGTTCATCGTCTTCAACGATAGTTGCACAAGCACATCCAAATGTGGAGCATAGTTTAAGGTAGTAACATCTTTTTTGCAGCTCATTCACCTGGATACAGACATTCCTACCTAGATCATATTCTGCAATTAAAGACAATGCATTTTCTTTGAATAGGTTGCATGGGAGTTTGCAAACTTCAATGGATGACAATTTTGATGTAGTACTTTATCGAGAATAGAAAGAGACCCATCCTCTTCCATGCAACATAGGAGACTGTATTGATATGGATATGCATAGCATCTTCGTACAAATAAAGAAGAAAAATATTTATGTCAAAAAATTAAAGCATTATGAGGTATTTGTATGATCTAAATTATTTAAATAAATTTATCACTTAAAATAAATCATTATGAATTACTTTATTACTTTCATTATATCTTATGAACATTTTGTAATTCTTCACAACTTTAACAGATTTACACAATAACATATTGTAGAAACTTGGTAAGCACAAAATAACATAAGGGATTATGATTTATAAACTTATATGAGTAAAGATTTTTTCCTCTTTTTTTCACTAATGTTCTCTTCATTGTTATCCTCCACCAATCACCGCTACTATTTCTTTCGTTTTGGGTGCCCAAAATTTTTCCTCACTTTAAATACTCTCTTTTATGTCATCTTTCACCAAACACCGTCATTGCCTCCTCTGAATTGGTACCCAAAATTTTTATCTTTCAACTTCTCCCTCGAACTTGGAGAGATTTTTTTTTAAGAAATGCTAGAAAGCCATTAGAATTTATTGTTTTTAGCCATCACTTTTAGCCATCAATCCAATTCTTTTAGTTTAGTAATCCAACAACATACTTTATTCTATATTTTTAAATATTAATGGCTAATTGATGGTAAAAAATAATAAATTCTGATAACCCATTAGCATTTCTTTTAATTTTTTTGTTATCCATCTTCTTCACAATAGCCAAGTGGGTCTTAACTCACTCAAACATGAATTGTGACAAGATATGAATGTGTGGTGCTCTCTACGAATAAATCATACTAAGGTGATCGATGAGGGATTGCTCCTAAATGTAAATCACAACAATTCGAGGTGATTTACACTTTAACCAAAATTCAATGTCCTCCAACAATTTTTGTGAAAATGCATATGAAAGTTAATTTTGTCATAAATCTACAAAACTAATTAAAGCAATGATACAGGTAGAAAAGGCAAAACGGTTAGAAGAGAGGCCACAGTGAAAAAGACACACAAATACAAAGAACCTAACTAATTAGTGGAGAAGAATAACAAATAATGAGGAAGGGGCAAAGAATAAGGTATCGTACAATGTGAGTATTCTTTTTAATGTTATCTTTTTCCATTCTTCTTTATGTGCTCTCTATATGTGACCGAACTAGTACCTGATTGTGCAGGTGATCAAAGACCCTTGGTCATCATACTTTATTTTTCTTCTTTTTATACTTGATATGCGTTCATTCTTTCATTTGAACTAGAGAATTGGTTACTATTTTTACTTATATATACTTTTTCTATTTTTATTTTATTCCCCAAATTAACTGTAACCTCTATCAATTGGTGCTTTCATTGAGAGTTTGATGGCTAAGAACCTGAGAATGCAATTGATGTAGGTGGCTATTAACTGTTTAGCCGAGCAATTCGACAGTAACCAGGAGCAACTCGCTGCCATTACACACTCATTGGCATCGATCCAAGTCCAACCCGCTCAACAGCTTGAGGATTCTCCATGGCCGCAGCCACATTAGTCAGTCTTTGCTCCACCACATCACATGAAGGTTGATTTTCCATGTTTTTTAGGCACCGAAGATGTTCTTCAGTGGATTTTTTGGGTGGAGAGGTTCTTCTAGATCTATGACATTCTAAAGGAACAAAAGCTGGATTTGGTGGCTGTTAGCTTAAAGGGCAGAGCTTTGGCTTGGTTTCAAATTTGGGAACAACTCGATCAAGTAACCGATTGACTCACTCTTTCCACTACAATTCAAATTCAATTTGAACCTTCACAATTTAAGAATCCTAGGGTAGAATTGCTGAAATTGAAGCAGTCTTCTTCTGTAAAAAATTACTTTGATTCTTTCAATGATTTGGATGCTATAGTTTATGATATGAATGACACATGGTTGTTAGATTGTTTTAGTGGCGGATTGATTCCGGATTTCAAGAGGGAATTCAAGTCCTGATGTCTCGTGTCCTTAATGCAGGCAGTGTCCCTAGTGAAATTTTTTGAAGAAAAGTTTATTCCTAGTTTTCATAGATGGCAAAACCCAAATGTCCCTCATTTAACCCCACAAAACAAAGCTAACACCACACAACCTGCTAAACTTAATTTCCTCCCAACATATACTCAATCCACCACCCAAACTTCAAATCCACCTCTATTACACACACCAAATAAGCCTGGAAACTCTCTCCCATTGAGATACAAGTTCAACGAGTAAAAGGTCTCTGTTTTCTTTGTGACAAACAATATTCACCTACGCATTGATGTCCAGCCAAACATTACTTCTTTATACAATCCTTGGAGGAAGTTTCGAGTGAGAAGGTGGTCGAAGAAGAGAAGCCGAGCTCAAACAACCTTCTGTGCCTGCAGTAGATAGTGTTGAACCCTTCCACCTATCCTATTATGTCCTTGCAGGCATTCCGAGAAAGTATTCAATCTGTTTCAAGGGGACAGTGAATGGTAAAGAACTATAGATATTTATGGATGATGGGAGCTCAGAAAATTTCATGCATCCGGCTTTGACTCAGTACTTAGAAATGGTAGTGCACCAAGAACCACAGTTCAAAGTCCAAGTAGGGAGTGGACAGCTGCTTCAATGTGAAGGCGAAGTCATAAATGTTCTTGTTACAATCTAAGACCACACCCTTTTCAATAGTATTTTTGTCTTACCAATTGCAACTGAAGAATTGGTTCTTGGTGATATATGGTTAAAAACATTTGACAATCAGTTGATTAACTACAAGCAGAAGTTCATTACATTCTTGGATGGTGACAAACTAGTGGCCTCACAAGGGGAGACAAGTCACACACCAAAATAGGCTCAATTTCATCAATTAAAAAGGTTACAACACACACACATGAAATTGCAGCCATTTATACACTTCAATTACAATCTTTAGAGAATGATTTACATTTGCCTTTGGATTTACTGCTCGATATGAATCTGGAATTAGTCTGGTTGTTGCACACCTACAAGTGGTGTTCTAAATTTCGAGGGGTTCGCCTCTATCACAAGCTCAAAACCCTTGGTGCCTAACTCAGCACCGGTCAAATTGAATTGTACCAATATTCGCATAGCCAGAAATCAGAAATTGAGTGAATTATGAATCAAATATTGACACAAGGCATTATACGTCCGAACACTAGTCCGTTTTCTTTTCCGGTGCTACTAGTGAAGAAAAATTATGGCTCTTGGTGGTTTTTTATGGACTACTAGACTTTGAATGTCGTCACAGTCAAAGACTCTTTTTTAATTCCCACAGTGGATGAGTTATTAGACAAACTTTTCGGCACGCAATACTTTTCTAAGTTGGACTTAAGGTTCGGTTATTACTAGATTTGCATGAAACTTGAGGATTGCTTCAAGATGATGTTTCACACACATCAAAGTTTATACAAATGGTTGGTGATACCATTCGGGTTGACGAACTCACTCGCCAGCTTCTAGGGTTTGATGAACTCAATTTTTGCAGAAGTATTAAGAAAGTTTGTTTTACTATTCTTTGATGATATCCTGATTTATAGTCCTGATTGGCATTCTTACTTAACTCATTTGATGCATGTGCTAAACATTTTGGGGGACAATGTCTTATGTGCTAAATTATCAAAGTGCTCTTTTGGACAAATAAGAGTTGATTACTTAAGCCATATGGTATCCAGAAAGGGAGTTAGAGTGGATGACCCCAAGATTCAAACTATTAAATAATGGCCTATTCCTACTTCCCTCAAGCAACTCCGAGAATTTTTGGGGATGGCTAGCTATTACCAAAAGTTTATTAAGCATTTCACATTATTTGCTGCACTCTTGACTGACCTCCTTAAAAAGGACAATTTTATTTGGTTAGAGAAAATCATTACAACTTTTAGTTAACTTAAAATCGCCTTATCACATGCTCCTATTTTAGCTTTGTTGGACTTCTTTAAACCTTTTATCTTAGGAACAGATGCATCGAGAACAGGGATTGGTGCCATCCTTAGCCAATAGGGTCACTCTATCGCCTACTTTTCTAAGAAGCTCTCCAGCACGACTCAGAAACAATCGGCCTTGCGAGGGAGATGCAAGCCATCATCGCTACTATCACTAAATTTTGCCACTATTTACTCAGCTACAAATTTGTTATCCAAACTGACAATAAAAGCCTCAGGAAAAGGGTTGGACCATTCAAACCCCGACACAGCAGAGGTGGTTAAAAAATTTGTTGTCCTATGACTTCTTTATTGAATACAAGAGAGGTTATGATAATAAAGTTGCAGATGGGTTATCACGGGCCTTCATGGGACTCACTTCGATGACAAGTAGCCTACTGCCATTATTTCAACAGGAGCTTCAAACATTTCAGATTGAAACAGAGTTTTCAAAAGCTGAACAAAATTCAGGTAGACTCCAAAGGTGCCACTACTTATAGTATTGGGATGATAGGCTTGTTATACCAGTTGCTTCACATTGGATTCTTTTCTTGCTTCATGAGAGTCATGATTCTACTATTGGGGTACATAGGGGTTACCAGGAGACACTTGCTCATTTGACTGTTTAATTTTTTTGGAAGCATATGGCTAAGCACATTAAAGAATATGTCAATACTTGCTCTATTTGTCAACAGGCAAAGTATAGTACTCAACCCTTAGCTAGACTATTGGAGACATTTCCAGTCCCAACCCATATTTGGCATGATATATCAATGAATTTCATCACCGGTCTCCCTTTATCTCACATTTGCTCCGTTATCTTGGTAGTTGTTGATCGGTTGTCTAAATTTGTGCACTTTATTCCGCTTCTTTTGGATTTTATGACTCCAAAAATGGATGAAACTTTTGTACGAGAGGCAATGAGCATTCACAGTTTCCCTCATTCCATTGTTTCAGATTGAGACAAATTTTTCACGAACAAATACTACGAACAGTGTTGTGGAAGTCAGGGAATTATGCTGGCTAAGAGTTTCGCATACCATCCAGAGTTTGACGGACAAACGGAGGTCCTTAATCACTGCTTGGAAATGTACTTCTGCTCTTACATGCAAGAGAACCCAAAAGACTGGTTTAAGTTGCTGTCGTGGCTGCATATAGTTACAACACCTCATACCACTCTACTATTGGCATGTTCCCATTTAAGTCTGTTGGTTGAGACCCTCCAACCTTCTCAAGTACGAACCCATGTCTGTTAACACATTAGTGCTACAGGAATAGCTATTACAGCACTGGAATCTCTCGAAAAGAATTTACAAAAGGCACAGAATGAAAATCCAAGCGGATCGAAAGCGAAGGGAGTTCGAGTTCAATGTGGGCAATTTTGTGTATGTTAAGCTAAAGCCATATCACTAGAACTCTGTGAGCTTGCGAAAAGATAAAAAATTATCTATGAGGTATTTTGACCCATTTAAAATCATGTCACGCATTCAAAATATGGCCTAAAAATTGGAATTGCTTACCACAGCTAGGATCCACTATGTTTTCCACATTTCTTTAGCCAAGAAATGTACTAACAATCCAAATTCTCCTACCATTTTCACTCTACTTTTACTAGATGACCAAGTGTATAAACTCCAACCCCAATTGATATCAAGAGACATGAAAGACGGCAGGAGGAAGTCCTTGTACAATAGCAATCCATAATAGCCGAAGAAGTTACCTGGGAACCATATGAAGCTTTTAAACTGCAATACCCTTCCTTTGACCTTGAGGATAAGGTTTTTTTTATGGAGAGAGTAATGATACATATAGGTAGAAGAGGCAAAATGGTTAGAAGATGGACTACAGTGGAGAGAGACACACAAACACAAGAAGCCTAACTAATTAGTGGACAAGAGTAACAAATAATGAGAAAGGGACAAAGAACAAAGGATTGTGCAATGTGAGTATTCTTTTCTCACTATTAGAAATAGGGTTTTTTCGGACGAATTTTGAGACGAAATTGAAATAAATTTCGAACAAATTAGAGACAAAAAAAAATTTTCAAACAAAATTTGGACGAATTTTTTTTGTCCCAAAAAGCCTTGTTGCTAATTTACATTTTGTCTGAAATTTCGTCCGAAATTTTTTTCAGACGATTTTGTGACAGATTTCGAATAGGCATTTATCTGCTACATTTCTAACTATTATGATGTATTTTAAACGAATTTTAGACAGATTAGCCAACATAAAGACAATGTATTTCAGACAAATTTCAAACAAAAAATATATTTTATTCCAGACAAATTTCTAACGAATTTAATCAAATATAACAATTTTTTTTCGAACAAAATTTAGACAAATCAAATATCTCTTTTCAATTAAATTTCGGACAAATTTAATTTAAAAGAATTGACGTATTTGAAACAAATTTCATACAAAACAAAATTATTTTCGCACAAATTTTTTACAAATTTAATATAATATTTCAAACAGTTTTCAAACAAAATTTGCTATTTAATATATAAATATTTTAGAAAATAAATTGTATTTGATCTGCTTTCTATATTAAGACCATCATATTCAATTTTTTTCATATTACATTATCGAAATTATAAACACATAATAAAGTCATGAAAAAGTTAATTACCATAAAAGAATTAAAAAAATATTTATTATTAAAATACTTTTATCCATAAATGTAATCAAACTAAAATAAAAAAAATACTTAAACTAAAACAAAGAAAGCCTTTAAAAAGGTCAAATATCATGAATAAAATAAAATGTACTAACTAATTCACCTAAAAATTCCTTAATCTAAATCAGAAAAAACATATACTCCTGACTTCAATCACTTATGTTATCATCCTCATCATCACTAGAGCCTGTCTCAAGCTCATCTTCTGCAGGATCAGACAAGGTTGAAGGAAGTAGGAGATTCAACTTTTTATACAAAACATGAATTGTCTTTTTAGTAGAACCAATTCTTTTCTGTTGAACCTTTAGTTGACATCCTTGATCTTTTAACTTGTGCTCGCCATCATTCAACTTAACCTTTTGCTCTGACCACTGGAGAATACATAAATCAAAACAAAAAATTAAATTCAAAGACATTGGCAAATGATAGAAAAAGAAAAGTGTTAACAGAGTTGAAGGAAAACTACTAACAGTGTTAATAGAATCAAGAGTTTGTATTGAATCAACAACCATAGCACGAGGGGAAAGAAGCTGAGCTTTCTTCAATATGTCCTGAAAACTAAATTAAGGTAAAAAAGCATACAAATATCTAGACTTCACCATACAGTTCTCGCAAGTTAAGGCTATTACATAGTAGATCACCAATCAGCAATGTCCATAGTAGATCACCAATCAGCAACCACCTTTGTTGGTTAATTAATTAGCTTCAAACAAAAATTGAATTATGTTGTTTTTCAACTAATTAATTAAGGCCTTATTGTTCATATGATTGGCTCTGTCATAAACATGAAGCAAACTGTTTCATTTCATAAAATGGGGAAAAAAATTTTCAAATGCCATCCTATATTTTGTGGGCAGGCCAGAGATTACCATTTTAGGCCATAAAAGAAGCTCATATAATATTAATGAATAGCCAAGTGAGGATAGAATGAGACTGATGCAGCTTTTATACAACAGCTAAGACTGCACTTTCATCCAATAACTTGTTTTGCCAGGACTATTGCCGGGGGAACAAGTCACACAGTATTTCACTAAACTTGTAAAATTCCTCTAGGAAATTAAAATCAAATGAATAATGACACTATAGACCTATGTTCACGATAAACCCTACACACAGCATTCTATTATCAACTGGAAACTCTTATAATTATAAATATGTAAATGCTATAAAAATCAATAGATGATCTCATGCCATGTGTACAATTCATTATGAACCCTGGTCTATTGCATCATTACTCAGAACAAAATAACCAGTCACAAAAACTAATCACAGATTGTTGAACTTATTTTATAAACAGATTATAAAATCCAGTATCCACCAATTGAATCTATTTTGTATGTTTGAGAGAATATTTGCCTGATATAAGCAATGTTTGACATATTGTATCAAAAGAAATTTTCAAGATTGACAGTCGTGCAAGTTTAAGCTTCAACTTATAATTTTCACAATTAACTTATTCATTAAATGGATAAGAAACCCCCCTTTTGACCTATTGAATTTACTTAATGTTATTATGTTAGCAAAAAACTTTGGATGACAAATATAGAATTATCATCATCAACATAAATGTTCAACATACAAAACATGATTTATCCAGAAAAGAGAGAATAATATAATTAGAATCAATCATATTTGAATATTCTACAAATGATCAGAAGAAGGAGACATAATTTCGAACTCACCGGACAGAATTTCTCCAAAACCAAACACTATTCTTGGAAATCGGCTATGTAAGTAAAAACTCATAAGTAGTGATAAGAAGTAATAATAATTGATTCAGAAAATGGGGAATTTGGCCTTAGCCTTGAACATCATTTTGCTTCGGAATTGGATAAAAACGTGCACAATACACTGAATGTGGCTAATTTTGTAGACTCCCCACGTTAACCACCACTTCACCTAACAATGAAGGTTGCTACAAATTCATTCTATCCAAAGTTAGAAACATTAAAAAGGTACACTTGTCCCATATATACATATATAGCTATATTAACACTAATGAGCAATCAGCAAAGTGCAAAGTAAAGGGTGTTTGATTAATTAGTGATGCAAGGAATTTTCATTAGAGCAAACCAATCAATTCTTATTGATGCAATTTTCATTAAAGGGTCAGTCTCAGTTCTTATTTAAAGAATTGAAGTTACTAGAATTTTTTTAGAAGTTGTCTTTTTTATATAATTCTCTTGCTTTATCGTATATAAAAAACAAAAGACAGTAGATCTACCATCTAAAGAGTTAATAACAAACCCTAACTTTTTAATAAGCCCCTAATCTTATCCTTAGAAAGAGAACCATCATTAACAAACAAATTAACAATGAACAAAGCTGATAAACAATCACTACTCATAAAAATTAGAACCTGACAGAGGACGCACAAAGAGAAGGAGGCAAGGAAAATCTAGCGAAGCACAAGGGTGGAGGTCGCCTCAGGTGCGGTGTCTGGGGCTGGCGGGGGTGCGAATTCTGAAACCAGAGGAGGCGGTGCACATGCAAGAGGCAGAGCGGTGTGAGCCAGTGAGAGTTGTTGCCTTGGAGTGTGAATCACGATGGTAGAGGTCATCTGAGGTACGAGATTGGAGGTTGGAGTAGTCGAGGTCTGAGACCGGAGGTTCGAAGGTGGCCAGCCAGAGCAGTGTGAGCGAGTGAGGGTTGTAGGTTTGAGCGCGAAGCACGAGCGTGGAGGTTGCCTGAGGTGTGAGGTCGAAGGCGTTAGAGTTCAACTCGGAAGATCAGCGGCGGCCACAGGCAGGAGGTAGAGTACGCAGTAGGAGGGGATGAAGGAGATCAAGAACCCCTGAAACCAAAAGGCAATTCTGACTTCTGAATAAAGGTTGGGTTTTTGGCTCTAACCTAGCTGTGATAGGAGGCGGGAGCAGGATCACTGAAAAAAAAGGGCGGTTTTGAATGAAGTTTAGAATTTTGGCTCAAAGTAAAAAAGAAAATTGGAATTGACTGCTAAAACAAAAAATTATACTTTTTTATAAGATATATATAATTAAAATTATTAAAAAAAATTAATATAATAAAAATATTTGGAATAAATTATAGACAAACTTAAAATATAAACAATATTTTTATATTAAATGTTAAAATTTTTTAGTAAACACTTGAAATTCGTTTGAAAATTGATGCAATTTCAAATACAATTTACAAAATGTTATTTTTGTCCTAAATTTATAGGAAAAAATTTTAGCTACTTCGAAGGATTAGTTATAGTAAAAGAATTTAAAACTAATTATAGACAAATTTGGAATAAAATTAACATTTTTTAAAATGCGTCCCAAATCCGTATGAAATTATCAAGCATATTCAGATAAAATATGGACGAAATATAGTTTTTGTCCAAAATGTGTTGTTAATCTGTATGAAAATTTTGGCGCCATAAAAAAAAATTGGCGCCAAAATTTGGGACAAAATTTAGACAAATTTAGGACAGAATATATTATTCCAAAACCTCCACTAAAAATTGTTCAACATTTGTCTTAAATTTGTCCGAAATTAAAAAGTCATTTAGACGGAATAAATTTCGTTTGAAATTTTTGTCCGAAAAAACCCTATTTCTAGTAGTGTCTATGTTATCTTCTTCCATTCTTTTATGTGTACTCTCTATTTGTGCTCTCTAACTGTATTCTCTATTTATAACTGAACCAACACCGGATTATGTAGGTAATTGAAGACTCTTGGCCCTAGTACTTTCTTTTTCTTGTTATACTTGATATATGCCTATTCTTTCATTTGAACTTAAAATTTCGTTATTATTTTTACTATATATACTTTTTTTTATTTTCGATTTATTTTCCAATTCAGTTGTATCTATCAAGCAAATACAATATCTAATAAATAATTTATATAAATAAAAAATAGGACATATGTGTCTTCATTTTCAATAAGGATAATCTGATATATTTAATTTTTTTTATCTTAATTATGTAAAGAAAAACCTAAAAATTACAATAATGTCATGTATTCAATTGATGAATATAAACTTACAATCAATCTGTTAGATAATTAACATAATGAGTAATTACCCAAATCAGTCTCCGAGGATTTTAAAAACGGACATTTTAGTTTTTCAAAAAAAATATTACACAGATTAATCCTCTAAGATTTGTTCCAGCGGACAAATTAGTCCCCAGTCCAATTTCCGGCATGACTCATCAAGGGAGACTGCTGAGTTGGCATGTTCAGACGCACATGTTGTACTTAAGTGTCCACGTGTGCAAAAAGGACAAAATAGTCCTTGCACATTGGTGAAGAACGACGTCATTTTGATGTCTTCTCCCAAACTTCTCATTGGAAATAAATTTGAAATTCTTCATTGCTGAAACTGTGTAATCATAAGCTCCATTGTAAACCCTATTTCAGCTGCAATGGCGACAAGCAAAGGAAGCACTTCTTCATGGAGTCGCTGAGGAGGAAGACATGGTGGATCTAGTGGTAGTGGTCTCAAACACGCTGAAAACAGCAAAGTAGAAAAAATTGAATTTTTGAAAGGGCAACACCCAAAATGCCTGTGCGATTTGTATGCATTAATCTCCATTTCAAGGACTTTAGAGAATCCGGGTAGACTTTTTTTTGGATGCCCACTATATAAGGTAATCAATTTTAGGGATTCTACTAATTTATCTTGTACTATGAATGGTAATAAATAATGTCGTTGTGTGATAAACAGGAAAAATTACCGCATTGCAAGTTCTTTGCATGGGTTGATCAAATATTTGACATCAATTTGGATTATGATTGTTTGGAGGATGTTGCAATGGATGGTTGTTAGACTGCTGGTCATGTTTCACACATGTTTGCTGCTAACATTGCTGGTTTGGAGCATAAAGTGATGGAATTGCAGAATAGAGTTGACATGTTAGAAATTCATCAAAATGTAGTCCCAGAAATTGAGTGGAAGACGAGATGTTTTAATGTAGTGTTTGTTATTATTGTGTGTGCATTGTTGGTTTTGGTAATGGGAGTTGCAATTATTTCTTTTTAACTGGTATATAAGCATTGATTCAGTTCAAGGTGTGAATCACATTTGCATTCTATTTTCTTTGTGAATTGAATCAAAGTTAGATGAAACAAAATATTTACAATATATTAGTGTTTATAAGTTTAACAAAAAAAATTTTAGGATGACCATTATAAAATCATTACAAAATCATAAGTATCTAAAATATTATTCAAACATAATTGCTTGAACAAATATGTCCTTTGTAGAAGCTGAAAACTAATTTTTAGAATTCTATCAATTCCCTTCTTTGGTTTACAAACAAAACTTATTTAACTTTGTTATGCTTCTTGGTAAAAGCTCCCCTGCCAACAAGTCACAATCATCTTTCTCAGAGTATTAATAGTTTCTTATACTAGCATAATCACAAAAGTAGAGTGGTATGTTATTTGGCAAATAAAAAACATAATACCAAAGCAATTAGTAAATAACATAAGTGGTGTTTTCATAGATTTGTTCCCTGGACTTTAGTTTATAAATTCATATATACATTTGATGTGATATATCAAACTCTGAAGATACTAGAAGAAAAATTAACAATAAAACAGCAGCAATATTTACAATACCAAATATGTTGCTCTAATAACTTTAAAACATAATAGCTACTTAAACTAAAGACAACACTCATGCATACACCAGTCTAAACATAATTCAAAAACAAGAGAGTTTTGTCCGAAACAATCTCTCATCTAATGGAGCATTAACAGTATTTCAAGTTTTCTTCATAACAAAAAAAAAAGATTAAACTAAGACATCAAAATAGCCAAATCATTTGTCCTTAGTTTGCAGTTCTTCATCACTTCTTCCTATACATTTTCATCACTTCTTTCTTGGATGCTTGAAACCAGGATTTGGGATAAACTGGAACATCCTCGATGCAGTCCCCTTACTTGCAGCTGCAACAGTTTCTGCTGAGACTCCATAAGTGGTTCCAGGTGGTGGAATAGAAGGGGGTGTGCTAGAATGGATTGTTGCAAGATGATGAGGCCTAATGATAGGTTGCTTGGCCCTTGTACTTGGTGGATTAGATGCTCCATAGTTACGTGCAACTTGACATAATGTATTTGGGACAGTGTTCTGCAAAGATTAAACAAAGTCATGTTAGCATAACTATCGGACTAGCAGCACAATGTGAATACTTAGTAATCCTTTCACTCACAACATTAGTCACAAAATCAGGTGAATTTGTTGCTGCCTGAGTCGGAAGGGGATGCTCAACCACAGTCTAAAACAGAAAAAAATACATACATAAAATAGTCCTTCAGCTATTTTAAAAATTCACAATATAGTCTCCATAGATTTTTAAAATACCCAGTGTAGTCCCTATTGAATATTACTAAATCCTATTTAGTCCCTTCAAGAGATATGCAACAATATGCTTGGTCGTGGTTACTACCTGCACTTGGGGTGCTGACTGAGAGATATGGATCTCTTATGCTGGTTGGGTTGGGGGTTCCAGAATTTACTCCAACTTTTGTTATTCTTTTGTTCGGATTAGTTAGTTTTCTAGTTGTTGCTGCTGGAGGACCTTTACAAGTCTTGAAATTGTGACCAGTCTCTCCGCACTTGCTACACATAACTCGAAATATTTTCGTAACCTTATTGTTATCGGTTCTACTAGCTTCTTTCTCAGATTGATCTTTTCTCCTCCTCTTTACTGGTCGACCTACTGGCCTCTTTAGCTTTGGAGGAATTGGATTCAGGTAATCTGTTTTCTCCCAATACTCCTCAGAGTTAACAGGCTGGATGCAGTGTTGGTATGTCGCTAAAGCTGCTCCAATCTTCAGAAGTGGATGTACATATGTTTCAGGTCTATCACCCCTTCTATCAATTACTTTTTATGGTTGAAACTCTTGTCTTATTTTAAGTTTGTATTTAATAGGGTATAAAAATTTCTTCTTCAAGGAAAAAAACTAATCATCAACTAATTAAGAAATTAGCAGTGAAATTAACTAACCAGCAATTTAACTATAAATCAATTAAAAAATCAGTAGTTTAATCTACTAAGAAATCAACTAACCAACAATTTAACTACATAAAACTAAGAAATCAACTAACCAACAATTTAACAATATAAAACTAAGAAATCAACAGTTTAATCAACTAAGAAATCAACTAACCAGCAATTTAACTAGATAAAACTAAGAAATCAACTAACTAGCAATTTAACTATATAAAACTAAAAAATCAGCAGTTTAATCAACTAAGAAATTAACTAACTAACAATTTAACTAGATAAAACTAAGAAATCAACTAACCAACAATTTAATCAACTAAAAAATCAGCAGCTTAATCAACTAACCAACAATTAACTATATAACTACACAATAAAACTAACAAGCAATTAACTATATAAAACTAACCCTTAACTTACTAAGGCAAAAGCAATTTAATCAGCACAATAAAACTACCTTTTGTTGATCCGAAATAAAATTCCATCCATGAATATATTGATCTCCAAGATCTTCTTGCAACAATGTGAGGAACCATTTCCAGCTTTCTTTAGTTTCGCTATCAACAACAGCAAACGCAATCACATAGAAGTGATTGTTCGCATCCTGACCTATAGCAGATAGAAGTTGTCCCCTAAAGCAGCCCTTCAAGAAGCAACCATCAAGTCCGATTAGTTTTCTACACCCGGCCTTGAACCCCCTTTTACAAGCGTCTAGAGAAATATATAGCTTGTTGAACAATGGAAGGGACTAAGGCATCGGTGTCACATCTAGTATGGCTGAGCTCCCTGGGTTACTCATATGGATCTCACACAAATAATCCCTCAACTTACTGTACTGTGCTCTCTCACTACCGATCACCCGCTCTCTTGCTTCTTTGAGGGCCCTATACACCATCTTTCCATTAATGACAACATTGTAGTCGACTTTGATGTGCTCATAAGCCTTACTTAGAGTAATGTGAGGCTGAGTTCGGAGCTTCTTCTCCAACTTATTAGCTACCCACTTCTTATCAGCCATATTGCTTCCGAATTCTCTGGCACAGGTGTGTTGAGATATATAGGTCTTGATTTGGTAACTCTTCAGCTGATTGTTCCATGCACAATAAATTAGCCATGGACAAAGATTAAGTTTGACAGCACCAGCAGCCTCAGCAGTAACAACTTTCACAGAATTAGTTTCAACGGTCACATTTACAACCTCTTCGTTCACAGCTCCACCTTCCACAGTTCCCACATCATTGCCATCACCTCTCTGAACATTTTTTGCATCATTACTTTTCGGTTCTGCATTATTGTTAGTAGATGCCTCATTGGCCCCCTTTGGCTTTCTTGGCTTTTTTATTCTCTCCATCCCATGCTCACAATCACATCTAACTCTTCTTTGATCATTTTTTATATACCTAATCTTCCTTCCCTCATAAATGACATGATCCTTCAGAGCAGTCTTGAAAGATTCAATTGTGGCAAATTCCATCTCCAACTCAAAATACACCTCTCCAAATCTAGCAGCTTCATTAAATTGAAAAAATTCATACCACTCTCTTTCATCTTCAGAACTATTTAGTGTCAGCAATGACTCTGATTCATACTCAAAGATTGGATCTTCTTCATCCATATTTTCTGCACTTTTTTCATCATCTTCACAAGAATTTGCATCCTTTGATCTTGGAATAGCAGCTCATCTTCCACCAAAATTTGCCCCAAAGGAGGTTGAAGCAGCACCCTTCTGTGCAGTATTTTTTTGGATCCTGAAATTGGCCTTAGCACCAATAGGCCTAGAGAATTTTAGGCCTCCAGCACCAATAGGCCCAGGAGATTTTGGGCCTCTAGCACCAATTAGTCCATTATACTTTGCCTTGGCAGATTTTTTGATATCCACAGTTGGCCTAGAACTTGGCCCACCAGTACATCTATTATCAACCGTTGAAGCCTTCTTTTTTAAACTAACCATCTTTGAGCTCTTCTTTTCTACTACACTCTCTGTTTTTTTGCGAACTTTCCTACTCTGTTTCTTCACAATCACACAGTTTGAGTCACTGCTATCCTCTTCAAATTCTTGGGGAGGTGGTTTGTATGGTTCATCTTCTGTCGTTTCATACCCATCATCACTGGACTCCTCTTCAACATCTGCATCAATATCAAAGTGCATCTCGACATCCTCAACAGGAGTAACCATTATTGGGTGATCAAAATACAAATAAAACTCCTCCGTGTCCTTGTTCTTTAGTTTATTCTCATGCAGCTAATTAATCTCAAGGTCTCCGTTTATAACGTGCAACCCATTCTCTAAGTCGGGTGCCGAAGGATCAAACCAGTACATAGCCTTGTAATCCAAATAACCCAAACATTTGAACAGAGTTTGCAGGTCAAAGAAGGATATCAGATCAATATCCATCTTAGAAAATTTCTCAACTTTTTCCTCAATATATACAAGAACTCCCTTGTTATCCCTCACAAAATGTCCACCATGGTGAAAAACAGAAATCGCAAATTTCTCCATCTACCTATATGAATAGAAGAAACAAACCAAAAAAATGTTCATAGAACATTAGCTCTATTGTCACAATTTTCTTAAAAGAAACAAACCAAAAAATTGTTCATTCAGCAAATTTAGTAACTGTCAAGGAACATGCATGCAAAATCAAAGACACTTTGTACACATAGCATTGTACTCTATACTGTAAGATATATTGCAAAATAATATATCAATTCTAACTACGAGAAACATAATCAAACAGAGTCTCACCTTCTTCAGTGTGAGTCTTCAATAGTGATCACATCCACTTTAGTGCATCTTCCTTGCGAATTGGTACTGATGCATCCACGAGAGACGCCTCGCGAAGGGTAACGGAATACAAAGATGAAATTGAACAACAACCGTGACGATCGTAATGTTGGGAGATGAGGTGGGTCGTAATGAGGCAACGTGGAGAGGGCTCTTTGTAAAAAGTAAAAACAGATAAGAAAGAATAGGATTAGGGTCTTTTTGCAGTGAAAATAGTTGAAAGAGAGGAGAAGAAACGTGACTTTCACTATCCCCTTGCAACGTTACGTTTCTCCAACCCTAAAACGACGTCACTTTGCTTTTTACTATGGGACCAATTTGTCCGTGACAGACACCTGTGCATGTTATTGGCCACGTGTGCGTCTGAACGTGCCAACTCAGCAGTCTCCCTTGATGAGTCATGCCGAAAACTGGACTGAGGACTAATTTGTCCGCCGGAACAAATCTTAGAGGATTAATCTATGTATTAATTTTTTTTTGGGGACTAAAATGTCCGTTTTTAAAATTCTCGGAGACTGATTTAGGTAATTACTCTAACATAAATCTAGCCAACAATAAATTAACAAATATTTTTAATTTGCACTCTATACTAATTAATTATTATTAATTAGTGATTATTAATTATAATTATTTAAAGTTGGTTGATTAAAAATGGTTTATCTCAACTAACATCAACCAGTATCATTCGCTTCTCAACAAATTGCTTGTCATGCTCAATATATATAGATAGATTATTCGGCAACCAGATTCGGATTAATGATCCTTCAAGAAAGAGAATATGTTTATTTGAGAGAAAATTTATAGTGACAAATGCCCAACACATATATAAATGATATTTTCTGTAATCAAGTTGGCCATTATGCTTTAACTGAATTTTGATATGTGTTTGTCCATTCAAGAAAGAAAGAGCAACCTATTATGCTATATCTGATCTATATATATTATTTTGCTGCTAATAATTAAAGAAAATGCATATTAAGCACCGACGAATTATAGACCAAATAACCAGTTTCAACCAAAAAATTATTTGAGAAATTAAAACCTAAAATTTTGAGGTCTATTTGGATGGCTTGATCAAACTAGATTTAATAGGACAAAATCTATTTATATGAGATAGATTTGATAAAATTTTAACCATGTGGAGCTTTTGACATATCATTATTATACAAAATATTGTATTATACAAGAAGCATATAAAATTAAATTATAATAATAAATAAATATGAATAAAAGTTAGTTTTAAATTTTATTAAATATAAGATATTTTTACCTTAGCTTATATAATTTCATGTAAAGTTTATATTAAATGTATGATATTAGTTATTTACTTATATAGTTTTAATTTGAATTTTTTTTAATAAATTCAATATTTACTCATATATAGACTTTTTTAAAATTATTTATATTTTTCCACATTTTATTATTTATCTCATTTATAGTAGGACGGAAACAGGTATATATACACATCTCTTTTATATATAAACGAGATAAATAAAAAAATGTGTTATTTTCTCGTGTATGTTGTATATATTTCATTTCCAGTAACAACGAGATCAGATATTTATAGTATCTCAGTTACTATATAAACAAAATTGTAATGATTAAAATTTTATATCAATATATAAGTAGATCAATTATACAATTATACTACACCATCACCAATTTCTCTCCTCCTTTTCCTCTTCTTCGTACAAATGACCATTAGAGATGGTGTATATCTAAATGCCACAAGGATGGTGAAGACGGGTCTCTTTTGTTTTTACTTAGATTGGTGATGAAACTAGTGGACAAAAGAAGAGTGTACAAATGACCAATTTTTTTTTTTTTTGTTCATTGCTATTTGAACACACAACAACACATCACAATATTATTATTATTATTATTATTATTATTATTATTATTATTATTCAACTGTCTCTATCTCCTTTCGAATCACTGTCTCTACAACGTTATATTTTTTTGTCCACATACAAATTACTATGCAAATACAACCTGATCATTCATAAGAGGAAGGTAGCATTATCATGTGTTAGGTTGTGTATCTAATCCCTTGTGGGATATGCACTATATTAATACTCCATTCTTTTTTCAGGAAAGTGAATTGGACTACTCCCAACAATATCACAACATTCACTCATACTACATATTCACACACTCAATATTAAAATTTTCATCCACGGTTAGCCACAGTCAAGCTTCGAAGAAAAAGTTCATAATCACTAGATTAAGATCTTGCTTGCCAGTTGCCACTATATTAATACTCTAGTTTCTCCAAGAAAGCATAATTGGGCCACATTTGGTTTTGAAGCACTAGTCACACCTTGCGCGTTATTTCAACCTAGTAATAACATGAAAAAATAGTGACTGGAATAAATATTAAAAAAAAGTATAGGTTAATAAAAATATTAAATAATGTGAATAACGAATTATTAAAAAATTATTTAATTTTTTAATTTATTTGTGGGTAATATATATATTAATTATAATCATAAATTATGTTATTTTAAATTAAATGACTTATATAATGGTGATATCATTTATTATTATAAATGCTAAATTAAATAAATCATTATTACTTTTAATTTGGAATTAAATGAGAATAAAACTAGATATTATCTTTTGTTCATTAGATAATTATCTTTTGGATTTTAGATATATTATCTTTTGGACTTTAGATATTATTTTATTTGAACTTTAAGGTTTAATTGGTGTCATACTCAAATATAAATAGTGTTTTCAGGGTTTCGGTCCCTAAGGTAGCGTTTGGTGGAGAGATAGAGACGGAAAAACTGAGACTGAGAGACAGAGACTAAGAGACAGGGATTGAAATAAATCTCAGTATTCTGTTTGGTACAAAATGAGAGACAGGAATTAAAACAAGAATGAAACTCTAATTTAATTTGCACGAAGGATAAAATTGGAATTAATTAATTGAAATGAAAGTATTTTAGGTATAAAATGTTATTAAAGTTTCAGTCTCCATCTCTAAAAATTTCAGTCCCTTGTGTCCCTACTTTTTGGAGGTACTGAAATACTGAAATTTTAGAGACAGAGACAGAAATTTTAGTACCAGTCTCTGAACTAACAAACATAATACTGAGTCTCAGTCTCTCAGTGTCTGTCTCAGTACCTCAAAACAAACGCTACCTAATATACCAAAGCCGCCTTTGTCGCTCTTTCTCTAGAGTCACAATTCAGCCGCCTAGGGATACAGAAGGCTTTGGTTGATGAAGATCGAAAGAACCACAAGTTTGAGACAATCCTTGCATCAATTTCTAATTTCTATGAGTAAAGGTACGCTTCCGCATTATGATATATTTTTGGTGATTTAATATGAATGATCTGAGTTAATAAAATAATTTATTCCAACAAGTGGTATCAGAGCCATCCTTATTTGAATCATTGAGAATATTTATTTTTTGTATTTATTTTACTGAATCGATATATGTATATATATTGAGTATATGCATTTGGCTTACAAATCTCGAATTCTATAAAGTTTGTTTGAATTACATTATTATTACTCACATATTCTTTGTATACATATATATGAACCTGCAAAAGTTTTTTTTTTTTTTTTTTTTTTGTGATAAAATAAGGATTATCATTATCACGTGATGAAATTAGAAACTGTTCAAAATCCTTTTGATTATGTAAATGGGCATACTGTATTTTGACGTTATAGTTTTTGTATGCATAGCTTTTTTAATTCATTGCAAAATATTAGTAATTTCTTTATGTATTATTATTTTTTTTTTTTGGTTAAATTCACTGATGCGCGGTTGTGATTTTGAAATAAATAAATAATAATAATATCAGTATTCAAATTTAATTTGTTGCGTGAAGAATCATAATTAATATATTAAATATATAATATTTTGTATTGTCTTAAATTTAATTATGTGTACTATTAATTTGGTATAAAATTAATAGATTATTCTCTTGGGATATAAAGATTATTATACTCACTAATTTTATAAAGATTTGGTTTTGAAATAAATTGATTGAGTATTATGTTGCCAAAGTAGCCTCTTTTGTGAAAATTGATTTATTCAAAATGTTAGGAATATGGTGATATGTAATTCATGCGAATATTGGTCAGTCCCAATGAAGATCTATATTTGGCCGAATTACATACATATATTGATGGTAAATATATGTTTGGGCAACTAATTAAGAATAAAGTAATGCTTATTATTTATACGGACAATAATCGGCCCAAAGGAAGTTTATTGTTTGGCCAAATAATAAGCATTTCACACTTTTGTTTATTTTCTATTAATTATGCGGTCAATAATCGGCCCAAAGGAAGGTTATTATTTGGCCAATTAATAGAAAATATATGCGGTAATAAATAGGTTGCGAAGTTTAAGTTACCATGTGCGCATTCAGTCGGTCCAAAGAAAGATTTAATGTATGACAGGAATTTTGACAATATTTGATTACTGCAATGAGAGTATCATTTACAGCTAATTTTCTATCCAAAGATTGAAAATTAATGTTGTTCTAGATATCTCAATATGAATTTTTTCCCATTATTTAACTAATGTTTACTGCATGTTCTTTTGTTCTAATCCAAAAACTATGGTTTCAGCTACCAATGTTTCTGCACAAATTAGCAATATTCCTATGCTGAATGATTCAAACTTTAAAGTTTAGAAGGATACCATGGAGATTGTCCTCGGTTATATGGATCTACATATAGCTCTTCGAGAGGAAAAACCCACTTCCACTCTAGAAAATCTCAATGAGGTTAAAATAGAGAAGTGTGAGAGATCCAATCGAATGAGCATTATGCTCATGAAATGCTCAATTCCTGAGGCGTTTCGGGGCTTAACTACTGTGAATAAAGATGCCAAACAGTTCTTGAAAAGATAATGAAAAATTCTTTACTAAGAATGAAAAGGCAGAGGCAAGTAGCCTTTTGAGAAAACTTATCTTCATGAGGTATAAAGGTAAAGGGAATATAAGGGAGTACATTATGGAAATGTCTCATTTTGCTTCAAAATTGAAAGCACTAAAGTTAGAGTTGTCTGAAGATTTACTCGTGCATTTCATTTTGATCTCTCTTCTTGCACACTTTGGGCAATTCAAAGTGAGTTATAACACTCTGAAGGACACTTGGTCCTTAAATGAGCTTATATCTCACTGTGTGTAAGAAGAGAGGCTACAACAAGATAAGACTGAAGGTGCTCACATGACTTCATCTTCTCAGTATAAAAGAAACCGTGATACTACTGCGGATGTGCCTTCTCAACAGAAAAAAGGGTAAGAAACAGGATCAAATTTCAACCTGTTTCTTCTGTAAGAAGGTAGGACACATGAAAAAGGATTGTCCCAAATATGCCACTTAGCGTGTAAAGAAGGGTATAATTATTACTTTCGTTTGTTCGAAGGCTAGTTTAAGTTATGCACCTATTGATACTTAGTGGGTAGATTATGCTGCTACTACTCATGTAAGTGTTACTATGCAGGATTGCTTGTGGAGCCGACCGCCAAGTGATATTGAAAGATACATCTATGTGGCTGACAATAATATAGTTGCAGTCAAAGGTATAGGAACCTTTAGATTATGTTCAATGAGTGGATTTTACTTGGATTTATTAGAGACATTTTATGCACCGTCATTTAGATGGAATTTAGTTTCTGTTTTTTGTTTGGACAAATCAAGTTATTTTTTGTTCATTCGGAGACAATAAAGTCAGTCTCTTTTATAATTCGAATAATATTTGCTCTGGTCATTTGGTGGATAATCTATATAGGCTTGACTTAAATTCCTATAATAATGAAATACTACAAACGGGTACAAAACGAAAACTAAATGAGAATTCGGCATCATTATGGCACAAATGCCTAGGTCACATCTTTAAATAGAGAATTCAAAGGCTCGTGTCGGATGGAATTCTTGGACCCCTAAAATTTGGCAGACTTTGAAGTTTGCATTGAGTGCATAAAGGGAAAAAGGACAAACAAAAGGAAATTAGGTGCCGATAGAGTTAAAAATGTCTTAGCACTGATACATACCGATATATGTGGCCTATTCCCTACTGTCTCTTGGAATGGACAACGGTACTTTATTACGTTCATAGATGATTACTCTCGTTATGGGTATCTATTAATTCATGAAAAGTCCCAAGCCTTGGATGTTTTCAAGTCTTTCAAAGCTGAAGTTGAACTTCAACTTGCAAAGAAAATTAAAGCTGTCAAATATGTTCGTGGTGGTGAATACTACGAAAGATATGACAGTTCAGGTGAGCAACATCGCGGGCCTTTTGCTCTTTTTCTAGAGGAGTATGGTATTGTTCTGCAATACACCATGCCAGGCAAACCTAGCATGAATGGTGTTGCAGAGTAAAGGAACCGAACTCTTAAGGACATGGTGAGAAGTATGCTTAGTCATTCTTCCTTACCTGAATCACTCTGGAGAGAAGCCTTAAAGACCGCAGTGTACATCCTAATAGGGTGCCAAATAAAACACTTAACAAAACCCCATATGAAATTTGGACTGAAAAAAGGCCCAGTATAAAGCATTTGCATATTTGGGGTTGTCCAACTGAGGTGCGACCTTATAGGCTACATGAAAGAAAATTGGACTCAAGGACAATTATTTGCTACTTTGTTGGTTACGCTGAGCGTTCACAAGGGTACAAGTTTTACAATCCTACATAAAGGACTATTTTTTGAAATGGAAAATTTGAGATTTCTTTAGGATGTTGGGGGGGGAGGAAATATTAGGAATATTGCTTTTGATGAGGATTCTGTAACTGACAATGATTAGGTCTTTATGCCTATTATTATTCAAGATACAGTTATAGTACAAGAGCACAATGAGAATCCTACTGTAGATCCAGTTACAGTATAAGAGAACAATGAGAATATTGTTGTTGCTCAAGATACTGCTACAGTACAGAAAAATAATGAGAATCCTCCTCAATCCCAACCCATGCAACAAGCTCAACAACCTCAAGAAGTGTCATTAAGGAGATCCAACAGAAAAAAGGAGAAAATTCATCTATGGTCTCAAACAACCTTTCTGTCAATGGTATCACAAGTTTAATCAAGTCATTACCTCATATGGTTTTGAGGTAAATATTATAGATAAATGTGTATACCACAAGTTCAGTGGGAGTAAATACATATTTTTGGTCTTATATGTTGATGACATTCTACTTGCCAGTAACGATATAGGCTTGTCGCATGAAACTAAGAAATTTCTTTCGAACAAATTTGAAATGAAAGATCTTGGTAATGCCTCTTTTGTATTAGGAATCGAGATATTAAGAGATCTCTCTCAAGGTATTCTTGGATTATCACAAAAGAACTATATCAAAAGGGCTTTAAGTAGATATGTCATGAAAAGTTGTAGACCAATGGACACACTCGTAGTTAAAGGAGACAAGTTTAGTCTCAAGCAATGCCCCCAAAATGATCTTGAGAAGACAGCAATGCATGATAAACCTTATGCATCAGCACTAGAAAATTTAATGTATGCTCAAGTCTGCACACATTCTAATATATCATTTATAGTGGGAGTGTTGGGTAGATACTTGAGCAATCCGGGCATAGATCATTGGATAGCTGTTAAACGCGTAATGCCTTATCTAAAGAGAAAAAAGGATTACATGCTTACTTATCGGAGATCAGAAAATTTGGAGATCATTAGGTACTCTGATTCTGATTTCATCGCATATGGTTGTGAAACTTTGTCATTGAGCTTCGTATAGTAAATGACATTGAAAGGTCATTAAAGATATTTTGTGACAATAAGTCAGTAGTACTATACTCCAATAATAATAAGAGCTTGACAAAATCAAAGCATACAGACATCAAGTTCTTAGTTGTCAAGAATAAAGTTTAAGAAAAACATATTTTCATAGGACATATAGGAACATAATATATGCTAGTAGACTCATTAACCAAGGAATTGGTCCCTAAAGTCTTTCATGAGCACACTGCTCGGATGTGTGTCAATATTTGTGATGCCTTGGTTTAGTGGGAGTTTATTTTATGCTATATGTTCTATGACAGATAATTGAATTATTTTTCTGCAGAATTAAGTTGATGGTTTATTTCATGTTATGTGAAATGTTTATTTTGCAACATTTGTTTTGTGTTTGATCTCAATAAAGTTTTAAAGTTGGACCAGCTGAAAATAGACATGCATGAGATCACTTGGCATGTAATTTCCATATTACTCATCCAAATTTGATCTATGTCGTTAAGTATATTAGGATGGTGATTGTCGTGGTTTAGTCACGACATTAATGTGATAAAAGCTGCGGTGATTTCATATCTAATATATGAGTAGGGGTGTACGCGGATCGGATATGGCCGAAAACTCGATCCGATCTGTACAATCTCCATCGGATCGGATCGGATACAGTATCCGCGTTTTTAAGTGTTGGATTCGATCTGCACATTTGCGGATTAGATCGGATCGGATCGCGGATATATTCGCATGATTAAGCTCTCTTTTTAATTATATTTTTATGTAAAAAATTCAATAAAAATATTTCTTTCACACTGACGCCACAGTAGAAACAGGAATGGCTAATATATCTCTAGCCATACATGACAGAACTCGATACCTCAGAGTCTTTCCTCTCCACCACCTCAGTATATCAAATCCACTAAAATCTTCAGCCACTTCATCTTTCAAATACCTATCCATCTAATTCTTCTTGAGCTCACTTAACTTTATCCTTTGTGTTTGTTTCCACTTGCTCATAGGGTCTTCAATTATAATGCTATCATTGTCACTCGTGTCTAAACTAGGATTTGGTGTAGTATCGGAAGAAAAGCTAGTATCTTGAGTATCTTCAGGGGGCGCGGATTCCATATGCTATATTGCTCAAACAATTTAGCAATAATATCCTTCAATTTTTTGAAGATCCTTGAAGACTTTTTACCTTCACCATACATCTCAGACAAAGTAAACTGAATATATTCCAACTTATAACGGGGATCAAGGAACACAACAACAAGCACTAGATATTTTAGAGATGGTTTATTGACTTTGTCACTTGAAGTCAAAGGAAAAGAAGAGTAACGGTGATCAGAATCATCCCAATACTTATCAAACTTAGTTTTCATAGCTGATGCCATCCCATGCAACACCAAATCATCACTTACAATCCATTTATTTAAAGTGCATAATATCTTACACAATACATGGAAAAAAAGTATTTGAAGTGACATTCAAAGAACTAGAGAATGAAAGAGTTGCATGATAGAAAATTTACAAAAACCGCATGAAAATACAAGCTCTACTCCAATCTTCATCACTAAAAGCCCCTCTTCATCATTAACATATCTCTCAAAATGAGCATCTTCTGTCGCAAGACGCAAAAATGACTTTTCAAACTTTTCAGCCACTTCTAACATCATATAGGTAGAATTCCACCTAGTTGGTACATCAAGAATAATCATTTGACAACTAGTAATGTTTGGCTCAAGTGCGCACCTCCTAAAGGTTGCTAATCTAGATGGAGAGGACTTCACAAATTTACAAGAAGTTCTTATCCTAGCAATAGAAGAGCTTAAATCTTTTAAACCATCGTAAACAATTAAGTTCAAAATATGGGCAGCACATCTCAGATGGACAAATTTCCCACCCAACATAGTACAACAATTCCATTCTCGTATAATTTTAACCAAAGTATTCACAACAACAAAGTTGGCACTAGCATTATCTACAGTTACAGTACAAAGCTTCCGAATACCACAATCTTTCAAGCAATTCTCTAACGCTTTTCCTATGGTAGCACCAGTATGATCAACAATCAAGTTAAAAGACAATATTTTCTTATTCAACGTCCATCCATCATCAATATAATGAGCAGTTACACACATATAGTTCATGTTTTGAACAGATGTCTAAGTGTCAGTAGTTAAGGAAACCATATGATGGTTCAACTCCAAAAAAGACTTAAGTTTGGTCTTTTCCTCTACATACAATTGCATACAATCTCTAGCAACTGTTACACGACTCGGGATTTTAAATTGAGGTTGCATCTCACCACAAAAGTCCCTAAATCCAGTAATTTCTACAAACTTAAATGAGAGTTCATCAATTATTATCATCTTACAAAGTGAAAGCCTACACCGCTCCTGGTTAAAGTCTACTGCCTTCAATGTTGGTGGCTCATCTAAATTAGAATTTGTGAACACAACGATTTTTTGTTTTTTATCAACATGATTATCCGGGTTCTTCGCACAAGTTCCAATGTGTTTTTTTTAGATTAGAGGTGCCATCCCTACGACTATGACATTTTAACCATTTCAAGCAATGTTTACATTGAGCTTTAGTTTCTTCCGCATTTTTTTTAAAGTGATCCCAAACAATAGAAGGAGGCCTGTTAGCCTTTCTTTTACCTAGCTGGCCTGTCTGTGTCTCTGTCCCAGCAGTAGGTGCATCACTTGAGGCTGGATAAGTCACTGATTCCCCTCCCCTTGCTTACTCAGAAGGTGTCGATGCAGCAATATTTGGTGGAGTAAGAATGCTCCCTACCTCAGATCCACTTGTATTGTTTGTAACTGCCTGCTTATCAGCCATTTCAAGTAACACAATCCTACAAGTAACATCTCACATAATTACATAAATCATATAAATATAAAACAGAACAGCAGCATCTCACATAATTCACATAAACAATAACATGAGCAGAATTATTTAAAAAACACAATAACAGTAAGGGTAATTACAACAGGTTACTATTATGTATTGAAAAAACCGAGTCCAAATACAGAATAGAGAAATAGAGCATTTCAATTAATCAGGTTACTCGTGAAAATTACCTGAAGTTCTGAACGCGACGAAGGGGACGAATGGGTGAATGTTGCAGCTGTGGGTGTCTGTTGCAGCTATGCGTGAGATTGTCAGAGATTAGGGGTGAGAGATTGGGGGTTTTCAACCAGAGAATCCAAGCAGCTGCTGCTAGTGTTGCTCTGGTTCTTAAGCATCAAGGTTTTTAAGGCCTCGCGGTCTTCGATTTTGTCTAGAACCAGATTCAAGATTCAACACCATGACAGCCTGCTCAAGGATATGAAAATCGTCATCAACGTTGAGGAGAAAACCGATCAGCGCAGGCAGAAACGCTTCTATTCTCGCAACATACTTGCGGTTTTCCTCAGAATCTCACGCAAAACTAACGATATTGAGTGAACAGCATAATGGGTGAGAGTCTGAGAGATTGGGGGTGAACGGCAGAATGGGTGAGAGAGTCTGAGAGATTGGGGGGTGAATGGGTGAGAAACTAAGTAACTAACATATATATATATATATATATATATATATATATATATATATATATATATATATATATATATATATATATATATTAATTATTTTGTGCAGATCCGCGGATCGGATACGCGGATACAGAGCTGAAATCCGCGATCTGATCCTTAAAAGGTGCGGATCGGATTGTATCCGCAATTATTGGATCGGATGCAGATAATTACCGCGGATCTGCGGATACGATCCGATCCATGAACACTCCTATATATGAGACGAACCAGATTGTTATAATAATAAGGGAAATAGCATTCAGATGCGCGCATAAAGTTTATAAGATGTGATTATATCAAGAAAGAATATATGTATAGCCCAAGTGGGAGATTGTTAGGAAATTATTTAATTTCCTAATTTGTTTGTGCGCAATACATATATTAATTATAATAACAAATTACGCTATTTCAAATTAAATGACTTATATAATGGTGATCTCATTTATTATTATAAATGCTAAATTAAATAAGTCATTATTACTTTTGAATTGGAATTAAATGAGAATAAAATCAGATATTATCTTTTATTCTTTAGATAATTATCTTTTGGAATTTAGATACTATTTTATTTGGGCTTTAGAGTTTAATGGGTGCCATGCTCAAATATAAATAATGCCTTCAGGGTTTCGGTCCCCAATATACCAAAGCCGCCTTTGTCGCTCTTTCCCCATCAGAAGAGTCACAATTCAGTCGCCTATGGATACAGAAGGCTTTGGTTGTGGAAGATTGAAAGAACCACAAGACTGAGACAATCCTTGCATCAATTTCTAATTTCTATGAGTAAAGGTATGCTTCCGAATTATGATATATTTTTGGTGATTCAATATGAATGATCTGGGTTAATAAAATAATTTATTCCAACATGGATATATCGGATGTTCAATTTACTAGGCGTGCGGATGGTTATCTTAATATTAAGATTTAGGTGGGTAATTTGGGGTGTAGTGTGTTTTTACTTTATTGGACCAAATTTAGAGTCCATTATTCATATTGTTCACAAAAGCTATTGTCTACCTAGTAAAGTCCAATACTTAATATCTAAGTGAATAAGTAAAAAATATTGATCAGTGTAATTAGAAGAACATAAAGAGAAGTGTTTAGTTACAAAATTTGGAGTGAAATACATCAATTGAGATGAATCATGAACCATCATCGAACTCACAAGTTAAATCCGTTACCTTTTTTTTGTCTTCAACTGGTTAGTATTATTATTGGTAAAAGAGTTTATTATTTGGGTGAATTACCAATCCGATTCCTATCTATTTTTTCGAATGACAATGCGATCCCTCATAAAAAAAATAATCTACTTTGGCCCTTGTCCCTTACTTCCGTGACACGACGCGGTTTCTGCGGGTGTTTCTCCGTCAACTTCAAACGAAAAACGCTGACCTATCACAATAAAAACGTTGCCGTTTTTCCTGTCCTCTTCTCATACGTTGTCCTCTCATCCATTCATAACTCTACTCATATCCATGGATGAGCACCATGATCCTTCAAAAACTAACAACAATAATCACAATCTGAATCTGAAAACTATGCCAATTGTCGAACATCATCGAAATCGGAACAACAAAGCAATGCTTGGAAGTGGCACGTGGCTGAAAAGGAACGCATCAACAATCTCGCCGCCTCTTCCTGTCTCCTTGGAGCACCCTCTTTCTCCACAACACTGTACCTACGATCTCATCATACCTGCCCCGGCCACCCACCACCAAAGGACACATGTAACACATTCGCAGCCTCCAAAACCACAATCTTTAACTTCTTATCATCAATGACCGTACCATGTTCATTGCAAACAACACCATTATTAGATCTCAATTTCTCATCTTCATCGTCGGGGTTCATTCGGGTTTGAGTTGTGAGCCTTAACCGGTTGTTTTGGGGCTCCAAGAGAAAAGGAGAACGGGAGGAAGTCAGAGAGGGGGTGAATTAGTCATTGTTGTCAAAGGTTATAAGGATTTGGATGTTCTCTGAGTCGCAGAGCTCCTGCATTGGCGGTAGTGGCCGCAGGGTGTGGAGGAGATGACGAAGGAGGTAAGAAAGGTCTCGCCGTTGAGGAGGAGGTTGGTTACGAGGAACTATTCAGCACGGACGCATGAGAGGAAGAGGACAAGTAACTCCCTGAACATTTTGAGGTGTATGTGTATGCAGCGAACATCCATCTCAGCAAGGAGAGGTGCCAGCACACACGGTTATTATGACAAGTCAGCATTTTTCGTTTGGAGTTGATGGAAAAATCCCCCACAGGGACCACATTGTATCACAGAAGTAGGAGACAGAGGCCAAAGTGGATTATTTTTTTCGTGAGGGATCGCGTTGTCATTCGAAAAAATGGATAGGGACTGAGTCGGTAGTTCACTCTTATTGTTTTTGCTCAACTAGTTGGTTGTGTAAGTAAATTTATTTCTTTTTTTTTTCTGGTCTTGACATTTATTTCTTTTAATGACTAAATAAAGGAAAGTCAATTTATTTTGTGAGCCTAATAGGTCGAGCATAGTTATTAAAACCAACGCAATCTTGTCAGTTAAATTGAAAATCTGGTCACTCGGTCTTCTGGCTAAATCAAATCATTCGTTGGATCGTCCAAACATCATACCCACCAAAAATCGGGTCGATTCGGTTGGTGCTCAGTGAAATTGGTGACCTGGAGAGTTTATATAACCCGAATCAGGTCAATGTTTAAATTTTTTAATTTAAAAATAAAAATAAAAAATGGCGTCCTTTCCAAACCCCTCTTAGTGTCCTAATTTGATGCTGATCACCCTCAGCGCTTAGTGTCTCTCTTCTCTCTCGTCTCTTTCTCGTTACTCTCTCCTTCAAGCTCAAGCTCTGTCACAGTCTCATCTATCTTACTATGGCTCTCGCACTTAAGCTCTCTGGTCTCCGATCTCTTTCACTATCCCAGTCTTGCACCTGGTCGTCGTTGTCGTTCTCTGTGTCATCACCGTCTCACACCGAGTCGCGCACCTTCCCTGCAATCGTCGTCATGGGGGACAGAAGTAGTAGGTCTCAGGGCTGATCGTCCTCGTCGCTCTTTGTCTCGCACTCAGATGCGCGCCTTCCCTGCGCTCGTTGTCGTTGGCAGTAGAAGTAGCAGGTCCCGGTGCTGGTCTCGTTGTCATCTTCCTATTTCAAGCCTCGCCGTGAGCTTTCTTTGCACAACCGGAAGCTGGTATCCGGTTTGGTGTGTTCTAACAAATTTTTTTGTTCTTTCTGTTTTAATTTGGTTGCTGTAATTCATCATTGCACTTTAATTTTGTTGCTAAAATTTGTTACTAATTATCATCACTGAACCTTGAATTTGTTACTGTCTTGCTAAATTAATCACTTAAGTTAAATTTTTTTTCGTTAAAAATCATCACTAAGTTGAATTTGTTACTGTCTTGTTGAATAATCACTTAGTTAATTTTTTTTTTGAAAATCATCACTGAGTTGAATTTGTTATTGATTATTTTCAGTGAACCTTGAATTTGTTATTGTCTTGCTAAAATAATCACTTAGTTAAATTTTTTATTGTAAAAAATTATCAATGAGTTGAATTTGTTGCTGTAAGAATGGATTTGAATTTCATTTTTAGTTAGTTTGTTAATGATGAGGAAAATGTTGATTAAGTTCTAAATTTATCTTATACATGTAGATGCTGACTTTGAGATTATCTCTTGAAAGTATTTTATACTAGTGACTAGTTTATTATCTTTTTTTACATCATTAGTGAAAGATTACTATGTGTTCATAACACGCAGCGGAAGAAAAGAAAGTAATCCTTAAAGATCTATTTTGTGCTTAAACTTTATTCCAATAATAAATATATAGTAGATCAGATCTAAATACCTGAGTACGCTCGTAAAAATCTTTTTCTCCTTCGATGGTACGAAGGCGCTATGCGTATCCACACCGAGACCAACCTTTGCTGTCAACTCTTTGACCAATGGACATCTGATCTAAATTGAGAAACCTCTTGTAACTCTTTGCACGCCATAAAATTTTTCTCCAAGAATTAGGCTCACATACGTTTATATGTGTAGAGGTAAAGGAATAAAAACCCTTATTATTCTCTTGTGTTTCTCATCTGTGATTCCTTTACTCTTGGCATACATATATATAGTATGAGATTTGTTACTGATTTTAAATTTGAATCTCAATTCAAATTTAAATCATATCTTGAAATTCTAAATCTGAATCCTTCAAATTTATGAATCATATCATAACTCAATTTGAAAACAGAATCAGTTAGGATCTCATCCAAATCTAGAAATAGAATAACTAATTATTATCAAATCTCATTTAATATTCTCAATCATCATACTATTATTATATTCTTGGTGCTAGCAAAGAATATAATAATATTCTATTTGAATTAATATAATTATTTATTTGATCAAATCAAAATAATAATTAAATAATTCTACAGCAAAGATTAGAACACTCGTTAGTGTGTGACCCCATAGGTTCAATACTAAGCGGGTAGTAAATTAGTCATACTAAATTTACTAATCAAGGTTGGCGTCTAGCAACACTTCTCAACGACCCGATAGTATAAAGTAATATATTTTTACTAAGAACCTCAGAAGAACAAAGTATAATTCTTTCCATCTTTCCAACTCTTGGTTAACATTTAGAGTGTGGTTTAATTGTCAAACTCTAACTTGTTACCATTATTATAATAAACTGTGAATGACCTAAGAAACTCAATTCTTCATTCATTCAATCCCTTTGACCAAGGTTTTATTCATCTCAGTCATTATAATCATAGAGCTCAAACTCTTTATCGAGAATTGACGGATTTCTTATTGACTAATCATTAATTCTACAAGTATCTAAATCATACCCAATATCCATTCAACTAGCACCCTAGGGTATTAGGTGTCCGGAATCAAAGTATAATAAATACATTGTTAATTACTATGACAGTCGCAGGTCAAAGGAAACTCTATTACTATGTTCATCTTGAGAATATCCTATTGACAAATATACGATAATTATAACCATTAGGAATTCTCAAAGTGAGTCAGTTCAATGGTCATATCTCTATATGCACCATCTATATATATAATTTAATAAATGAGATCTATTAATCTTCATCCAATGAAGACCGTTATATATATATTGATCTTTCTGGATTATTAATGTCCTTTTTTAATAATCCTATGACCAAGAACAATTTAGATTAAATTATAAAAGATTTATCTCTCAATATTATGATCACTATCACAATGATAAATTTCTAAATTTAATCAAGGACCTTATTATATTAACATTTTAATATAATAATAATAAAAAATTATTTGACACGTGATTGATTGGATTGTGGTCATACTACTTATTCCCAACAATTAGTTATGTCTAATACTTGATACTTGATTGTTATTAATAAGTTTACGAAGACGTGCATTTGATTTTAATTTTATTTTTATAAATTTTATATTTTTATTTAATTATGACTAAGTTAACTAAGAATTACTGGTTAAATGATCGGATTAATTACCGGTTCAATTTTCTGGTAACTATAAGTAGATTCCCATTCGAGATATTTTTGACAGGTTCCATTACAAATGGGTTTATAAAAACATTTAACCCAAAGATATTTAACCCAAAGATATTATTATCTATCAATCTAAACTCTTATCATTTCCTCTGACCAAAAACAAAAAAAAAAAAAAAAAAAACTCTTATCATTCCCCTACTCGTGTGGCTCTCAATTGGGCTAGTCCATTCGTTTAAGTTTACGGGTTAAACGAGCCGAGTCTATCCTATACCAATTAGTTTTGTTCCTATAATTTAAAGACCACCTGTTCAGTCCCAGCATAATAAGAAATGAGTTGTATAAAATATTATCAGAAAAAAATCTTGTGATAAAAAAAATACCCATAAACACCAACGATTTTGTTTAAATCAATATTGGACTAGTCACCAAAATATGTCAATATTGGACTATTGATTAAGGGCCTTTTTTTATCTTTTCGGTTGCATTAGATCTTAAGTTAGAATTGGATTGAACTAACTTTTGAAGATACAATTTACTAAAAAGAAAAACGGATTATCCGTTGAGTCCCAAAATGTTTGTTCATCCTTCTTTTTTCGGGTTAATTAAATTGAGCCTGTTTAATTTCTCGTTTTACATGTTTAATTCTATAGACAAAAATTCATTTGTTTTAGGTCGTTTGAGAAGTTTTAAAAGTAATTTTTTTTGAGCTTTTAACTTATAAAAAATAGTAGTATTAATATCTAGTATAATTTTTAAATTATACCTTTTTAAAAAGCTATTTAAGAATTTATAGAAAAGTTAAAAAAAATGACTTTTTTTATAATATTATTATTTTTATCATATTTTTATAAAATAAGCACTCTTATAACTAAAAATCTAAATACAAAATAACTTATTTATAAGCTACTTTTAATATAGTCATTTATTATTTAAGTTATTTTTTTAAAAATAATTTAATTAAACTATTTATCTAAACTGGCCTTAGTCTATTTAAAAACTAAAAAGTCTTATTCATGTGTACTTATAATCTTTTATATGATTGGATGATAAAATTAATAAATAAATAAAATGGTGTAAAAGGGATATCTAACCGTAAGCAAAATGAAAGTTCCTAAAGTAGTTGAATATGTTTTTTTTCCTAACATGTGGCATAACTGTTTACATCAATATGTTATGTTAATATGTTGTTAATGGAAAACATTCGATAAACTAACTTAGGTAACGCAGTGAAAATTAAGGATCTAGGCAATTGGAAACTTTTTGCCCAATTCGATGACATGGTAAAAATTCCGGACCATTTAAAGCTTAACTCGATGAATTATTCACATAATTTTTTTAAGGATAAATCACAAAAAATATATTCGAATTATTTTGACCCTAATAAAAATATTTTTAAATTTTTTATCGATAAAAATATCTTTAAATAATTTAAAAATATGCTAAAAATGTCCAACCATAATAAAAGATTTGTTCCATTAATAAAAAAAGCGTCAAATTACTCTTTTTATTAACGTAGAACATCTCAATTCACAAATGTATAATTTTGTCATATTTTTAAATAATTTAAAGATATTTTTATTGGTAATAAAATTTGAAGATATTTTTTCTGCGATATTATATTCGGATGCGTTTTTAGAGGTTTACTCTTTTTTTTATTTAGTACCAATAGCCAGGGATAGACTCAAGGGGGCAAGTAGTGGTCTTGAGCCAATAACTCTTAAACTCATATACTATTATAATAGATACATTATATGAGAGTAAAGCTTAATAGTATAGTGATAATAAAAAAAGTTGATAATCTTTATATATTAGGATTTAATTTTTCTACATGCATTTATATTATTTGTATTTTTATTTTGATTTAGAATATTTTTAGTATTTTTTTAAAAATTAATTTTAACATCTATAATCATATAAAAAATACTTTAATATTATTTATAATAATATTGTTCTTTTTCTAATTTTATTTAGTTATTTTTTTATTATTTTTCTATTAATTTTTACTCCTATTATTATATAAAAATACTTTAATATATTTTAAATTCATATAACAAAATTGTTAGTGTAATTAATTTATATTATTTTATGTCATATTTTTAAATGATATAAAACATAAAAATATAATTCATTGTTACATAAATACTTAATAAAATAAATTAATTAATAAAATATTTAAAATAGATAATTTTATATTTTATTAAATATAAAATCATAAAAAAATTATAAAGACTGAAATAATTCTTTATTTGATAAGTATGTATTAATTTTTTAATTAAAAAACTAATTATAATTATATTTATTATCGAATATATAACATTATATTTGATTATATAAAATTTTAATTTTTAGTCTCTCCACTCTTAGATTGCTTGAATAATAATAATAATAATAATAATAATAATAATAATAATAATAATAATGTTGTTCGTAGTGGGTTAGGAAGAAATTTGAAGATTCACTTCTTTTTATATTGTTCGTAGAAGTTGTATAAACTTATTGCATATTTATTTGCATTCCAAATAATATTCCCTTCGGTGGGGAAAAATATAAAATAAAAATGCTTCCTATAAATCATGTGACCCTACATGCAATTAAAGTAGATATACAATTCCTGAAACATAAATTGTTCTCTTGAAATGGTAATGACAACACACAACTGTATGAACATTTATTTATCAACATGAACTAATCTTATGATCAAGCAGTAATTTCTACATACTTTGAGGGAAAAAGAAGACTACTTAACTGCTATCATTTCGGTAGTACTGTATCTAGCATAACAAATCAAGATATAGTTTACTTTACAAAGAGGAATTAGAAAACAATATACATTAATGCTAAAACGCTCTCAGTAACAACCTCCAAAGGGGTGATGAATGTAAAATATAAATGAGGGAAAAAATGGTGAAGGGAGAAAAAGACACTTCTCCCATTACTCTACTCTGTCTTCGTTCTTCTTCAGTTTCAATTGTAGCAAGTTAATTTCGTTAATTGAAAAAAATTTACATAGTTATCTTGTAGTGTATCCAAGGTTGTCTTAGTCTTCCAACGCGTCAGCTTCCAAGCATGGATCTGGTAAACTAAAGTCAATGTAAATTGATGGCAGATTGAAGTCTCTAAGCATGGAGGGAGCCGGAAGGAATGATATATTGACTGCAAAACAGTATATAGACGCAGTTATGAGATGTTTTTCGTAATCGATTTCATAGTTGAAGATCAAAACCAAGTTGGAGCCAGTATAAACCCAAAGAAACTAGTTAATTTCCAAAGCGGAAAATTATATTGATATCTCCCTTTTTCAAAAATGAAAGGTGATATGTTTGCTACTTATTTCCCTTACCTATAAAGTGTTCATCATCTACCTCTCCTAGAACAACCAATGTTTCCTCCTTGGTGGTTGAGGCGGTGGTGCAGCTGCGAAAAAGATACGGAAAGAAATCAGCAATACATTTATTTTATTCAATACCCAACAGAATTTAAACTTCATATCCAAAGAAGGACAAGATTGTAAGGGAAAAAACCTTGAATTGAATAGAGTGAGTTGTAATGAACCTCAGACCAAAAGCTTAACCACAACTCTGCATCATTAAAAAATGAAGGGAAATAAATAAATAACTAAATAAGAGGATACTCCCATTGAAATGTCAACATAAAATGTCAAGAAGTTTTTAAAGTTCATGTTCAAATAACATCTTGAGGATGCAAGTGTTCGTTTGTTCCAGTTGAATTTCATAATTTACATGAAGGTCTGCAAATTTTCATGTTTGTTCTTTCTGTATTTAATCTTGGTATTTTTGTTTATTTATTTATTTATTCTGAAATTCTGTCCCACATCATTGAAAAATGTAAACTGGTTTTGGAACTACATGTTATTAGATTTAAAATATTTTAGAGGGGGCCATCTACAACAATTCTAACGCACTTCCCTGAAACTATGTATTAGAAAATTTGAAAAAGTTTTAGGCTGATTTTATCTCGGTTAAGATCTTGATGTACATATTTCTGTAAAATCCTAACCAATTAAAGTTATTGAGGTGAACAATAATGATGACAATCGTACCGCGTTTCGGTGCTTGGTGCAAAGGCATAATTTCAATGAAACAAGTGTCTCTGAATGAAGTCAAAAGGCATATTTTTGCTGCAAACTGCAATCAAGATAAACATAAGAAACAATATATTGCATGTTAACATTAATATGCAAGAAATGTGAACATATCTTTAATAATTCAACAAAAATAAGAAGCACAATTAGTCCAACTATTTGAAGCAACCACAGAAGAGAAACTTGAAAAGTAACTTCCAATATCTGTTAAGAGATATATCCACATTCTACCGAGTTAAATGTCACTTTCTTGTCAATGAGGTTCATGATAAATGCATTTTGACCAAATCAGCACTTCGTTCTGATTATGCAATCATTTAGTAAGTTTTTATTCAAATCTAGTAATTCATATGCATACTCATTTCATTTCTTTAGAAACCAATATATGGTTTACAATCTAAATGACATATATGCATAAATAAGATCTACCAACTTATAAAACAGATTACAGAAGTTGTTTTTTCAATTCATAGAACAGATAAACCAAATTCACATTAACTAGATAAGCCCTCCACAAAAAGGGGGATATATATAAATTAATAATTTAAGGGACTAGCCATTGACCCCGAAGAAGGAATCTCAGGCATAATAACAGTTTGAAGTTATTTAATTCCATGCAGATGTATCATTTAGTTAGCTACTGCCAGCAACAGTTAATCATAGATGCAACTGTGCCATCACAAACTATAAAAATTAATTCATGCATAAAACTCAATCATCACAATTACTAAAAATTATTTCAATACCAAAATTATAAAATAAAAAGAGGTATTAAAGTCCGGTACACAAGCATCCCACGTAATGCAGGGTTCAAGCAAAGGGCATGCCAAAGAAGAAAGGGAAAAAGATAAATTAATAATCAGTTGATACTTGATAGCATTACACAGGAAAGTATTAGAAGTTAGAACACAGCAACAAACCTTATCAGCAGCTGCCTGCAATGTCAAATGATCTCCCCATTCTCCAGACCTGTTATAGTGGACAGAAGATGAATGAGTAAGTTGGAGGAAAAAAGCCCACTCACTCATTGCATATATATATGTTACAACCAATAGTTTGTTCCAAAGATACCTACTTTGAAATTTTCTTGCAATATTTTTTATACTTCATCGGTACATAGCATTCATACAGGGAACGGTGACCTTTTAGCTGGCAAAGAAAACCATTATGCAAATTAGCATCTAAAACCATCAATGTCTATTAAATACAACTAATAGATTGCAACATTTTATCATTTATCATTTGACCATCTAACAATTTTATTTATTACAACCCATAGTTTGTCTACTTCTCTTGAAGACCATATTTACTCTATCAATAGTTAATGTTTAGTTATTGCAGGCGACCTTGGTAAGCAAATAAAAACTTATCTCAGATATTTAAGAAAGAATTAAAATCTACTACAATCCATACTCCCATCCCACCAGCCAATTTGAGAACACACTCATCATATATTCATTCATATGTACCTGTTTTACAATATCTTTTCGAACATGCTTATGATGTTCAGGGGACCTAAAGAGCTGATCCGAAAGTGCACGGAACTGCAATGTAGGTAAAATAATCAAATATAAGTTCAAAAATGTAATGCTTGCAAACTGTTGTTGTAATACACTAATATCATACCTGACAGTTCCCATCTCCAGAGACTTTAACTTCACAAAGACCATAGATCTGCAACCTTTAAAAATGGAAAAGAGAGAGCGAATGATGAAAAGGTATACAATTAATAAAAAGTATACCTAATATTCATTGGAACAAACTACTTTATTTTTCAATTAAGAAAAGGTATACAATATATTTGGAAGCCTATTGATGCTACATACCTCTGAAGAAGACGCTGATGATCCATACTGGCATCACTTATGTTTGGGATGAAATTGTTTATCCGGGGCACATGCTGAAATTTTAAGACGGAAAGGTGAAAAATTCAGAAAAGCAATAAATATTCATATATTTCAACCTCTAATATTCAGATATGGTCAAAAGCAGTAGCCATTCAAGGAGAGCCTACTTTAATACGACTGATAATGCACAAGATGCAAACCACAGAATAAAATCAACATACCAAAACATGATCCTTTTGAAGTGTTAAATTACTATCCTCCAATGTAGTCAAGTGATGTAACTATAAACAATTAGATGCATAATTTTGTAATGTATCAGTTGATTATGACCATACCATAATTAGTCCAAAAATATTCAGTAGTTTTTGTCAGACTATTTAAGGAACAATAGAAGAGCAAGAACTCTTACCGGAACAGGTGCCAAGCTGGAAAGACGTCTACCAACTTCACCATCTAATTTGGCATACTCTTCGGACAACACGAGAGCTATCATCCGGTCATCCTCAACATCTTGCGGACTGCTTAGTGACGTCGAACTGGAACTTTCACCCCAATACTGAATTCCGTTCATCATATTCTGACCTCACAACCACTGCTTCAAACTAAACTTTTATTACCAACCCACAGCAACAAAGCCTGAAAAATAATTGAAATTACTGTCATTAGAATCTCAAATAGGAAAATGCATCTATCAAACATGTTTTCACAGTTTTAGTCATCATAGGCTTAGAGCATGAGTACAACCAAAGTTGTACGTGCCGCACAACCAAGAACTTATTAGTCAGCTAAAAAGAGTGGAATGCAAAAGTAAAAGGTAAAGATCATCAGAATCTTCTGGAGTAGTAGTAAGACCATAAAAAGTTGAATGGCCAATCAGTTCAACGATTCAAATATGATAGCACTATGACATGGAAAAAGACCTAAATTGATAATCACATAAAGCTTCAATTGAAATAAATAAATAAATCTTTGGTGAATAAATTACACTTTTTTTTATATATTGGGTTGATAATGGTATTTTTTTGGATTATAGATTGTTGGAATGTTAATCTCAAATGTGACCTCCTTTAATTTGGAATACAGAAATATGAGGGTTCGATTTTTGGGAGTACAGAAATCAGAGGGTTCGATTTTATAAATCGGACCATCCAATTTCTGAATTACAAAAATCGAACCCTTTGATTTCTGAAATTGGACTGTCTTTCAAAAAAAAAAAAAATTGAGGTATACAAATCGGACCCTGGTATAAAAAAATACCAAAAATTACAATATTTAACTTCATCACTCATCTCACTTCCAAAGAGAAAAAAAAAAAGATTAAATTATGCTTGAACATTAAGCTACCACAAGACATATGCTTAGTTACGATGATAAATTATTAATCATTAGTCAGTAGAATCAAAAGGGGATTAAATTGAATCTTCTGATAAACCCTTTCAGCTAATGAATTAATAAGAGTCGACTTCTCAGATATACACAATAATTAGATCATTGTTTTAATCAAAACCAAATGAAGGTTAATTCATTGCAAAACAATGGTGGATAATCAACACAATCCAATGCTATTAAATAGACAGAAACACAAAAAATAAAAAGGAAGAAGAAAATACCTGCAGTTGAATGGGTATTTGTGGTGTAAATATGCAATGAATAAATGGGTTTGGGTTTAAGAAAAGGAAGGAAGAAGAGAAGAAATTGGGTATAAATAGAGAGAGTTTAAGAATGGCGGTTTGTGAGATTTGGGAAAATCAAGAAGGAAATCGGGAAAGGGGAACGAGGTTGTAACAGACACAACGATCAAGCTAAGAAAGATTGCCTCTGATTTTCATATTGGATTTCTTTCCCTTTCAATTCTGGGAAAGAAAAAATGAATCTTTCCCTTTTTATTTATTTATTTATTTATTGTTATAACTAACTTGTGAATCTATTCGATTTTTATATAATGTAGTTTAATTTAATTTTAGTTTAATTTAAATTTTAAATACAGGTTTCCGCGTTAATGACTTAGATGATATATGAATATGATGATGATGTTTTTAAGGCTGAACAGATTATTTAATTTAAAAAAATTTAAGCTGTCAAAATTTAGATTAGAAATAATAAGATCCTATTTTCAAGAGATTTTTTCTTTTTAATAAATGTTTGTTAGTAAAAAAAACTGATGCAATTAAATGAGTGTGTAAACTAATTTATATTATCAATACAATTAAATTAAATTAAATTAAATTCTTTAATTAACATTTTACTCTTTTTGGTTTCTCATAAGTCATAATTATTTTCCTCCCCATTAATTAATAAGGAGTGTTAGGGGCCAGTAGAATTTGTGATGTTTAGCTATCAATTAGTCATCATCAATATTTTCAATGGTGTGAGATGAGATCTAACGATGTAGGATTAATCATTTTTTTTTTATAGTTAAATGTTGGCCAAATTTCAATAAAAATGCTGACCCTCTAGATTTATCCTTAATTAATTAAACCCTTCTAACTAAAATGTGGCTTATTATTTATTAGAGATATCTAATTATATTATAAGCAACTTAATAGAAATAATAATAATAATAATAGCCAATAAATTATAACTCAAATGACACAGTCTCTTCTTATTCACTTAAAAAGTCGCGAGTTTAAATTTCTCTATCTCTGGTTAAAAAAAAAAGTTAAATAATAATAATAATAATAATAATGTAAAACAAGAAATTATGTTTCTTTTTTCACTAACAATTTAAACCATATTTAATTAATTTGAATGAAACAACGATCAAGTTTCATTATTTTAAATGAATATAAGATTATAATATATATTATCATTATCTTTTATATGATGTAATGGTAGTTTAGTGAAAATTGGTCGAGTCATAAGCAGTTATCCACACGGTTGGATATTTATCACTCATATCTCGGAACTTAAACTCTTTCGCCTAATCTTTAGTATCAAAATCGTTATCTTTTGTAAATTTGGTGTTTTGAAAAATCTAAGCCAAACGTTAATATGGTAAGGAAAATGTTATTTGTACAATAAAATTTATTTTTTGGTGAGTCTTTAATATTATTTAATTATTTTTTAATTAAAATATATTTTTATTTTTTAAGATATTCATTTATATTTAAAATTAATTTAAATTTTAAAAACTAAAATTTTTCTAATTTTCTAGTTACTTCGTAGTTAGTTATTATTTTTTTTTTTATGTTCCTTCTCTCTCTGTAATATGGTTTTCTTCTTTCTTCTATTCGTATATACAAAAAAAAAGAATTCAAGATCATTGTATTTATAAAAAAAATTAATTTCTTATTGTACTTTTAATAAAATACAGGATCTATTTTACAACTTTTTAGTGATAAATGGTCGAATATAATTATATAAAAAAATTATTTTTAATACTATAACAAACTCTAACAAATTGCCAATGAGTTATAGTTCAAATGGCATAGTCTTCATACTCTAGGAGTGTGCATGGTCCGGCCCGGCCTGAAGGCCCGGTCCGGTCCCGAACACTTTAGGGGTTAATTTGATGTGATTTTATCGGGTCTATGGCCGGGTATGGGTCTCAAAAGTAGACCCGATCATTATTTCGGGTCGGGTCCGGGCCATAGCTCGGGTCACCCGAAATCGGCCCGGTGGCCTGGTCATCATACACAATTAATATTTTGTGTTATTAGTGATGGATGATGGCTATTATTATGTGAAATTTAAGTATTGTAAACCTTAATATTTTGTGTTATTAGTCATTATATATAAGACTATAAGTTAATATTTTATGTTTAAAATGCATAAGACTTTAGAGTTTAGACTAATGCATAATCTTGTGTTATTTGTATTGATTTAAATATTTGGTGGTATTAGGCAATATTAGTATTGATTATGGTTATACTTTAATTTTAGAGAAGAGTTAGTTCTTATTATATTTTTCTAAGTGAATTTTACCATGTCAAATAATGGTTGGAGTCTTAGAAATTTGAATATTTTTACATGCTAACTTACAAGAAGGTATCAAGGTAATATAATGTTAACGGCCCGGTTTTCACCCGGTTTTTACCCGGTATAATCGTGGTCCAAAAGTGTATAGGTTTCATCGGGTCTAGGGTCGGGTTCGGGTCTAACAAATAGGCCCGGTATATATTTCGGGCCGGGTCTAGGTCACATCAAACCCGGTTTCACCCGGCCCATGCACATTCCTACCATACTCAATTAAGAAGTTGCGGGTTCAAGTCTCCAAAAAAAACAAACTCTAACAAATTGAACGACATAACTTAAAATTTCCAAAAGATTCAGAATGATCGGAATAATGCAATTTTAGAGTTTATTACAACCCTTGCATTGGTCGTAATTTCTTTTTCAATTGTAACACATCTAAAATTATTAAGTTATACAAAAAATGTTTTTGAAACACATCTAAAATTTATTTTAGACTTTTCTGCTTCTTTAAGTGTTTTGTACTAGTTTAGTTAATAATTAAATGGTTTAAGATTTATTTTATAATTTTAAAATTAAAATTTTGAATTTTGAATCATTTAATTTTTAAATATGTATTTAAATTATAATATATTAATAATTAATAATTAAATATATTAAATCTGAAACAGAAATTTAAAATTTAAATTTTAAATTTTAGTTTTATTTAGTTTGTATTTTGAATGTGTATTTAATTTTAAAATGACACTAAATCTATTCATAATTTTTAGATATGTTTGTTTTAGTTTTTTTAAATTATTGTAATAAAAGGTTAAATATTGTGTCATTTTTAAAAGATATCTAGTTGAATTGATATTGTAATGTCAACGTTACAAAAAAAATTGTAATGTCAATATAAATTTATATATTTTGATAAATTTAAATGTCATATATTATAGTATTAATAAAATATTTGATTTAATTATTTATCATGTTAAATATCATAAAAAAATAAAAGAAAGAAAGAAAGAGGCTGTTGCTATAATTTTTTGTGACTAATGCTACACGTTATCTAATTAATTTTAACTTAAAATAATATTTGTTTAATACTAACAACTCATATTTTATGTTATAACTCCATAAAAAAAAGTAATAAATTGAAAATCGTCGAACGATATTTGTTATTGCAAATATTTATCTCAAACACAACTATTTATCTTAAGCATGATAAATATATCTAAATAGCATTAAGATAAACTTGTGTTGTTTAATTTAAAGTGTATTTTTTTTTTACATTATTACTAAATACATGATAAATACATTAAATTTTTTATTTTATATTTTTTAATAAAACTTTTTAATTAATAACCTTAATATAAACACGTATTAACTAAACAATAAAATGGATGCAACATTAATTATAAATACGGTGGTGACAATAGTCTCTCCCAAAAGAAATAAATTAAAGAGAAAAAAGGGACGAGGTGGAGAGTGGTAGTTGGCAGAGGAAAAGGATGTTCAGTTGGACTAATTAACAACAATGAATTGAGAAATGAGACTACGCGGTTTTACCCAAAGAAAGAACAACAACCCAATTAACAAAAGAATAAAAAATATCTTAAAAACTCTAAACACGTTATAAACACAATAGATTTGAGTATTCTATATTTGTGAGAGAATTGTATATAGACAATTTGTAAATATCTTCGCAAAACCATTTTGTTAGGATGAAAATTTAATTACAGTTATTCTTACTTAAAGTTGATAATTATAAATTGTTAAATGATTTTATAGGTTTTACTAAATTATAATAAAATTTTATATTTAAGTCATTTAATTAATTAAATTTAACCAAGTTGTATAACTTAATTTAACTTCACGTGCCACTATTTTTAACAATCTTTTGACTTAACGTGCAACTATATATAACTACATTTTCAATGCAGTTTTTTTTTTTAACTTTCTCAATATTTTTTGCGTTTTTTGTATTTTCTTCTTTTTCTACTTTTTTTTCTGTATTCTTTTTGTTTTTTGCGTTCTCTTCGTTTACGATCAATGTTCTTTGATTTGATTTGAAGATTTAGATCAATTTTTATTTTAAATCAAGATGTAAAATCAGGTTTGAACATATATTTTATTTTCGAAGACAATGAGATGCAAGTTCACATTATCAGTTGAACCAAGGCAAATTGAATTATTGTTTTAAAACGAAACAAGTGGATGAAGTTTGGTTCGAACATCATTAATGTAGTTCGTTAGTAGTTGATACTGGTGTAATTGTTTTGTCTACGAGTTGAATAATTTTGTTTTTCTTTGTCAAAATCAGTGTTCATAGTTGAAGATTTGAATATGAATGGAATGTTAAAAAATTTTGAATTATTTTTTCGATGAATCTATTTATGTTACGTTTAATTGTAGTTTCGGTGCATTTTAAAACACATTTTGGTGTAATATAGAATTGTTTTCGGTGTTGTGCTTATAAGTTTTCGGTATTTTTTGTGTCCGTTTGTCCTAAAGGTTTTGATGATTTTTAACACACCTGAAGAAGAAGATGCTGCTGATTTTTCTTCTCCTCCTTTTTCATCATTTTTCTCTTTCGTTATTGTTATTGTCATCATCGTTGTCTTCTTTTTATATGTATAACAGTTCAAATTCAGAATGCACCAAAATTCCTTAATGGACACGCAAACAAACTCATTTTAAAATAAGTTCAGATCACAAGTATACCTTATTTGAATCTAGAATGCATCGCAATTACTTAATGATGACAACACACAAATAAATTCAGTTCAAAACAAGTTCAGACCAAAATTGCACCTTATTTAAATTCAGAATACACCGAAATTACTTAATGATAACTCAAAACTCCTCATCTTCTTCTTCTTCTTCTTCTTTTGTTCATTTTTTTTCTTGTTTTACTTTCTTATTTATTCTCTTAACAAAAATAAAAACAAAAAAATCAAACGAAGAAGAAAAAAACCCATAATGATACAAAATCACTAGGAAGATAGAGGAGGAGGAAAAGAAAAAAAAAACGCAGCAAAAATAATAAAAGAATAATGATGAGAAGAAAACACGCGAAAAAAAGAAAGAACGCGAACAAAAAGGAACCCGAAGAAGAAGGAGAAAAAGAAGAAGGATGAGAAATGCGAAGAAGAAGAAAGAAGAAGAAGGAGAAGGAGAGAAATGCGAGAACCGTTTTACGTAGTTGGAGCGTGTATCCACGTTCTATTAATGAAACTAATTTTTGTTGGATTTGAACAAACTTAGTTCATCGACCAAAAAAAAAAACTTGGTTGGATTTGATTATCAAAAAAGACTTGGATATGTAACATAATTAACTAAATTATCATCTTATAATTATTAATTATCAACTTCATATAAAAACAAAATAAATGTATACAAATTCTCATCTTTATATCTTCACACGGAGAGACTAACTATTATCGAATTTACCAAAATAATTTTTAACACCAAATAATAAAAGATAAAAAAAATACAATTATATTAAATGTACATAACAAAATATTTATTAAATTAATTATTTATATAAAATATATATAAAAATATAAAATAAATTAAATAATATATATTTATTTATAAATATATAATAATTAATTTAGCAACTAATTTTTGCGTGTATATTATAATTTATTAAAAGAATATAACACCCAAGTTGTGGGGTGACACCGTGAAGGTGATAGGCTGATAGCAACGGGCAGGGTCAGACAAAGCATGGGTTGCATTACTGCTGAGCCACTCTCAACGCCCATCAAGCCCTTCTTTTGTTCTTTTCTTACTCTCAACTTTCTTTTTCTTTCTCTTATTTTATGTTCTTTAATTACCAATGAGGTTCCATTGTTTAGAAGTTCTATTGTTCCTGTTGCATTCTAAATGTGTCTGTCCATGCATGAAAATGAAATATGAAATATCATTGCCTTGTTTTCTATTTCTTCGTATTCTGCAGGTATCTTTTGTTCCTTCTTTTGTCGGTGACTACCTATCTACCTCTATGCTCTTCAACTGAGACCAATTCTATATTTTCGTCTAAAAATTGTTTTCCCCCCTAGATATCGCATAGGTAAACAACATTTGTTTTTTTTTTTTTTGGACATGAACAATATTTGTTTATTGGATACAAATTTTTTTGTTATGTCTCTACCAAAAAAAGTTTTTATGTTATTTTTGTGGTCGTTTTTCGTGAATTTGAGTCCCTTTCGTTCTGTTGTAAAACTCCGCATTTCTTTTGGTTATGTCACAAGACTGAGTTTTTTTTTGGGACCGAGACAAGACTGTGATTGGAAATGCATTTTAGAACGATATGGATCATATATGCACTGGCCTATTTTCATTTATCAAGGCCCAAATAAGAAAGAAGCAAGCATGTTGGCCCAAACTAAATAAACGGCCTGAATTCATTTAACAAATATACCTGGACAAGCTAAAAAGTATGGTGGCAACATGCACCCTACTCGCGGATATCCAACCCAATTCGATCGGGTAGGGTGCGGATAGGGTTCTCCTACGCATAGTTATTAGAATCGAACTGGTAATTGATTCGGTCATATGACTGGGTTACTGGTTCAACATTTACTCGGTTGATCCGGTCATAATTAAATAAAAAATAAAATTATAAAAATAAAATTAAATAAAAAATTAAATGCATATTTTTAAAAAATATATTAATGATAATCAAATATCAATTTTTAGATATAATTTACAGTGCAAAAATATATAATAAATTAGTCATTAGTACAAAATATTTTCTTAATTTAAATGAATGAGAAAAAATAAAAGATAACACAATCAATATCAATATATCAATATGTTTATATATTATGCGTTGTTACTTGTTATTGGTATCCATGTCAATCCATGCTTAAAAGGATAAAAAAAATAAAAATTCATTAATGGTTTATTATATATTAAATTTTATCACATATACTATTGAGATTCAAGATGGCACAATGGCAAGGGAGTGATGTTGTATTCTTGCCAACCAATTAGGGGTGTTCAAAACCGAACAAAACCGATAAATCGATAACTGAAAAAACCAAAAACCGAAAAAATCAAAAAATAATATTTTGCAGTTATTTTTGCGGTTCGGTTCGATTTTCGGTTCTGATACTGAAAACTCTAACCAAACCGAACCGAACCGGTTTTTTTAAAAAAACCTATATAAAAGTCCCCCTTCCAAATGACCTAACCGACTAACCCTTTCACAGCCATCAGTAATCCTAACTCCGCTTAGCCTCTCTCCAGCCTCCAATCCTCTGAGCTCTCAGCACCTCTTAGCGCCGAAAACTCCTCCCCCTTCCCCTACCTACAATGGTTCAGCGGGCTCGGTTTTCAATAGGTTTGACCACTATTGATCGGTTCAATTGCTTATCCGGTCCAATCCACTAATCAAATCGGTCAGACCACCGGTTTTTCAGTCGAATCGGCCGGTCCGGTGTGGTTCTGATAACTATGGTCCAAGATGAACCCACACCCTATATATGTATATGTTATATACTTATATAAAAAATATGTTTTATGTGGATGTTGAACCAAAAACCTCTCACTAAATACAAAAAATCATTAGCCACTAAGAGAAAATCATTAATTAATAATTTAATATATTTTTTTATATATAAATCAGTTCTATTTTAAATTATTATCAAGTTATATAATAATATTGCATCTTTTTAGTAACTCGCGGGTAGGGTCGGATACCCGCGGGTTAAGAACGGGTTGGATTAGGGTTGGGATATTCTCAACCCACGAGTAGGGTTAGGGTTGGATCCATACCCTACCCTATCCTACCCATTGCCACCCCTACTAAAAAGCAAGGTTCTGAAAACTGGTCACTTGGCTAGTCCGGTTGACTCTCAGAACCGCTCTGCAAAACACTGGTAAAAAAAACTGATCGAACCGATGAACCGGCCAAATTTTTAAAAGTACCAATTTTTCACTATGGGTCTGAATCAGCGTCATTTTGACGCAAAAAAAAATCCACTTACCCACATAGCTGACCCGATAACCCAACCCCTTACAGTCCCCTCACTCACCAGCCACCACACTTCAACCCTAATTTCACTTCCAAGTTCCAATCTTCATCCAACTCCAACGAAGGCCACTGTCCCTCCCAGTCCACCACAATCAACGCCGCATCAGAGCTGCTGTCACCGGGCACAAGGACCTCCAATGGGCGGAAGGAAGTCACCGTCGCGGATTGAAGCTGCTATTAGCGGCGTCGTCGTTTGGTCGTCTGAACTCCGAAGCTTCTATGGTCGGCATCATCTGCTCGTCTGGTCATCAGAAGCTTCTCTGTTAATGTCGTCGGGCATTTGTTATGCCGCTGTGACCTAGACGCCTTCTCTATTCTGTGAGTTGTACTGATTTTTTAACTAATTTTTTTATTTTGTTAACGAACTATTTGAATTGATGCAGAGTTCTTTATTTGGTTAATTATATGGATTGATGCAGAGTTATGTATGTAATGGCTGCTGTATGTAATTCAATTTTGGATTATTTGATTAATTAATTATTTGGTTAATTATATGTAATGGCTACTGCATGTAATTTAATGTTGGATTTTGAATTTTGCTGTAATTGTTGTAATTGCTGTTGTATGTAATTCACTAATTTGTAATGGCTGATGTATGTAATTCAATTTTGGATTCTAAATTTAGCTGTAATTATTGGCCTGACTGCTGTATGTAATTCTTTGAATTTTACTGTAATTATTGTAATGGCTATTGTATATAATTCACTAATTTGTAATTTGTATACTGTATGTAATTTAGATGGAACAAGCACAAAGTGATCAACAACCACAAAATGATACCGTCCAAGAATTTCAAACAGGTTCTTCTTGAGGAAAATCTGACCCGGCTTGAAAATATTTCACTGTGAAGTATGACAAAAATCACAAGGCGCAATATACATGCATCTTTTGTTTGAATACTTATAATGGAGGGGGTATATATATATAATGAAATATCACCTTGCGAAAATTTCTGGACAAATTAAAGTATGTAACAAAGTTACTGAAGAGGTTGAACTTCAATTCAAAAGGCTTTTGATGAAAAATAAAAAAAAAAAGATGAAAAAAGAAAATTTGAGGAGGAGTCTTATGGTTTGGAACCACAAGCACAAGAGTCTAAATCGTCTAACCCTGTACATCCTATTGTTTCTACAACAATAGGAGACAAAGAAAAGAGAAGAGATGTTGTTGCTACACAAATTGAAAGTTATTTTAAAGAAAGGATTAGTCCAAAGTCTCAACCGACTTTAAAAAGTGTTTTGGCCAGTAAAAAAATTGTGCACAAGCCGAAGTTGGAATTTGCTAAATGGATCATTGATGCACGTATTCCTTTCAATGCAATTTAATCACCTTACTTTCAACCTGCATTGGATGGTATTACTGTAATTGGACCTAGTTTTAAGGGACCATCATATAATGAAATGAGAGTTCATTTGCTGGTCGATCTTAAGAAAGAGTGTCAATTGCTTGTTGAAAAGTATAGAAGCTCATGGAAAAGCACCAATTGTACGCTGATGGCAGATGGTTGGATTAATCAAAGACAATGAACTTTAATTAATTTTCTAGTTTATTGTCTGGCTAATATGTCATTTGTTAAGTCTGTTGATGCTTCTGATATGATAAAAACTGTCGATACCTTGTTTACTTTATTTTCTGATGTTATTGAGTGCGTTGGCCTAGTAATATTGTGCATTTAGTCACTGATAATGCTACTAATTATGTATCTGCTGAAAATTCCATTCATGAAAAGTATCCAAACATTATTTGGTCTCCTTGTGTTGCTCATTGTATTAATCTTATTTTGAAAAGATATTGCAAGTATTCCTCACATAGATGACCTTGCTTTCCGTACTTCCAAAGTGACTGTGTTTGTTTACAACTATATGATCTTCTTGTCTTGGCTTAGAAAAAGAAAAAGTTAGAAAGAAATTGTTCGACTAGGAGTCACACGCTTTGTCACTATTTTTATTACTTTGAAAAGTATATATGATCACAAGGAGAATTTGCAAGCATTAATGGTGGACAAATATTTTACTTCTCATAAATTATCCAAAAGTGCTAATGGAAAGATTGTTAGTTCAATTTTCTTGGATAGTAAATTTTGACAAGATTGTGTTATTATTGTGAAAATTGTTGGTCCTCTTATTAAGTTGTTGATGATTATTGATGCTGATGAGAAATCCTTTTTAGGATACGTGTATGACAGCATGCAAAGAGCGAAAAATTCTATCAAGATAATGTTTAGAAATCGAAAAGCTGCTTATACGCCATACACAAGTATCTTGAAAATACGGTGGGATAAGCATTTGAAGCGAGATCTCTATGCGGCGGTGTAATTTCTAAATCCAACTTTTTTCTATAGTGAGGATTTTTTTGAGAAGGCAAATATCTTGAGATCTTTACTTGATTTGCTTGATTTAGAAATACTTTGCGATGACTCGGTTGCTACAATACAAGAGATACAATTGTATTGAGATTGTAAAGAAAATTTTGGGAGGAAAAGTGCCAAGAGAGTGGCAACAAGACTCAAACCTGGTAATTTATTTTATTTCCAAGTTCAATTTAGTTTGAAAATTTAATATGTTGAGTGGTAAACATTAAACAGTATTTGATTTTTATATCTATGTAGGTGAATGGTGGAGGCTACATGGTGGAAATGCTCCTAATTTGCAGAAAATGGCAATTCGTCTTCTTCATAAAATATTTTTTTCATCTGGATATGAGAGGAACTGGAGCCTTTTTAAACAAATTCATTCAAGGCGGAGGAACCGATTAGAGCATCAAAGGCTAAGTGACATTGTTTATGTGACCTATAACCTACGCTTTCAATCTAGGTTGCATCAAAAGGAATTATGATCCAATTGACATTCAAAGCATTAACACCATAGATTTTTGGGTAATGCCAGATGTGGATGATCCTGAATTTACTAATAGAGAAGTTGAAAGCATTAAAAGTCTAATATACACTGATAATGCTATGCCTTCATATCCTAATGGTGAGTGACATAGCAAACTTTGTTTCATTCCATAAAGATATATGTTGTTTATTTTGATTTCTTATTGAGTTTTTTTTTTTTTTCTGTTTTATTAGATGGAGCAGACATGAAAATTGAAGTAGATATGCCTAATGTTGTAATTGAATCCTCAAATACTTCTTTTGGTGGTACTTCTGAAGATGGCGGCTTTTGATTACTTGTTTATGATGGAGGCATTGGAACACTTAATGATGATTATGATTTCTGATGAGTAGTGTCTTTGTTTAATTGTTTGTTCAATGTTATTTCTTTTGGTAGTAGAACATTTTGTGTTTGTCATTCATGTGCATTTTGATTTTCTTTAGTTATAAACTTTAATATTTGAAATTGTTTATGAACTTTTAATGATAAATTATGGATAATTTATTGTGTAAAATTGTCAAATTTTAAATTTTATTAGTTTAGAAATGATTGAATTTAAATATTTAAAATTATATATTGAATTTTTTTATAATTTTATTCTATATTTAATTAAATCGGTTCAACTATGGTTCGATCCCGATTGAATTATTGAACCAGTCACTCAACCAATTCAATGACCGGTCCGATTCTCACAATCTTGCTAAAAAGAGAACTAAACAAGTAAGAAAAAATAAAATAAAATAATGAAACGGAATAAATAATTATTTCTGATTGTGAAATATCTAAACGCCGATAAAACTGACCATCAAAAATTTAAACTAACTTAGTAACTATCAAAGTTTAGCTCTGTTTGACAATTCTAACTAAACGTTAATTTTAGAGTGATGTCATTAGTTGAGTATCTTACGTGATAAGATATATTTCAATACAAAAATAATTCATTTAATTAACAAAAAATTGTGAAATGAAATAAGATTTAATTACTCTGTTGATTCCTATAATTTTGTGAAATAATTCAAAGCATTAACACCATAGATTTTTGGGTAATGCCAGATGTGGATGATCCTGAATTTACTAATAGAGAAGTTGAAAGCATTAAAAGTCTAATATACACTGATAATGCTATGCCTTCATATCCTAATGGTGAGTGACATAGCAAACTTTGTTTCATTCCATAAAGATATATGTTGTTTATTTTGATTTCTTATTGAGTTTTTTTTTTTTTTTTTCTGTTTTATTAGATGGAGAAGACATGAAAATTGAAGTAGATATGCCTAATGTTGTAATTGAATCCTCAAATACTTCTTTTGGTGGTACTTCTGAAGATGGCGGCTTTTGATTACTTGTTTATGATGGAGGCATTGGAACACTTAATGATGATTATGATTTCTGATGAGTAGTGTCTTTGTTTAATTGTTTGTTCAATGTTATTTCTTTTGGTAGTAGAACATTTTGTGTTTGTCATTCATGTGCATTTTGATTTTCTTTAGTTATAAACTTTAATATTTGAAATTGTTTATGAACTTTTAATGATAAATTATGGATAATTTATTGTGTAAAATTGTCAAATTTTAAATTTTATTAGTTTAGAAATGATTGAATTTAAATATTTAAAATTATATATTGAATTTTTTTATAATTTTATTCTATATTTAATTAAATCGGTTCAACTATGGTTCGATCCCGATTGAATTATTGAACCAGTCACTCAACCAATTCAATGACCGGTCCGATTCTCACAATCTTGCTAAAAAGAGAACTAAACAAGTAAGAAAAAATAAAATAAAATAATGAAACGGAATAAATAATTATTTCTGATTGTGAAATATCTAAACGCCGACAAAACTGACCATCAAAAATTTAAACTAACTTAGTAACTATCAAAGTTTAGCTCTGTTTGACAATTCTAACTAAACGTTAATTTTAGAGTGATGTCATTAGTTGAGTATCTTACGTGATAAGATATATTTCAATACAAAAATAATTCATTTAATTAACAAAAAATTGTGAAATGAAATAAGATTTAATTACTCTGTTGATTCCTATAATTTTGTAAAATTTTTAATTAGGTCTCTATATTTTTTTCCTTTTAATTGAGTCCTTGTACCAATTTTTTTTTAATTGAGTCTCTACACTTTTTTTTCTTTTTATTTAGGTCCCTATACCAATTTTTTTTAGTTGGATCCCTATAAAATTAAGTCAATTACTACTAAGAGGGACTTAATTAAAAAAAAATAGTGCAGGGATCCAATTAAAAAAAAAATATAGAAACCTAATTAAAAATTTTACAAACTATAAGAATTAACAGAGTAATTAAATCATGAAATAAATATTAGTTTAATTATATACCATTAAAATATCTCTATCTTCTTGCGGCTGGAGAATATCGACATTGGCGCGAGCTTCATGGCCACTGGCGCCGGCAAAGAGAAGAGGCACTAAAGACCCCCCATTACAAGTTTCTATGACGTTGACGTCGTCGAGGATCGAAACCTCATATCGAAGTCGCAAGAGCCGTGGACATTGATCTGGCATGGGTGCAGTGTCGAGCACACACTGGTCGGTGGGCCTGCGTACATGGTTATGGTAGAAATCGCCATGGTTGATTAAAATAAAAAACTTCTCTTTTATTATTTTTTTTTTGAAAATTAGAATTTTCAATCCTATAGTAAATAATAAAGTTTTAATAGAGAGTGAAAATTATTTTTTCTAATAAATAAAAAGTTTTACAAAAAATAATTATCATATATAATATACATATTTTTTATAAATTTAATAAAAAATTTACCGTTCACTCCAATTCAACTCTTTAACAAAAAAAATTCTCCGACAATAAAACTAGTAAAACCTTCGATAGAGAGTGCCGATGTTAGGGTAGAGAGTAAAGTGAGGAATGCCCATGACAAAAAGAAATTTGAAGAAGCCTTTAAATATTTAATTTAAGTTAATGAACTAATAAAAATCTATGAATATAGAGCAGCTGGAATCCATTTCAGGCTTCAAACAACAAAAGAGACGGTATAGCTAATTAATTTCAGGGTCATGCTTTTCTTCTTCCAAATTCAAATCTTTATAAATAGAACAGCTCTTAGACTTTCTACTTGGAAAGCATACTGAGCTTTTATATTTATAATAAATTAATTAATAATATAGGTCATGTCACAAACTCACAAAACCTCAAGGCTTGTTTTGTAAGTGTTGATCCGTCACCTTATAATTTGATTTTTATTGTCCATTATGAGTTATAACTCAGCGTTAACTATTATTCATTCTTTGCTTGTAACTGACACATTCGTTACCGACTTAATGACCAAACAATCATAACATGAATATCATACATCAATTTTATGCCTATAAAAGGCACCAATTTCTATATCTTGATAGAGACAACACATGATAATTTCTATTTCTATGTCTTACATTCTATAATTATAGAATTATTATAAACACAATACATGATAAGTTTTATTTTCATGTATTACATTCTCTATTCATAGAATTATTATAAGAACACACATATGATAAGTTCTATTTCACGTCTAGCATTCTATATTCATAGAATTATTATATACCTCTTAAACACTTACTGACTTGAGCGTCAGAGTGTCTTTTGCAGATACCCACCCCCTTGTTCTCTCATTACTGACGTATACCTCATCAAATGGAAAGCTTACAAGTATTCATCGGCGGACGAGTTATACATTGGCCAATCTCAGCAAGAACAATTGGCGCTGTCTGTGGGGACGAGTAAAATAATTCCTACTCCCCTCAAATTCATAAAACTTAATTTACATTCAAATTTTTGAACCAATCTCAACAATCTTGTTTAAGATTTTATTTAATACCTCTTATTAAATTTTAATCTATCGTAACTTTTTATTACGTATTTACTTTATACATTCGAGTTGTTTCACTTTTACGTATCATAATATTTCACATCTCATAATCGATCAATGAACTAATCCGAGAACAAACTCGGCTTTCAATCAATCCAAACACAAACTTGCTTATCAATTTTGCTTATTTTTTCAAAGTTCTCTATTTATGCAAGTAAAATTATATATTTTATTCACATACTTTTTGTATTTATATTTTGTGTAACTAATATTTACTAATTTATTAGTTATATTCAAACCTCAATATCTGTTCTATACAATAATAATAATATATAACAACCATATCAATTGAATTTTTATTTCATCATGTATTATATTCTTATTACTTGATGCTTTCATTTATACAATTAAATGACAGTAATGACGAGTTCAAATCTTAAAATTGGATTCCATAAAAAATCAATTGTATATCAATTGTATATAACTATTATACTATTCACTTTATGCTATTAAATTTGATGTTACTATTTAATGCAAAAATTTAAGCAAAAAATAGTTTCAAACATGCTTTGTGCACACAACCAATGAAGTTTTGTAAGCTGCGCGCACGCACAGCCTTGTGCGCTCGCACACGTTGGAAGGTGCACTCTGTTGATGGCGTTCGCACGCATTGTGCGAATGAGCATAATTGGAAATTTTTACTCCTGTGCATACGCACACCTCTATGTGTATGCACACTTCTTGAAAATCCTCTTGGGCGTGCATACGCACACCCCTATGCGTACGCACACTGTCCTATTTTTCAATAAAAATCTTGTTTTTAACTGTTTCACCTTTCCGGCAAGCTTGTAAATTTCCATGACACTTATCTAAGACTCTTTGGCTTGTTTTTGGATGTCAAAACATAGAGAAAGTCCTAGGTGAATCTAATTAGGTATTTCTGGTAAAAAGTTAGAAAACGGAGGCTTAGGTTTATGGAGTACTGAGGACGATTTTGGTTGAGTGAGAAGGCGGCGTATGATGTTGGTGATTATTGACAATGAAATGTGAAAGTGGTGAACTAATGAGTTCTGAATGAATTGTGAAAGTGGTGAATTACTGAGTACTGAATAAAAATGATTTTTTGAAAACCACTGAATCACTGTTTTATACTGAGAATTATGAGACGCTATGCGCCTGGCAGGGACGGCGGTTAATCCTGCCTGTTGAGGTCGCGGCGGCGACGTAAGGACGGTGGTTAATCCCGCTTACGTTGAGATGTGACGTCCGTGGCAAGAGTATCCCGCTTGCATCCCTTCGGATCACTAGAGTATGCAAGCACTATATCTTGGACCGTGTTCCGGGCACGATATCTCGGGGGTTCCGAGTATGATACCGAAGGGCGACATCTCCATGGAGATGTGTCGGGTTGGCAGTTGAACCGACAATGTGATATCACAGCCAATAAGACTGACATTCATCATGTGCATCTTTTATCTATTTGTTTGCTTTGCCGACTTGTATTGTTTGCCTAATTGTATAACATGCCTAATTGCCTAGTTGAATTACTTGACATATATGCTTATACTTGTGTTTTACTTGCATTGTATTAATTGTGTATTCTACTGGGATTGAGGAGGTTCGGAAGGCAGTGTAGATGGGATCGCATGGAGGATAGGTTGGTGAAGGCTGTGGGACAGCAGAGAGTTGTTAGTTTAGAAATCTACTAAGTTAGACTACCCTTTTATCATTATAGTTTTAAGTGATGTTTTAATGTTTTAGTTATGCTTTAAGTTGAATCTTGTGATGGATATGAAGTTCTAGGATTGCCTCTGGCGTCCCGGGGTCTTATATCTTACATCACTGGGAACTGTTACCATACTGAGAACCTCCGTTTTTCACACCATATTCTGTTGTTGTTTTTTAGATGCAGGTCGCAACCCACCTCGGTAAGTTGCTTTGGTGGTGACAGAGCGGAGGACTTTCATCCTGTTTTGAAGTCTCTTTTGATTATTTTGTGTAGATCTCTCACTTTTGTATTTATTTTTGCCTAGAGGCTTACATTGAGAGGAAGTTTGTATAAGTTGTTTTTAACTGTCTAAACTCTGTATGTCTGTATGAAACTAGCCTGCTTAAACTCCGCGGGCGGTGGCTAGATCTCTATATTATTATCTTTTGATATATCTATATACATATACCTTGATATCCGTACGTATATCTTGTGCTTCGTTTAGTGTAGCTTCGTGAGTACGTTTTGCGCTTTTCGAACTCTGTTTTTGAGCTTAAATCTTTTATCGGGCTTTTAGAATATATTATTTCTTTCTATATAAATATGTATAAGCTTTAGACTTGTCGTAACCTTTGATTAACCTTTACTTTATGACACGAGGTAAGACTTAGGATAATTAGAGTGTTACAAATAACGCGCGGGCTAACACGCTCGTATGAGTGAGCGTCTTTTTTGTTGGGTTTGGCCAAACTTGTATGACTTGTAAATCAAAATGAATTGTATATGTAGCACTACTCTTATAAAATTAGAAAGTGAGGATTTTATCACTACTCTTGAATTAAAGTAATAAGACAAAAAAAAATATAAATATGTTTTTTTTACGTTATCATTTGATAAATCAATGACTAATTTATATTAAATTCGAGTTTCATTTAAAAATTTATTACTGGCTAATAAATTACTGCATGTACAAGACAAAATTCAAACTCCTAATATTTATTTATGTAAATAAATAACTTAACCTTCCAATCCATCTAAATTGATTAAAAATATAAATTTAATAATAATTAATTTTTCATTTTATTAATATTCTAACTTGAGAAAATAAATTTTCAAACGGAAAGCGTTGCAAATTCTGTAAAAGTAATTTTGTTCTCTTGCATATGTACATGTGTATTGCAGAACATTCATGTCAGTCTGACACAATTCCCACATCAAACTCTTAAATGACGAAGATTTCCTCCTTTAGTATCATAGAACTCCCCATAAAAAATACTAAGTTACTAACAACTACCAATTACAATATTACATGCTAACTTTTAACAGTAATTATATTTAGCATAAAAAATTACAAATATTTAAAGTACTATACACCAAGATGTTAAATTTATTAAATTGGAAGGCCACATCAACCAAATAAAACTCCAAAAGCTTAATTAGGAGACAAGAAAGAGAACGAATAAAGATGAAAATTGGAAAGCATGAACTTTAGGAACTTTCAGGAAAGCATAATAAAACAGTTGAATCAATTGTTTGTTACTACAGCTATAAACTTTATTCATTGTTGTTATTTTGCTTGGCACATGAAACTGAGACCTTGCACCTTTTTATGCAAATATTCCCTGTGCCTTACTTAACAATAATCAATCCCCTTTATTATTTTGGCGAGGTTCCTTCATCATGTGGTTCATGTGTTCCTTCATTTGGTTTGAAATGGAATCGTTATATAGCCCAATCACTATTAGCTGGTTCCTTTTCTCCTTTAATTTCTCCATAATAGAGGAGAGCCACTCCCACTTTTTCAAAGCCAAGAGCTTTAACTACAGATCACTTATATATAATACGCAAAAATCCTATAAAAATATACCATTAAATCCGTTATATAAATACATATATTAATCTAATTTATTTTTTATGTATATTTTGTATTTCGACATATATTATATACATGTGATTGATTTAGTAATTGATCTTTGATATTTAAATAGCATGATATATTTCTAAATTGGCACTAAGGTCAATTTTGTTAATTGTGTTGAAATAGAAATATAAGCACGTACGTCAAAACAAAAGATATAAATTAATTAAAAAAGACAAAAATAAAAACAAACTAAATGCTTTTTTTGTCAAACAAAATTTATATTTTATCTATGAAAATTATAAGAATAAAAACAAGAGATAAAATTTTCCCTTATTTCATTTTTTTTATTTTTAATATTAAGACACTTATCATGATATATAAATATACACCAACTATTGAATTAGCTTAATTAGCTTAGCTAGGGTTCATGACTGTGGTGCTTGCTTCACATGTTACAATGGTTGCAGATTTATACAATCCCCAAAACATGATCTGCTGTATACCATTACAGCATGTATGTAAAACGTTACATCTTCATCTTACATTTCTTGTTTTCTTTATTTAATTAACATTTATACAGGAGCACCGAAGAAAAAGAGAATTACAAATTAAAAAATGAAGAGAGAATGCTCCTTGTCACCCTGCAACAGTAACCTTTCACTACTCCCTTATTGTGAGTTAAAAAAAAAACCATGGCAAAGGGAGATAGTGGTTGCGGCTTATAGACTTAGCCAAGAATGAATGAGGGTTTTTTCATGCTGCATTGTTGGTGAGCTCTTCTTGCTGCCTCTTCAAAGATTCCTGCTTTTGAAGAATCATTTGCCTGCGGAATCTCTTAATGAAAAGAGCAGCACATTGATCAATCTCATCCTCCAACTTAAATTCTTGTCCTCTCTCTTCCTTCGAGTTCTTCACCAAATCAATCACCGACCCTTCAAGATCCAAATCCTCTGAATCAAACAGCGTGTGCGTCAGATCAGGGTACTTCTCATCATCATCACCATCATCACCACCATCATCGTAGTTGTAGTAACAACCTCCTTCATCTTCCACGAACTGCGTCTCGCTTGGATTCGGAACCTTCTCGTAGCTCTGAGCGTTGTTCCGGAACAACACAATGGCGTTCTTGTTCTTGTTCTTGCGATTCTGATTCTGATTGTGTTCGTTCTCGTTCCCATCTTCCAATAAGAAATTGTTGCTGTTAGCTTCGTCTTCCTTATTATGATGGCCCAACACGGAGTGGAACTTCTCCGAGATGGAACTCATGAGGAACTTCTTGTTCTTCATGAGCGAGAATATGATCAGACGCGCCTTTATGGCGTTTGTCTTCGACTTCAATGCGAGTGTCTTTGATTTCGCCATTGCGCTAAGACCGGCTATGATCTTCTTTAACAACCTCGACGCACTGTTCTTCATCTTACTAATAAGAATTATAAATATAAAACAAGTATTAAAACTTTAGAAATTGTATAGGAAGTGGTGAATAATTGTATTTTGATTGAGGATTTTTGTTGCTGTATTATATGACACTAAAATTGTATTTTGGCACGAAAGGATGCAAGGTGGGTAGATGGGTATATATAGCAGAAAAACAATGGTGGAATGGGTTTGGATATTTTTTATTTTTGAATTGTATTAACTATTAAGTGTGTGTGGCAACTAGCTGTGATGTGAGAGAAAAGAAAGATTGAGGGTTAAGAAAAGAGGAGAAAGCAGAAAAAAAGGTTTGAAAGTGAAAGTTAAAGGTGTGAGATAAAGTAAGAAATGGGGACACCTGGCGTGTTCTGATAGGGTACGTGAGGAATGGCTGGTTCACTGGTATACGAAGCTTCACAATTTTATGGTGGGCAGAAATTATTAGTGGGGTTGGGGGGTTACTTGCTTTTTTGAATTGAGTTCTCTAGATTTGGGTTAAAAAATGTGGGGGAGCTGACAGATGAGTTTTATTTCTTCTCTTTGGTACTGTTGGTATTATTTATTATTTAATGTTTAATTTAGGACAAGTTTAGTAGTTCTTTACTTGTGATTTTGATTGGAACTATATATGCAGTTTTATGAAAATTGATTGTAAAAAAGGTTAGTTTGCTTGTGCATATGTAAACTAATTTCAAAGTCCAAGTGTTAAATGATCAATCCTTCGCTATCTGTAGTTCTGTACATCTATTAAATCCCTTTTATATATGGGCAACAAGGTCATTTTTAGTGAAAAGAAATGAAAATTGATTAATATTGACTCAAATATATCATAAATAAAATAAAAAAAAGTGTTAGATTCCTCAGTATTTGTGTTTATATATGTTATAAGTAGTTAAACTAATTATTTAGAAATGGAATTTTTAACATTATTTTATAAAAAAAATTCGAAACTAGAGATCAATACATAAAAAAAATAAAACAAAATTTTAAATATCAGAATAATCATAATAGAACCATAACAATGAAAAACAGAATCAAATAAAATTAATAAATCAAAATAGAAATTTAAGACAATAAAATCACAAAATATTAGAATCAAAATTTAAAAACATTATTGACAATCACAGATTAAGAAAATCTGAATATTAAAATCAGTAAACTACATATATTAAAAATCCTAAAAAAAATACCTTCAAGAGCATAGAGGTAAGGAAGTACTCGAGGGTTGGACGCGGCAGAATTAGAGAAGAAGTGGCCTGGACCACTATGGCACTGGAGCCAAGTAGGGTGGTGCGCGACGAAACTGGAGCAGAAGAGGGTGGAGCATAGCAAGAATAGAGCAGAGGAGGATGGAGCGTGACGAAACTAGAGCAGAAAAAAAGATGGAGAACAGCAAGCAGTTGTGACAGAAATTTCTAAAATTCATATTAATTGTTTCACATTTTTTTTTGTCATTCACGATATTTTTTAATCTGATATGTCAATGATTAATTTGTTGCAGAACTAAATTCAATTTAAAGGTCTATTATATAAGACAAGATTCGAATTCAGACACTTATTTCAACAAACAAAAAAACTGACTAGTAGATTAATCTAAATTGATTGTTAAAAATATAAACTAATACCGTTAAATTTATCTAAATTTGTGTTCGGTTAAAAAGCATAGCCTTAATTGATATTCATGATTAAATTAAATTGAATTACGAAACCTCAAAAAATCTATTCCTGGAATCATTCAAGAATTGTTTGAGAGTTGGACTAGTATGCACAATAGAAAAGAAGCACAGAAGACATGGCTGATTGGGTTCTTTGCAGTGATTTGGAACGTCTGGTTGGAACGCAATGCCAGAATTTTCAATAATAAAAAAACAGGTGTTGATATCATACAGAGAAGGACGTTTTTGAGTTACAAAAAATGGACTGATGATGATTCTTTTGATTGTTGATGGCAATGTCGAAAATAACAGAAAATCTATAATTTTTGTATGCAGGTTTAGTTTGTGTACGTTTGCTTATGCTCTACTTTATTGTGTTGAACTTCCTTTATTTCAGAAAAAAAAAAAAAAAAAAAAACTTAAAAAGAGCCTATTCTTTTCTGCCTTAGCCGTTTTCAATTTCATTTTGTTGCTTTCAATTATTTGACTACTGCTTTGGGGGTACCAGTACCTATGTGAAGCTTTTGAGGTAACTGAGAAAATGGGAACAGAAGCAAACCTATCTAACCGGCCACCAAGGTGGCAACACAACAATCACTGTTCAAGGCTTTTCAATTTAGACAGTGCAATAATTTCTTGGGCTCAAATGACCAAAATAACCATCAACCTCAGACTATTAATAATTTAATAATTGATTATAAATCTTCTTGTCCTTTGGAGAAAATGAAAAAGGCCACTTGGCCAATATTATATTGATTTATTTTGGATAGAAATAAGAATCTCATTTGCTTAGTGCATTCAAACGAAGAAGGTCACGCATTCTTAGGCACTAGCAGTAGTGATAATTACTGCACTAGTTTCAAAGTGGCGTGTGGAAGGTTGAAATGTTTTGAATGAGTACCAAATGATTGTGTCTCTCATCTAAAGAAAGCTTAGCGCTTAAGGCTACAAAGTACAAACACAACGGCTCCACATTTTTCATTTGGATCCTCTCTCTCCCTCCTTTTTCTTTTGTTTTCATGCTTGCTAATGGAGCTCTCAAACCGCTTTGAGTTACGGAATAGCAAGTCAAAATTAGAAAACTAGTTCATTCGTCTTTTTTAGAAATCAAGAAAATCTCGATTTGATTCCTTCAAATTAACGAGTTAAATAGATTGATTTATTTGATTTTTATTTTTGTTAAAAAAATTATATTAAAAATTAGATAAATTTAATATTTTTTAATTAACATAAAAAATTTTATTATACATTTATATATTTTTATACTCGACCAACTAAATTTAAAATTGTTAAAAAATTAGGTTTTTTATTTAAATAAAAATTTAATTATTTACTACTTTAGATTAGCACAAAAAAATACACAAATCTGCATATATAGTTCTATTTTTATAGAGAATTGGCATAAAAATGATGTATTTTGTTTTTGTAAGGATAGTTTGTGAAAATATGGTCAAATCAAACCACCAATTTTTGTCTGACAGACTAACGAAAATGTGAGTAAAAAAAATTTAAATTTATTTTTTTGATACATATTTTGCAAAAATATGGGAGAAAAATTACAATCTATAGACTTAACAAGCAAAGAAAAAAAAAAAAAAGCTTTCGTAGGGTTCTTCCTCTCACGCAAAGGAAACAAGATTGAAGCCTTATGAGGGTTGTTGCCGCCGCTTCAGCTTGGACTGCGATGGCCTTCCTCCTCTCTTCTACTACTCCTCTTCCTCCCTGAGACCTCTTTTCATTTATTTTCTTTTTTTCTTTTTCTTTTTTTCTCTTTTTTCCTAATCCTTCATATTTCTCTTTTCAGTTTCACTCTCACTCTCACCAACTACATTTTCATCATCTCTCTCTTTTCTCTCTTTTCGCCGATCACAATCCTGCAGTATCCCGCTCTTGCTATTACCTGCCTTTTCTTCTTTCTTTTGCAACCCTTTCTTTCTATTTCTCCCTATTTACTCTGTTGTTGTTTTGTAGTTTGTTCATTTTTGTTATTTTTCTGTTTCTAGATATCTAGATCTGAAATTCACATCTAGATCTAAAATAATTTTTATAGTTGTTTTTTCCTCTCTGTGGTATTTTGGTCCTCTTTATGAGTGTTTTGGTTATTGTATTTGAGATTTGGGATGAAGATTCAACAAGGAGAGCTGGTTCACAAAAATATTTTTAGATTCGAGAGGCCTTTGGATCTATTCAAAGAAGAAGAGATGATATTTTTCTGTGTTGCAGCACTTTATGTATAGAATTAAAAATAAAAGAGATTATGATTTATCTCTGTTTCTACCTTATAAGATTCTTTGTAATCGAACTTTGCGCCTCCTCTCAAATCATAGTTCAACATAGAATTTTTCTTTTTTTTTGTTTAGTTTCATATCTAATGTGTATTTTGCAATTTGTAAGTGCCATTTGGCTATTTCGGTGAATGAAAGTTTTCTTCCATCAATAAAAAAAAACTACAACCTATTTTTGCATATAGTGCCTGCCTGCAAAAATAAAACCTTCAATGTTTCGAGTCTTGCCTGTCACTACAAGAATTTGACAAATTAGCAACAAATTTTTGTGAGAAATATTTTTTGTCACTAATCCATCACTAACTTGTGAGGAATTAGTGACACATTAACGACAAAATTAATGAACGGTCACAAAATATCCGAACTTGAGAAAAACGACTGATTAGCGAGAGATTCACGAGTAAGTTTGGTTCTCGCAAATTGACTTTTGTAGCTAAAAAAAGAGCAAAAAAGTTTCCTCGCTAATTTATCACAGATTAATTAGCGAGTGACAATATTGTAGCAAATCAGTCACTTAGGAGTTCAACCGAATAAAAGTAAAGTAGCGAAGGATATTATTGTCACTATTCCGTCGCAAGTGTTTGATATACAATTAGCGAGAAACAATTCGCACACTAGTTTGTCGCTAAATAAATTTTGTGTGAAAAGGCTAATTAGTGAGGAACAATGTTCCTAGCTAATCCGTCACAAAGACTTGAAATGCATTTTGTGATGGACAATTTCCTAACTAATTTGCCACCAAAATTTTTATTTTTAGCGAGCAACTAGTTTCTCGCTATTTCGTCGCATAATATTGTAAAATTTAAAATTAGGGTAGCGACAGAAAACAGTCGTTGCTAACTCATCGCAACAAATAAATCATTCGGCTAAGGAAGTGTTCCTTGCTAATTAGTCACTAAAGTAGAAATACGGATATTAAGCGCCTAGGACCTAAGTAGCGTTTAACAACTGACACACTTAGTTCGCTGATTTCAAGTCGCTGATTAGCGGACGAAATACATTTAGCGAGCGACTTGGCAACTGCAATTTTGCTGCAAAGCAAAAGCTATATCCTACCTATTTTGTAACAAATTACTCGCTAATCTCATTGGAAATCCGTCACAGAGTTATAACAAATCTAAATCTAATTGAGAAAATTTTAAAAGTAATTGGTCGCAATTGAGTCACTAATTAAAAGTTTATTTAGTGAGGAATTAACGATCGCTTAACAACTGATAGACTTTCCTCGCTTATTTCATGTTGCTACTAATTTGTGAGGAAACACGTTAGTCGTCCTTATTCTGTCCTTATTTCATATTGCTACTACTCACTAACCTCTATATAAATCCATAGAAAATTCATGAAAATTTTGAAGCAAATTTGTCAAACACTCTAATATAATTTGTCATAAATTTATCACTAATCTAAAACTATTTAAATGAAAGAATAATTAAAGTCCTAAAGTCGTGACTAATAATTAGCTAGCTAATTTTTAATAATTAATAACTTACAATATTCTAGCAAGATGTCAATTCTAAAAAATTTTACAAATAACTCAAAATCAAAATCTTTTTCTTAAAAAAGGTTTTTTTTTTCTTTTCAATTAGATCACAAATTTATTGTTATTTTTAATGGGAAGTTTGTTGTTAATTTGGATTGAAGTTTAAATTAATATAATTTAAAGACAAATTTAAAAATTTAATATTTTTAAGAAATGGGAGCATAATGTTGATAATTTTTAATCACAGAATATACTAAAAAAATATATAATAGATAAGCTAATAAAATTGTTATATATGAGAATTTATTTGCATATGATCGTACAAGTATTATTATTAATTAAAACCATTTTAGAATTTATTCAAAAAGATTAATTTGAGTTAGCTCTTGAATTAATTAGGATTGTCGAAATGAGCCAAATTCGTCGGACTAGCTCATTTACTTGATTTAAATAAATAGGTATTTGACTCTAAAATCAAACTCGTAAAAGTGCTTAACAGTTTGTTTAACACTACAACAGAAGCGGGAGTTAGCGGCGACAAATTTGGGGCAGTTTAAATAAATGCCACTATCTGGTGATCTTGGGCAGTTACTGCAGCGGTTTAATTCCTCAGCCACCATATCATTTGATTTATGGCAGATTTGGAACAAACTGCCGAAATTATCATCTATCCTATTATATTAGATAAAGAGAAAAAAAAGCCCCAATCTTCATTAGAGAAAAAAAACCCCAATCTTCATTTTCATTTTCTTTGTTACATCTAGCGAAACTCTCCATTCATCTTCTTCTCTATCTCAGTCGAGAGATACATAGGTTCCTTTTCCCCCTTTTCTCGAATGGCGTCATCACAGCTTCCTCCGTCGAAATCGGCTGACCGGGACCTCACAATCGTCTCAGCCAAGCACCTCGAAAACGTGAACTGGAAGAACGACGTTCTCAAACCCTACGTCGTGTTCTGGGTCAGCCCTGTTCACTGATTGGCCACTAAATCCATCTTCCTCTGTCTAGTGTCATGCTTTCGTGCCTCCTCCACGGTGCATGAAACCCATACTCCCTCATCCACGGTGCGTGAAATCCCTAATCTCCGATTCACCCTATGCCTCTGTGTGGTTGTGGAGTCGCGCGGCTGCCATCTGTCCTTATCTCCCCGGCGTCGACCTTTCACCTCTCCGCCACAGATCATGAAACCCTTGTTTCCCCTTATATCTTCTATTAGTTGGGGTTAATTGTGTCTTTTTAGAGTTAGGGATTTGAATGTACTGAATTTGATTTGTACTTTCTGTTTTTAATTTATACAAGTATATATGGTTATGGAACATGGGATTGAATGATTCAATAAAATTTATTGGTGGATTCTTTGATTTTGATGGGCAGGAGGGGGCAGAGGAGGATGTTGATAACAACAAAAATGAAGACATAACTGGAGAGCCTCTTGAGATCGATGACAAGGAAGATGAACAACCGGTGGAGTGGCCTCGAAAGACTTCGAAGTACATGACCAAGTACGAGCGTGCCCGGATTCTGGGTACCCATGCTCTCCAAATCAGGTTTCATTCTAACTCCCTGATGTTTAGGGTCTGTGTAGCTTTAGAAAGAATTTGTTGTGTTCAATATTTACCACAAGAATGCCATCTCATGGTTGATTGTTTTGTTTATCTTGCAATCAGTAAGCAAATTTGGGGATAAAAAAATGAGATGGTAGTTTTGTAGTTAGAATTGAAAATAGAAGATGAAAAAGAATTAACCTTAAGGTTAAGGTTTTGCTTATTATTTTTTTCTTTGTGATGACATAAAATGCTCCTTCTTAAATGGCAGTATGAATGCTCCTGTTATGGTGGAACTGGAGGGGGAAACTGATCCGCTTAAGGTAATGCACTTCCTTTTATGTTCTTTTTACTTGATCTTTGCTTCCTTCTTGTAATGTTACGATATTTGAGTACATTGTGACTTTGTGAGTGTTTTCATTGCTAAATTTGTTATGCCAGATGACAAATATTAAATCTCCAAATATGTGTTAGTGTGGTCATATCCCCTAACATTTAGTATTTAGGTTCTTTCCCTGTAGTTTGCTATCCTTGAAATGCATATTATAGTATTTAGGTTCTTGCCCTGTAGTTTGCTATACAGTTGAACAAATAAGTTGCTAATACACAGATGCATAGATTGTTCATTATATTGGTTCTAATTTCATCAGACATTGGTTTATCTTGATCTATCACGTCCCATGTGTTTCTCTTGTTTTTATGTTTGGCATGTAAACAAGTTTTACTGTCATTGCATGCCTTCTCCTAGCCTTTCCCTTGAAATATAAGTTCTCAGCTTTAGATATTACACCATAAACTGTAGTTTTTAATTCAGTTTGATGATGACATGGTTATTTTAATATAGAAATATAGAACTATGGATTTTATTTTGATCTGCAATGAGTAGAATTTTATAAGTTATTTGGAGCAGGTTTGTTTGCATTGAATATGCCATGCTGCACATTCTCTTTGTTCCTATGTTATCCTTATTTGTTAATGTGCTGCCAACAGCTTTGATATTTCCTCTAGTTTTGAGCATTCTTTCATAGGTCTAGTTCCAACTATTTTCGTTATATTAATTATTGAAGATACATATTTTGTTTGAGCTCCTCTGTGGTTTCTTCCTTTTACTTAATCAGTCGTTTGATTTCACTAGCTTTGGATTTATTTGAAAAGCTACCGGCAAGTGGTTCTGAGACAGAATCGCTGCATACTTTTGGTTCAGATTGTTGGGATCTGAAAAATTCCCCTTTCAATTTGGTCTTAGATTTCAATTTTGGTTCACATTATACCTTTTTCTTCTTGATTTGGTTTCAATTTAGTCTTTTATTTTGGTTTTGGTCTTGCCATGAACAGAGGACAAAAGGGGGTGAAGCAAAATCTTGACTTACAAGACGCACCGGCATCTCCATGAAATGTTGCCACCGCAACGCCAGGCATGTTCTTCTTCTCTTTTAATATGCCCAAGCCAAAATAATGTAAAATCATGCAGATTGCTAATAATTCTCACCTTCTGGAAAGGTCAAGTATGAAGTTTGCTCCCCTGAGGCATTGAATAAACTATTGGTGAAGTTTGGGGTGACTCAACCAGCAACGGACACTGCCTAGTTTGCTCTGCTCTTCCATTTTTTATGCAAGTTTCATTAATGACAATGCTTTTATTTTTGTAATGAAAGTGACGTTGTATTTGCTACACCTATAGTTGATTTTCAACACAGATTGATGATATTTGCTTTCTTGTTGACCTATGATGATTTGTTGAACTTTCAATTATGTTAGTTATTGTGTTGTATGACTTTAGTGTGTCAATTTGTGAAATTAAATTTATTTTTGTATTTTAGTGCATATTACTGGTTGAAAATAAGATAGAACCTTTTTAGTACACAGACTATGACTAGGATAGGTTGTTTATAGTATGTACATGTTTGTAGTTATAAAAGGTTTTTCAGTGATATGGTGTCGAATAGGGGTTCACCGTCATCACTCTTGTGGAACTGGTGTGAAGATTGCATGAAACTATGTCAGTAACCTCAGTTATCCGTTGAAAGTGTTTGTAACTGATGTCATCTTTGTGCAGGGCAAGTAATTAAATGATGGGATGAAGGCATTAAAACCATGAAAAAGGGGAAAAATGCTCTTTTCACCATCCCTCCTGCGCTAGCCTATGGTGCATCTGGCTCCCCTCCAACTATTCCTCCGAATGCAACACTCCAGTTTAATGTCGAGCTTTTGCCTTGGACTAGTGTAAAGGACATATGTAAGGATGGTGGTATATTTAAAAAAATACTTAAGGAGGGGGAAGGATGGGAAAACCCCAAGGATCCTGATGAAGTATTAGGTATATTGATATTTATCATTTAGTTTATTTCATTTGATTTAGGCCTGCATTATTTAGCTTAGCCGTAACTGATACTGTATTGGTTGATAATATAGTTAAGTATGAGGTTCTTCTGGAAGATGGAAAGGCTGTGGCTAAGTCTGATGGAGTGGAGTTCAGCATCAGAGAGGGTAATTGCATTTAATTTCTGTCGACAGTAATATATTATTTTCATTTGCAGTATATCTAAGACTGTCTTTTAATCAATGGTAGGTCACTATTGCCCTGCATTGTCAAAGGCTGTTAAAACCATGAAGAAGGGAGAGAAAGTTATTTTGACAGTGAAGCCACAATGTAAGTTGTTTACAGAATAATTTGGCGATGTCACCATCTTTAGAAGAGTTCAATAATATTTTTTATGTTCTCTACTTTGTTACTTAATTGATAATTTTATTGATTTCTTGGATTTGTAGATGGATTTGGTGAGAAAGGGAAGCCAACAGATGGTGATGAAGGAGCAGTTCCACAAAATGCAACATTGCAGATTACTCTCGAGTTAGTCTCTTGGAAGACTGTGTCTGAAGTAACTGATGACAAGAAAGTGGTGAAGAAGATACTCAGTGAAGGGCAAGGATATGAGCGGCTAAATGAGGAGGCTGTTGTGAAAGGTGACTATTAATCATTGCGAATGTTGATGATTGCTTTATCATTCAGCCAGTTCCTAATAGTTATCTAAGAGGGTTTATAGTATGCTAGTTTCCTTTTAATATAACTTGATAGTTATTTAAGAGCTTGATTGACACCTGTTGTACACACCTTTTCAATGCGTACTATATGTGCCTACAGCTGTTGCTCTATATCTTAATTTTGTATACTTTTTGAGTTTAGTGCAAAGGATGTATCAGTTAATTTTGTTGTTTCAGCCACAAGTTATATTCAATAGATGAAAAATATTAATATTTATAGCATTAAAAAAATCCAGAAAAGGCCAAAAAATTTATCTTTAAAATTAAACAAAAAAAAAATCAGCGTTTTTTAAAAGGAATTCTCTTTTTAAATTTGTATTGAAATTAGCGGCGGTTCGTAACCGCCGGTGAAAATAGACTAAATTCTAATACTTGTATAGCCGCTAAATTAATTGCCGCAAAAATTTGATTCAGCAGCGGTTATACCAGCGGTTGCTGGAATTCGCCGCCAAACCCAATCGCGGCACTCATATCCATGGCGGTCTACTGAACCGCCGGTCTTTGATTTTGCGGCGGTTTAACCGCCGCTAAGCAGCGCCTCTGTTGTAGTGTAACAATTTGTCACTAGTTAATGAATTGTTGCATACATGAAATGAGATTCAAATATCGTGCTTACTATTTGTTATATGATATATATTGTTCTATAAATTATATTTTAAATAAATTTTATTATATACAAAATATTCAGTAATGCATATTTAAATTGAACTTATTTATGAAATTTTAGTTATGAAAACATAAATTATAAAATATAAAAATATTCTTAAAATAAAAAAGTAATACAAATTATTTTAGTTTATTTATTTTAATATAAGATCATTGACATTTACATACATATTTTCGTGTATATTAAAAAAATCTTATCTATCTTATAAAAGAGTTTTTAAAATTTTTAAATTCTTTTTCAAAAAAATCAAAATGAAAATTTGAAAACAAAAAGAAAAAAGATAGTAACTCAAAAAAACAAAACAAGTTATATTAATTTAAAAAAGCGTTTAATTCCAAAAATTGAAAACGCACATATAAACACCCTCTCCATTATTTCAAATAAAAAATTGCTTATAAACGTCATTTTTAGTACTTTAAATCAAAGATTGAAAATTCCATTATCTCTATAGTAATTTCCTTTTGTCATTGTAGCGACCATCGTATAAAGAGAAACACAAATAAAAATTGTTACTTAAAACAACCCCAAATGATCTAACCCTCATTCACATTCTCTCCTCAATACTTTCTACACCAAAAATCAGTCTCTCATACCTATAGTTAGAGACTCACTGTCTCCTATCGTCCTCCCCTATCATCCCCTATAGTTAGGAAAATAGCATAAAAGGAACAAAACCACCTCAATCGTCATGGTGGCTGCCCCCTCCGTGAAGATGATTAACCTCCTTTTGGTGCCATTGATAATAAGATAAACAGAGAACTCGCTCGACAACACCAAACTAAAAAATTTGCTTGTCTCCAAGTAAAGAAAAACTGAAAATGGGAAGGAACATAAGAAGCATACGGATGAGTAAAAACAAGAAAGTATTGCAAAAGAAAGAAGGGAGTGATATAAAGGCAAGGAGAAGTAAATATTTTTTTTGGATGAGGGCTTTGGCGCTAAACGGCTAGCTGGCATTTAGTGCCCTATGAGATAAGAGAGCCTTCTAATTTATGTCTCTTGTGGGTGTTAAACGTCTACCTGGCGTTTAATGCCAGAGCAATTCGAGTGGAATGCTCTCCTAGGTACTCTGCTCTTCCTCCAGATTTCTCCTGTTTCTATTCTAAGCACTTTGCATGACTACAAACAAAATTAAACCAAGAAAAAACTAAGAATAATTATCAAAAATAAATAAAAATTAAACTGAGCATGGAATCAAAGGATACTAAGGGTTGGGTTGCCTCCCAACAAGCGTTTCTTTCAACGTCACTAGCTTGACAGTTATTCTTGAATTTTCTTCCTCTTCTTTCAATTGGTCAAAAGAGATGACTCTAAGGGAGGAGAGGAGAAAACTAGTGCCCTTGGATTTGAATTTCTCCTAACAAACTTTCTTTTATTGTTATTAGCTTGATTCACCTTGCTTGTTGAGGTAGGGGTTGGATTACTTTTTGCTGACCTTCTCTTTTTCATGGATATTGTCTTTTGTTTCTTGGTCACAATCTCCTTTTCAGTGCTTTTCTTGATGGCCTTCACCTCTTTGATTTCAGAACTTTGGTATTGTGTAATGGTTAGAGTGTCTCCTTCATCAAGAACTTCTTGGATTGGCGGTTTAATTAAACCAACCACCATGCACTTCCTTGATTCATTGGAGTATGGACTCCGTTGGTTACTCTCCTATCTTTTTGTATGAGTTTGCAATGATTCTTTTGAGAGGGACTTTACATGTTCTTTTGCCACCTCTTGTAGCCTCTGCGGATATGAAATCCTAGGTTTGTATTCCTCCACTACCTCCTTCTTTATTAGAATTTCACTTGATACAAGGGCCTCTTGATCTTGCTCTTGCACTTCTAACTCCTCCTTTGCCGCCTCAAGTTGACATTCATTGTTCTTGCTAAGCACTATTCTACTCTTCAAGCTCATGGCCTTTCCCTCAGTAAGAGATTGTGTCATCTGAGTCATTTGTACTTCTAAATTTCTTCTTGAGGCCCTATACTCTTGAACCTAGATGTTGACATATTGAGAGAGTTGTTTTACAGCTAGCTCCAGAGACGAGAATTTTGTGGATATGTGGGTACTGTGTTAAGGGTGAATTGGGGGTTATGAAAGGAGTTTTGTGGGTTGTAAAATGAATTTTGTGTATTTTGAAAGGGGCTTTGTGGAGTGTGAAATGGATTTTGTGGATTTTGAGAGAGTTGTGCTAAAGCAAGCTCATGTGGTGAAGGTTTTTTATATGAGTAAGCAGGGGACGAGGTTGAAAATTTTTGCAAAATTTTATCTGTTGTTCACTGCAGTTTTTGGTAGGCAAGATCAAAAGACGATGGTTCTTGGTAGGAATAAGGAGGTGATGGTTCTTGATATGAACAAGAAGATGATGGTTCTTGATATGGATAGAGAGGTGGTTCTTGATATGAGTGAGGAGATGATGGTTCTTGATAGATGGAACATGGAGCACTGAAGTTTCTTTGGTCTTGACTTTCCCAACCAAAGTCCGAATAATTCCTCCATCCATAGTAATTTGAATCACTCTTTGGGTGTGAGTAGTAACCCATGTGATCTCTCTCCATTATTTTTTCTTAGTACAAAATACCAAACAGAATTAAACGCACCATGTGGTAAACAGACAAGCAAAAAAGAAAGAACAGCAAGAATTTTTATTTTTTTATTATTATTATATATATATTTTAAAAGAAATAAAATAAATAAAAATAAAGATAATAAAAAAAGAAAAGAAAATAAAAGATAAAGGAAAATGAAAATAAAAGAAAAATAAAATAAGAGAATAAATTGAATAATTGAGAAAATAAAACAACTAATAAGCAAAAAGAAGTATAAAATTCGAACTCAATAAGTAAAATAACTAGGAAAAATAAAATAACTAAGGGGATACCAAACTTAATTTCAAAAATTAAGAGAAAAATTTTTTAAATAAAATAAACCAAATTTTTTTTCAAAAATTTAAAGAAATAAATTAAATAAAATTGAAGCAAAAACGCCTAATCTAAGAAATAAAAAAAACAACCAGTAGTTGTCAATCACAGTCGATCCCCGACAACGGCGCCAAAAACTTGGTGTGGGATTTCGAATACCCACAAACTAAGCGGCAAGTGCACTGGGTCGTACCAAGTAATACCTTAGGTGAGTGAGGGTTAATCCCACGAAGATTGATGGATTGAGCAACAATGGTCGAATGACTTACTTAGTCAGGCAAGCAGAAAGTTGTGTTTTGAGGGTTATAAAACGCATTAAACAATAAATTCAGAGAATTGAAAGCAAACAATAAAAGTGGTGTGAAATATATGAGAGAAAACAGTTAAGGATTCGGAGTGGTTTATTCATTCGGATTAAATTTTCTTACCGACTATTTTAATCATGCAAGATTCATTTCATAGCAAACTTTAATTGACTAAACCCTAATGTCTTAGTGATTTAGTCTCCTCTAACCCAAATCAACCGCCAATATCTTGGTCACTTAATTTAGATTAGAGGGTTAAGAGAAATTCTAGTTTATGACCACAGAAGCCCTAATTATCCAAGACTAAGAGGATTATATGTCACGTATCCCGATTAGTTCAAGTAATTAGCAATTTAGGAGGAATTTGCTTTCAAACTGTTGTTCAAGCGAGATAAATTTGTCGAGAATCACAAGAATACATATAGAATAAGGGTTATACTGTCATTCTACCCAGATTTATGGGATGAAGAATGAAAGCAATCCTTGAAAACTAAATCAATACATTAATTAAAATAGAAAAACAATAGTCTTAATCCATAGAAATAAACAGAGCTCCTAACCTTAATCGAGGAGGTTTAGTGGCTCATGACTTACAAAGAAAACAAGGGTTTTGAAAAGTGAAACGTGTGGAAGTGCCAAGATCCCCCCTCCCCCAGGAGAAGTGAGCCCCAAGGGCTAAATCTTTTTCCTTTTATATCTAACATAATTTTGATTTGAAACTAAAATAAAATAATAAATTGTAGACCTAAAAGATCCCATTTGTAAATAAAAATAACTAAAATAAAATAAAATAGAATAATAAAAATCCAAATCTAGCTAAAGATGCTCTTTTGGGTGAGGTTGGTCTGCACTTATGGCGTTTAGCACCAGAATTGGCATTTAGCGCCAGGCGAGGCAATGAGTTCCCATTCGGTTTTGTCTTCCTGGCACTAAAAGCTAGGCTCGGCGTTTAGCGCCCTTCAAGGCAGTGATTCCAGAAAAAAATTATAGACTATTATATATCATTGAAAATCTCTGGAAGTTGGCTTTCTAACGCCGTTAGAACCGTGCCAATTAGACCTCTGTAGCTCAAGTTATGCTTGTTGGAGTACAAGAAGGCCAGGGTTGACAACATCCACTTTCTTCCTCCTTTTTTTGCACAAAACTCTGCCAAATTGATCTGAATTTCACCTGAAATAATAAAAATACTAAAACAACTCAAAGTAGTATCCAAAGAGAATTTTAACACTAAAATATAATTAAACTTACTAAATTCTAACTAAATTTAACTAAAAAATAAGCAGAAAATTGGTATAAGATGCTCACGCATAAAAAACATATGAAAAAGCTAAGGGTGCGTTTGGTTTGTGTTTTCATTTTTTATTTTCTAAATTTTGTGAAGGAAAAAGTAAAAACAGAAAATAGAATTATATTATTTTCACTGTTTTTATTTTTCCTTCACAAAATACAGAAAATAGAAAATACTAAAAATGAAAACAAAAAGTGAAAACGCAAACCAAACGCACCCTGATATTTCTGCATTTTCTTATTGTTTTATGTATATACTTTTTTTTTGTTCTGTAGAATCATGAGCTTCCCCTGACATATGATTTCCACAACTCTATGCTATGGATGATGAATTTTGTGACATTGTTAGTGTTAGAAAATTGTTCTAAGATGTATTTGGAGCCTTTCTTTGATTAGCCTTTCTCTAAGATGTTATTTACTGATGTTATTTTTCTTTGATATTTTTGTAGTTTGATCATAGTATAAGTGATAACATTGATGAAACTGAATGTGGAACTGGGAGACATGTTTTTTGTGCAATTAATATGATAAGTCTTAGGTGTTGTTTGTATTTTTTATTTTCTTAAAATTTTCAATGTGCAATGAGAAATTGAGATGTGTAACGTATAATGAATTTAATAGAAGTAGGATTATATTTGTGCAGCCATATTGAAACATCTCTAAAGAATTGAGTGAATACTTGCTTTTACATGATATGTAACTGACCCTTTTTCTTTATTAGTTTGCTAATTTAGTCATATTTTTTAGAGCTATTGAATAGATAGAATAGCATTTGATCAAATCCAAAGGCTTGTTATTATTAGGTTAAGCTTTAATATCTGATTTCTTTAAACATGGCTTGAACTTTTTCAAATATGTATAATTTTAATGAACTAATGTTATTTGTAAGCGTGTTATAATTTTTTAGTTCAATGACTAAAATAAAAAATATGAGGTTTATTTTAGCATAGCGACAAAATTGGTATTCTAACTAATATTCTGGGAAACATTAACGACATATTTGTTGTTGATGATGGTGACAAATTAAAAACTCCACTGCGACTGAAATATTTGTGAGATACCTATCGATTTGTTATTAGGTTAAAAGGAATTTGCGATGACATTTGTGATAGTATTGCAACTAATTGAATACATATTCTTTCCTAGGAAATTAGTGACTACTTTGTAACTTTGCTTTTTCATTTAGAATGGCTTTGGTTTAGCGACAAAACTTTTACAAATTTGATTAAGAATTTCCAAAGATTAGCTATAGATTAGCTACAAAATGTGACAGATTTGCGATCATATTAGCGGACAACTTGCGATGAGTTAGGTCTGAAAAAATTTCTCGCTAATTAGCGTCAACTAAGAATTCCATTTTGTCTACAAAATTAGCTTGCATTTAGCGATGAGTCTGCTACAATAGAGTTTGTTGCTAATTAATGACTACCGTTTAGTCTATTTCTTCTATGGAATTAGCTTTTACTTTAGTGATGGATTTGCAACTATTTATTCGGTAGCTAAAAAATTTTCCGATGAATTAGCAACTGTTGTGTTTGCTTCACTGATCTGCGACTTGTAATTTGCGAAGAAAGCATTAATTGCTAGACGGTAGTTAATCCATCATAAATTATATTTTATATCAGATTAGCAATGATTTTACGACTCTTTTATAATAGCTAATCAACCATATTTTTATAGTGTGTAAATATGAAAACACTCAAATCATTTTTCTCTCATCATATCTCACTCTTATAGTCTGGCTACTTAATTGTTGTTGTGTATCTGAATACAATAATTAATATAATGACGACAGTGCATCATTTGAATACACAGACAAACGAGAGAATAATAATAATAATAATAACAATAATAATAATAAAAGAGATGAACTAGCTAACTTATATCTGCTCTATTTGCGAGTTATCCGAGTCGAGCCAAAATAATATGTTTTTAAATGAGTAATAGTTTTATTGACTCAAGCCATCATAACCAACTCACAAATTGTGGAGAATAAGACTCGGCTAACAGGAGAAAATATGATAAATTAGTACATGCATAACTAATTGAAGTGTGTATGAGTTAGTTAGGGTTAAGTACAATTTTGAGTTTTAATCGTAGAAATCGATTTTTTTTTGTTTTTGACCTTTTTTTTTTGCTACAAAATGATTTCGAAGGTTTAACTTAGTTTTAAAATTTTCTTTTTACCAAAATTTTTATTTTTATTACCAAATTACTCTTAACTAAAAAAATATAAAAAAAAAACGGAAAAAAAAAAAAGGGAAGGTCGCGCTTGGAGGGTGTTTCCAGAGAAGAAGAGGGGGAAGGGGGAAGGGAGAAGAGAAGGTGGGGAATCTCTTCGCCACCGCCGCTGCTCCTTGCTGCCGCCGCTGCTCTTCACCGCCAGATCTCGCCGTTTCCTTTCTTTCTCAGCACACAGGCAAGAGAGGAGAGAGCAGATGGAGAGAGAAAGAGAAGAGAGGAACAGAGACACTGAGGGAGACCGCGTCCAGATCGCAACACCTTGCCGTCATCCTCATCGCGAACTGCCGTCGTCGATTGTCATCGAGCCATGTCCCGTCGCCGTCGTCGGTCGCCATTCTTCTTCTTCTTCTTTTTCTTCTGTTGTTGCTCTGATTCCATTATCCATTGTTATTTTTATTTGTTGTTGTTCTTCTGGTTGTTGTTGTTGTTTGACTGTTGTTGATTCTGCTTCTGTTTTCTGTTTCTGCCTGCTTCTGTTTCTGCCTTTGCTTGTGCCTCTACGCCTCTGCTTCTGGTTGATTTGGAAAAGAAGGGGGAAGGGTATTTTCGTCCAAAGGACGATTTTAAAATTAAGTTAAACTTTCGGGACCATTTTGTAGGAAAAAAAGGCCTGGAACGAAAAAAATTCCAACCTCTACGTTAGAAACCAAAATCGTACTTAACCTAGTTAGTTATGTTGCAGTTGCTGCTAGCAATGATGTATCCAAAAAATTATAATAATAGAGGCAAAAATAATATACAAAAATAATAAAAAATTAATATAAATATATATAGATATTTTAAATCTTGGAATAAATTAGTTAGTCAAACTTCTAATAAATAAATATAATTAAGACTTTAAAAAAATATTAATTTATATTAAAAGTATTTTTTCTCATTTTAATGTTTTTGGTATTATTACCTAATTCGTTTATTATTAATACTAGCACCTTATTAAGAATTTCATATCTGTCAAATTATAGTTGATTATTTTTTATATAATACAAAAAAAAAAAATATGGCTCGATGGTTAAAGAATTTATAAAGAATATAACTCAAATTAACTATTTTTTTAATTTTTACAAAAATTGTGTGAGAGACAAAAAATTTATAAAAAAAAATAAAATTTTAGATCAAACAACCACAATTCTCTTTATATATAAATATAAATAAGATAATATCTCTTGATATTTTATAATATTTATTATAAAAACCTTTTCGACAAAAATAACTATTATATGTAAGACCAAAAATAAATTAAATCAAAAATAAAAAGTAAATAAGGGATATATATATATATATATATATATATATATATATATATATATATATATTTATTTCATTTATATTTGAAAAGTTATATTTGACTTTAGATAACTAACTAACTGAATTATTATTATTTGTTTTAAATTTATATGATATAATAATTGTTATCATTATATTAATATTTAATAATAGAATTTTCTTACGCATCCCATTTTTTTTTAAAGTGGGGGGAGGGGGCAAATGAATTATAATAATGGGAGCAATTTTTTTGGTGACTAATGGGAGCAATTATCTATATACGTATATATTTATTATTATTATTATTATTGTCCCACGGTATTTTTTAATTCGATAGGTAAGAACTAATCCGTCATAGATTTGAGCTCCATTTAAGGGTCTGCTGTTGGCCAATGAATTGCTGCATGCACAAGACAAGATTCGAACTTTCGACACTTACTTAAATAGACGAGTGAACTGACCATTCGACCAACCCAAGTTGATTTAGAGTTAGATATTAGTTACTGTTTCTGTGATGTATATAAATCTCATTGTACAATTTAATTCAGTGAAATTCATCAGTAGTTTTCATACTCATTTCTGATCTTTGCATGCTCTAAGTATTCTCTTTCGACTCTTCTCAGTTCTCGCTCACCTTAACCAACGCTACACTCGAAGCATGAGCTTGAACACAAGTTACATAACCTGTTCACGTTTTTTAAATTGTACATCAATAAAGTTAAAAGTTTAAAAGTTTGATAAGGTTCAATTTGAATTAAATGATGAGATATAATAATTTTTTAATACAATTATATATATATCTTAAAAAAATGATTTTTTAAGTTACATTATCTGATTTTTAATAAAAAAAATTGAACCATTTCACTGATAATAGATATTTTGTGCTGAATCATCAATTCTCAATTGATTTGGTTTGAATTGGTACGTTTGATCCGATTCATAGAATTATATAGTTTATTACTAAGAAGTAGAACATGTAAGGTTATTACTAAGAAGCACACGGAAAGAACAAAAGCTAACAAGTAAATTATATTTGGTTTTTTGACCTTTTTTATTTTAAAATAAACTCAATTTGAGATATCATGGAGCTAATATATATTTTGCTTTTATTGTTATTATAAAATCTAAATTCACACTAACACATAAAGATTACTTAATTTTAAATATAATTGTATAAAATATTTTATATTTATTACATAATATATTTTTATCATAATATTTTCTAAATCCAATTAAACACTAAATATAGAGTTTTCACTTTTGGGTGTTACTTAATTAACGTCTTGTAACACTCCAACCACTTCAAGCCTCATAATTTTGTTCTTGCATTGGTAGTAGGGATGACGGCAAAAATCTTCACACTCACCCATAAAACGTATCCAAAAACATATCTTTACACATTCTTAATTATAAGATATATTTCGTTAATTTTCTTATTTCGTTAATTTTTTTCTTTAACTATTATGGAACGCAAATTATTCATTATATTTGTGTAGATTTATAGATATTATTTAACACACATATTTTTAATAAAGTGAAAGGCCAACAAAATAATAATCTTTTTTACGTAGAATAATAATCAAACTTTTCACATAATAATCAAATAATTTCATATTAATATAACAAAAAATTATCCATCACTATATTTTTTCGTATTTCTATATGTATTTATATATATAGGTAATTGTTAATTATTTATGCTAGGTATATACTAAAATCAATTACTAAAATCAGCCATTAGTATAAAATATATGTTGTAATATAAAATATATATTAAAAATAAATTAAATAACATATATATTCGTATACAAATATACAATGATTAATTTTAATAGTTGATTTTAATGTATAAATAATTTTTTTTTGCTCATTGATAGTTAGTTTTTTTAAGGTAGCATTGTAAAAAAAGTTTAGTAAAAAATGAACAAATGCAAAGTAAGTTCTACCAATTAAGCAAAACTTTGAGCATCATCACTTTAATTTTTTGTTTTCTTCCTCTCCCACGCATTAAATATGCAAGATGAATCCATCATCGATTGACTCCCATTTTAATTTAGAGAAAGTATCTTCCAGCTGCTTTTAAACTTTTAAAGTACGAGCTCAATGAAATATTCATGTACCATGTATATGCACAATAATGTATAGTGTCGCATGCGAGGCTTTCGCGTCGATAAAATTAAGACATCACGAACATGTTGCCACACATGACGTTACCATTACCAAATAAAACTAAGGTCCCTCTTCTTTGTGTGAGAAACCAACAAATTAAATATCAAACAAACTAATCAAATAATTAATTAGTTCACAGTTATATTGTAATTTATTTAGCGAAATATATTTTGATAATAATGCCTTTAGAGAGCTAGCCCACTTGCTTGATATGATTTTCAAAGTTTCAATGATAGAGGCTTTAGATCATCAAATTGGTTCAATTTGATAATTCTATATAATAAATTAAATGATTAAAGACCAAAGATATCTAACCTAAGTACCTAACTGGGTTTTTTTTTTATTATTGTTTTTATACATTTTATTCTCATAAAACCATCAGCATTCATATTTTAATTTATATAATAAGAAATCCGAGTAATTCGATTTGATCAATCAATTCGATATCAATCAACGATTTTTTTTTTCTTTTCTATTCTTATTAGAACTTAAATTTAAAATTTCTAGTTAAAATAAATCAAGAAATATATATTAATTTACTATGCATATGTTGCTCTATTAACCTAAGATTTCAATAAAAAGTCTGTCGTACTCACCGATCAAAACACATGATGTAACCTTATATAATAAAAAGTTTCCGCAAACGTGATCGATCATATATGAGAAATAGTACAGTTTATATTGTGAGTGGTGCAATCTAGTCTGTAAAGACAACAACTACTTTTTAATTAATCAAACGCCTACTTTGGGATTGTTTTTTGGATATTATTTTGCAACAAAAGTTAGTTGTCAAAACTCAAAAAGGACCTAACTCTGATGACTAAAACTTAAGCTTTTGGAATTCAATCATCTGATCATATATAAGTTATACCGAAGTTTTCACATGTGCCATACAATTTTATTGGCATATTGCTATTTGTTAATAAGAGTGGATAAAGGAAAATGAATTTGGTTTAATCAAGATGAATAAGAACATTTTCAATATATATATATATATATATATATATATATATATATATATATATATATATAAAGTAAGTAATTGGTTTCTACTACTATTTCACATGTTACCTTATTTATTTGTGTATTAATATATTTTATTATTAATATTATTTTTTAAAAAGATATTTTAATTTTTATTTAATGAAATTCAATGGTTTATAAAAAGTGGCACATACATCTAATGAAATATCAATTTATTTAAATTTATAAAAGTTTATAATTTGATGAGAAACAATGTCAAAACAATTCTCCATTTGAAGAACTATAGATTTTCATATATTCTCAATTAAAATCACATTGAAGCAACACTAGATTATTTAAATCAATTTTTTCCTAATATATATGCTTCATTCTAAATTTTTATATGCACTGTTTGTGATTGATTTTTGAATTATAATCCTAATAAAGGAAATATTATTTCGAACTTGGGAGCAACTCTTGTTTGGAGACTATTTAAATTGGAATTTATTAGCGAAGAAAATTAGGGTTACTTGAATTGACATATTTTAATTAACATGCATTATATATAATACAATAGTTTTTTAGTGGTGGAGAAATTATTATGTCTAAACAGTAATGTTAAGTAGAAAAAGAAAAAAATAGTTAGAATTGAATCTCCATCTCAATGCTATGGAGTAGATTAAAAATGACGCAGGTCAAAGATTAATCTATTATGAATCTGAATTTTATTTAATTAAAAATTTATTATTGACTAATAAATTATTATATAATAAGATGAAATTCGAATCCCAATTATTTAAACGGACGAGTGAGCTGACATACTTGACTAATTCAACCCAAACCTTTTTTTCAATTTGAACGAAAACTATCCAGATTTCATTTCCCCATACTATCCAAGCGGCTACTGCTTCCGGGTGTTTTCATCCTTTGATGTTTGATCAACTGCTTCAGGGCTTCTTTTGTAATTTTCATACTTGTTATAAGATAAATTCATTAAATTGTGAACCTGCTTTCGTTACAAGCCATCGCAATGGCCCAGTAAAGTAATATATAATGCTTTCGTTTTCCGCGTCTTAGATAATTAAAATTGATTTCGCTAACATCTGTAACATACATATAAATCATATCCATAACAATGGTGAATGTTGAGATAGTACAAACATACTACCATATGATTTTAAACATGAATATTAGAGTAGAGAATGAACTTTTTTTAGTCAATTTTTTTAAAATTATTTTATTTATTTTAAATTTTAAGTTCTAAATTATAAATTTTTAATTTTACCTCTTAAATTATAAATTTTAAATCCTATGATGGTTAACAAAATTTTTTCTTTATATTTTTAATTTTAAAAAATAAAATATAAAAAAAAACTTTTAGTTAGTTAATATTAACTATTTTTTTTAAAATTTTATTAATTCTCATTTTTAAAAGATTTAAAAAATTTAAGATTAAAAGAGTTATGATTTAAGATTTAAAATTAATATAAATAAAATATTTTTTAAAGAAAATTAACGGATGTTAATTTGAAAAAATTCAACTTTAAAGCTTACTCTTTTAAAAAAGACTCTAATTTAATTTTTGAAGGGAATAAGGATTTAAAGCTTAAAAATAAGTTTGATTATGCTTATATAGTTATATATATTTATAGTCCTTTTATATATGGTGTAACTAAATATTCTTTAAAAATTGTCCATCATTCAGCCTTTAGAAGAGAGAGAAACTAAAAAATAAATAATTTTTTATAAAAAATAAATAATTTTCTATAAAAGTAGGTATTTAAATTAATTAAATAATATTATTTAAATTAAAAGATCGACTAAAAACTGAAAATTTAAAGGAGAAGTAGCATTTTGCTTTTATATAAACAACTCTTTTCATAATTAAGTCTAACGGTTTCAATAACTTATTAAGACGATAAAAATCAGCCACATAAATGTGCATGTGACTTCTTCATTCTCCTCCACTTTTCTTTTTCTTAGCAAAAAAAAAAAATTTTTTTTTCATCCTCTTTCTCTTTTTTCTTTTAAGACAAATGTCATTGTAGCAACTAGCAAGATGGTAACACCTAAAAAAATAATTTGGAGAAAATAATTTTTTAATAATAAATTAAAAAAGTCACATTAAAATAAAAGCGGCATAAAAGTGCTTTAAGCAGTTTTAGTGCAAGAAGCAAGACCCATTGTTAGTAATTAGTACAATATATATCCATTTTTTCAATTGACAAGAAGCAAGGGTTTGCTTTAATTATCGCACCTAATTAATGCGATCAAGCATGAAATCACCCTAACTCTACAACTACAAGGGATATGGATATATTATTAGAATCTTACTTTTATCATTATTGTGCCCTACAAAATTAATATATAATGTCGTTTGACACAAATATCAAGCACACAAACGTGCATGGACATATATATGTAACTAAACTTTTCTCTATATTATTTTTTTTGCTTTGTGGACCTTTCTTTGTAGCTTCAGAAACAACAACTTGATATTATTAAACTCAAAAAAAATATATATTATAGTTAAATATGTGAAGATCGATAATAGCTTTGGTTTTGGTTTTGGTTGTGGTCACATTGTGAATGTGATATATATTCCTATTGAACTAATTTGGAATTGCATGCATGCATTATAATTGTACCTCTCAAATCACACTTTAAATAAAGGACTTAATTATATATTAGGACCATTTTGATTTTTATGGATATAAACTGTTTTGGAGAGACACATAATCTTGATAATTGTATTGGTGCAATCTAAGCTGTAAAGATGTGATCAATTTTAAAACAACATGCACATACATAATAATAAATAACTCATAATTAATAATAACTTAGCATGGATATATATAATTATATATTATTTTACGTACTTCTATAAAAGTAGTTTATGTTTGTTGTTGTGAAAAGTCTAAGCAGTGATGAAAGAAAACGACCGTTTTGAATAACTCATATATATTTGATGTAGTGAGCTTCTGCTTTTCTGGCTTTTCCCTTTTGATTCATCAACAAAGGGTGCTTTTATTATTATTGTACGTACAACATACAATGTATATATAAAACGTACACAGACATGTGTACATTCAAGTTGAACCTAGCTAGAAACTTTCCGCATTAATTTTTTTTTCTTTCCGAGTTTATTTTTATAGTAGTGATTAACATTATATCTCTTACTAGTTAAGGTTCTGTTAGGCTCTTTTTTTTTATATTTTAAAATATCAAAATTATTATAGACTATATAATATATAGCGTTTGTTGAGTCACATTTATTAATTCACATATTTTAGAAATATGTATATTCATGCTTAAGATAAAGATACTAATAAATTCGATTCTTCACATGACAATCGCATTTTGACCTTATTTAGTTTTTAAACAAAATTTCAGTTCATGAAAGAAACTAATTTTTTACGAAAGTGTATTTAATTTAATTGGAGAAATATAATTGAGAAAATATGTATATAACAAAGGATTTAAATGATTGAATGGACTAACCTTGTAAAACTTTGTCTCTGTGTCTGTGTTGTATATCATCTAATCTAATCATGTATTGAAACATTACTATTATTGTTAATTCTTTGAACTAGAATGGTAATATAAATATAATATCTAATTGAAATGACAATGTCAGGTTATTTTTTTCATATGATTATATTTATATAAAAATAATTTAATTTTCTTGGTCATTAAGCATTTAGTTCCTCGTGGACTTTAATTGCTTGTTGGCTTGTTGCATCCGATCTAAGAAGATATAATCTGCTGTGAAGCAAATTAGCCCAATAGGCCCAAATGACATCACAAAAGCAAAGTGAGAATGAATTTAGAAAGCTGCTGGTAGATGCTTATGCCCTCATGGATTTGAAGCTAAAGCGGGGAATATTCATTTGGTACAGCAACAACCCGAGGAATGGTTTCATAACAAGAGAGAGGATAGACCGAGCTATGGGGAACTGGCAACTGGGATTGGAGGAGAATGTTTCAGCTGGTAGGAAATTATTTTAATTTTTTAATTTGTTTGTGGGTAATATGTATATTAATTATAATCACAAATTATACTATTTCAAATTAAATGACTTATATAATGGTGATTTCATTTATTGTTGTAAATACTAAATTGAATAAATCATTATTACTTTCGATTTGGAATTAAATGAGAATAAAATCAGATATTATCTTTTGTTCCTTAGATAATTATCTTTTAGATTTTAGATATATTATCTTTTGGACTTTAGATACTATTTTATTTGGACTTTAGGGTTTAATGAGTGCCATGCTCAAATATAAATAGACCTTCAGGTTTCGGTCCCCAATATACCAAAGCCGCCTTTGTTGCTCTTTCCCCATCAAGAGTCACAATTCAGCTGCATAGGAAGGTTTTGATTGAGGAAGATCGAAAGAACCACAAGATCCAAACGCTTCCCATCATGATTCATATTTATGAATTCAGGTACGCTTCCTCATCCAATACTTTCTTTCTTAATGATTTAACATGGATGATCTTTGGATTAAGGAATTCTGAGAAAATTCCAACAAGTGGTATAAAAGCCGTCTATGATTAAATCATTAAGAAATTATAAATTTATTTTATTTTAATTTGAATCTTAATTTGAGGTTGTGAAATTAGGTTCAAATATGTGTTGCTTCTGGATTGCGTAGCACATGTTAATGAAACTAAAAGAGTATATAAAACGTGCATAAAGAGTACACAAATAGTATATGAAGAGCACGTAAAGAATACAAAAGGTATATTAAAAAAAATTGTTGCATTTTTTATATATGTGCATACCATTTTTTGTCTGTGTCTCAATCCCAAATATTAGAGCTGTTAATTCGTAAAATTAAAAGAATTTAATTAATTTCTTGATTATAGACACTGTCATAGAATTAGCATATTTATCATAAAGCTTTTTGTATGCATTATGATTTAATCTGTGAATCCGATTTTTTTTAATAAAAAATAAAAGGAGGTTCTTCGTTTGTTTACCTTTTCTTATACCATTCTATATGGATTCATTATTTTAACAAATTCATTATTTCTTTTTGCATGAATTGAATCATAATGATTGATTCTAATTGTAATGGATCAAAAAAAATTTTTTTTTGCCATATAAATTTGTTGAACAGTTATAACTATGTCTTTCTTTAAGGACTGAAAAAATACCATTAAAATTTAATTCCTTTTGGAATTTAAGTATTTTTTTATTGTTACATAAGAAAACTAGTAACAATTTAGATTACTAGACTCATCTATTTTATAAAGATTTGGTTTTGGAATAAATTGATTAAACATTATGCTGCCAAAATAGCCTTTTTTGTGAAAATTGATTTATTCAAAAAATTAGGAATATGATGATATGTAATTTATGCGAATATTGGTCAGCCCAAAGAAATGTCTGTATTTGGTCGAATTACATACACATATTGATGGTAAATACATGTTTGGGTAACAAATAAAGAATAAAGTAATGCTTATTATTTATGCGGACAATAGTCGGCCCAAAGAAAGTTTATTGTTTGGCCAAATAATAAGTATTGCACACTTTTGTTTATTTTTTATTAATTATGCGGTCAATAATCGGCCCAAAGGAAGGTTATTATTTGGCCAATTAATAGAAAATATATGCGGTAATAAATAGGTTGCAAACTTTAAGTTTTCATATGCGCATTAAGTCGGTCCAAAGAAAGGCTTAATGTGTGACATGAATTTTGACAATATTTGATTACTGCAATGAGAGTATCACTTATAGTTAATTTTTCTATCCAAAGATTGAAAATTAATGTTGTTCTAGATATCTCAATCTGGATTTTTTCCATTATTTAACTAATGTTTACTGCATATTTTTTGTTCTAATCCAGAAACTATGGCTTTAGCTACCAATATTTCTGTACAAATTAGCAGTATTCCTATGCTGAATGGTTCAAACTTTAAAATTTGGAAGGACACCGTGGAGATTGTCTTCGATTGTATGGATCTAGATATAGCTTTTTGAGAGGAGAAATCCACTTTCACTCCGGAAAACCTCAATGAGGTTAAAATAGAGAAGTGGGAGAGATCCAATCGAATGAGCATTATGATCATGAACGCTCAATTCCTGAGGTGTTTCGGGGCTCAATTACTGAGGACAAAGATGCCAAGCAGTTCCTAAAGGATGTTGAAAAATTCTTTACTAAGAATGAAAAGGCGGAGGCAAGTAGTCTTTTGAGCAAACTTGTCTCCATGAGGTATAAAGGTAAAGGAAATATAAGGGAGTACATTATGAAAATGTCACATCTTGCTTCAAAATTGAAAGCACTAAAGTTAGAGTTGTCTGAAGACTTACTCTTTCATTTCATTTTGATCTCTTTTCCTGCACACTTTGAGCAATTCAAAGTGAGTTATAATACTCTGAAGGACACTTGGTCCTTAAATGAGCTTATATCTCACTGTGTGTAAGAAGAAGAGAGGCTGCAGCAAGATAAGACTGAAAGTGCGCACATAGCTTCATCTTCTTAGTGTAAAAGAAAGTGTGATACTACTGCGGATATGCTTTCTCAGCAGAAAAAAGGCTAAGAAACAGGATCAAGTTTCAACCTGTTTCTTCTGTAAGAAGGTGGGACACATGAAGAAGGATTGTACCAAATATGCCACTTGGTGTGTAAAGAAAGGTATAATTCTTACTTTCGTTTGTTTTGAGGCTAGTTTAAGTTATGCACCTATTGATACTTGGTGGGTAGATTCTGCTGCTACTACTCATGTAAGTGTTACTATGCAGGGTTGCCTGTGGAGCCAACTGCTAAGTGATGCTGAAAGATACATCTATGTGGCAGACGGCAATATAGTTGCAGTCAAAGCTATAGGAACCTTTAGATTATGTTCCACAAGTGGATTTTACTTGGATTTATTAAAGACATTTTATGTACCGTTATTTAGACAAAATTTGGTTTCTGTTGCTCGTTTAGACAAATCAAGTTATTTTTGTTCGTTCGGAGACAATAAAGTCAGTCTCTTCTATAATTCGAATAATATTTGCTCTGGTTATTTGGTGGATAATCTATATAGGCTTGACTTAAATTCCTATAATAATGAAATATTGCAAACGGGTACAAAACGAAAACAAAATGAGAATTCAGCATCATTATGGCACAAACGCCTAGGTCACATCTCTAAACAGAGAATTCAGAGGATCGTGTCGGATGGAATTCTTTGACTCCTAAATTTTGCGGACTTTGAAGTCTGTATTGAGTGTATAAAGGGGAAAAGGACAAACGAAAGGAAATTAGGTGCCGAGAGAGCTAAAGATATCTTAGAACAGATACATACCGATAAATGTGGCCCATTCCCTACTGTCTCTTGGAATGGACAACGGTACTATATTACATTCATAAATGATTACTCTCGTTACGGGTATCTATATTTAATTCATGAAAAGTCCCAAACTTTGGATGTTTTCAAGTCTTTCAAAGCTGAAGTTGAACTTCAACTTGGAAAGAAAATTAAAGCTGTCAAATCTGATCGTGGTGGTGAATACTACGGAAGATATGATGGTTCAGGTGAGCAACGTCCCGGACCTTTTGCTCTTTTCCTAGAGGAGTGTGGTATTATTCCGCAATACACCGCGTCAGGCAAACCTAGCATGAATGGTGTTGCAGAGCGAAGGAACCAAACTCTTAAGGACATGGTGAGAAGTATGATTAGTCATTCTTCCTTGCCTGAATCACTCTGGAGAGAAGCCTTAAAGACCGCAGTGTACATCCTTAATAAGGTGCCAAGCAAAACAGTTAACAAAACCCCATATGAAATTTGGACTGAGAAAAGGCCCAATATAAAGCATTTGCATATTTGGGGATGTCCAGCTGAGGCGCGACCTTATTGGCCACATGAAAGAAAATTGGACTCAAGGACAATTAGTTACTACTTTGTTGGTTACGCCGAGCGTTCACAGGGGTACACGTTTTACAATCCTGCATCAAGGTCTATTTTTAAAACAGGAAATGTGAGATTTCTTGAGGATGTTGAGTTTGGGAGGGAAGGAAATATTAGAAATGTTGCTTTTGATGAGGATTCTATAACTGGCAATGATCAGGACCTTGAGCCTATTATTATTGAAGATACAGTTATAGTATAAGAGCACAATGAGAATCCTGCTGTAGATCCAGTTACAGTATAAAAGAACAATAAGAATATTGTTGTTGCTCAAGATACTGCTGCAGTACCGGAAAATGAGAATCCTTTTCAACTCCAACCCATACAGCAAGCTCAACAACCTCAAGAAGTGCCATTAAAGAGATCTATAAGAGAAAGGAGAAGTACAATTTCGGATGAATATGTAGTCTATCTCCAAGAACATGAGGATGGCATTGGTTTGACAGAAAATGACCCAATCAATTTTCTTCAAGCCATGCAAAGTTCTAAGTCTGAAAAGTGGATCGATGCCATGAAAGAAGAAATGAAGTCTATGAAAGACAATGACGTTTGGGATCTCGTAGAATTACCTGAAGGTGTGAAACCAGTTGGTTGTAAGTGGATATTTAAAACCAAAAGGGATTCTAAGGGTAATGTCGAGAGATATAAAGCTCGTCTAGTCGCTAAAGGCTTTACTCAAAAAGAGGGCATAGACTATAAAGAGACTTTCTCTCCAATATTATCGAAAGACTCTTTTAGAACCATAATGGCACTAGTAGCTCATTTTGACTTGGAGCTGCAGCAGATGGATGTAAAGATAGCGTTTCTCAATGGTGACATTGATAAAACGATGTATATGGTACAACTAGAAAATTTTGTATCAGATGATTCAAAATATATGGTTTGTAAGTTAAAGAAATCAATCTATGGTCTCAAACAAGCTTCCCGTCAATGGTATCACAAGTTTCATCAAGTCATTACCTCATATGATTTTGAGGTAAATATCATAGATGAGTGTGTATACCGCAAGTTCAGTGAGAGTAAATACATCTTTTTGGTCTTATATGTTGATGACATTCTACTTGCCAGTAGCGATATAGACTTGTTGCATGAAACTAAGAAATTTCTATCGAACAAATTTGAAATGAAAGATCTTGGTGATGCCTCTTTTGTATTAGGAATCGAGATACTAAGAGATCGTTCTCAAGGTATCCTTGGATTATCACAAAAAGAACTATATCGAAAAGATTTTAAGTAGATATAGCATGGAAAGTTGTAGACCAATGGACACACCCGTAGCTAAAGGAGACAAGTCCAGTCTCAAGTAATGCCCTAAAAATGATCTTGAGAGAACAACAATGCATGATAAACCTTATGCATCAGCACTAGGGAGTTTAATGTATGCTGAAGTCTACACACATCCCGATATATCATTTATAGTGGGAGTGTTGGGTAGATACTTGAGCAATCTGGGCATAGATCATTGGATAGCTGTTAAACGCGTAATGCGTTATCTAAAAAGAACAAAAGATTATATGCTTACTTATTGGAGATCAGAAAAAATTTGGAGATCATTGGGTACTCTGATTCCGATTTCATGGCATATGGTTGCGAAACTTTGTTATTGAGCTTCGTATAGTAGATGACATTGAAAGGCCATTAAAGATATTTTGTGACGATAAGTCAGCAGTACTATACTCCAACAACAATAAGAACTTGACAAAATCGAAGCATATAGATATCAAGTTCTTAGTTGTCAAGGAGAAAATTTAAGAAAAATAGATTTTCATAGGACATCTAGGAACAGAGTATATGCTAGCAGACCCATTACCAAGGGATCACCCCTAAAGTCTTTCATGAGCACACTTCTCGGATGGGTGTCAATATTTGTGATGCCTTAGTTTAGTGGGAGTTTATTTTATACTATATGTCCTATGACAGATATTGAATTATTTTTCTGCAGAATTAAGTTGATGGTTTATTTCATGTTATGTTAAATGTTCATTTTGCAATATTTGTATTGTGTTTGATCTCAATAAAGTTTTAAAGTTGGACCAGCTGAAAATAGACATGCATGAGATCACGTGGCATGTAATTTCCATATTACTCATCCAAATTTGATCTATGTCGTTAAGTATATTAGGATGGTGATTGTCGTGGTTTAGTCACGACATTAATGTGATAAAAGCTGCGGTAGTTCCATATCTAATGTATGAGACGGACCAGATTGTTAAAGTAATGAGAGAAATAGCATTCAAATGCGCACATAAAGTTTATAAGATGTGATTATGTCAAGAAAGAATATATGTATATCCCAAGTGGGAGATTGTTAGGAAATTATTTTAATTTCCTAATTTGTTTGTGGACAATACATATATTAATTATAATCACAAATTATGCTATTTCAATTAAATGACTTATATAATGGTGGTCTCATTTATTATTGTAAATGCTAAATTGAATAAGTCATTATTACTTTTGATTTGGAATTAAATGAGAATAAAACCAAATATTATCTTTTGTTCCTTAGATAATTATCTTTTGGATTTTAGATATATTATCTTTTGGACTTTAGATACTATTTTATTTGGGCTTTAGGGTTTAATGGGTGCCATGCTCAAATATAAATAGGTCTTTAGGGTTTCGGTCTCCAATATACCAAAGCTGCCTTTATTGCTCTTTTTCCATAAAAAAAGTCAAAATTCAGCCGCCTAGGGATACAGAAGGCTTTGATTGAGGAAGATCGAAAGAACCACAAGACTGAGACAATTCTTCCGTCTAATTTCTAATTTTTACTAATAAAGGTACGCTTTCGCATTATGATATTTTTTGGTGATTCAATATGGATGATCTAGGTTAATAAAATTATTTATTCCAACATCAGCATCCACACTTGTTGCTATGCTAGCTATAAGTTATTAAGTTTAGATCACAACCCAATCATTATGACACTATAGCTGAGGAAGAAGAGCAACATATTTTTCAAATATAAAGCATACTGAAAGGACTATAAAGAGTGTAAGGATATTGTGAGAAGAAGATGGAACAAGCCAACAGTAAGTGTAGAAGCATGGCAGAAATAAAAAAAAAAAGAAGAATTGTACATGAATTGAAGAAATGGAGTAAAAAAACCTTCTCAAGAATGAACAAAGATATTATCAATCTCAGCATTACACTGCAGAAATTACAAGTTTTAAATTTATCAGAAAGATAGTAAGAACAAATTATGCAGATAAAATAAAAAATAGCAAATCTTTGAAAGTATAAAGAAAAATACTAGAGGCAAAGGGTGAGATTGAAGTGGCTCAGGTGGAGAGATAAAAATACTTCTTTTTTCTATGCCACAACTATTCAGAGATGAGATAAAAACAGGATAGAAAGATTGAAGGACAAGAATAATAATTGAATTAATGAGGAAGGGGACATTATGAAGATGATTGAGGAGCATTTTAAAAATCTATTTCAAACTTCTGCAATAACAAATTGCCAAGGGTGCATAAACAAAATACTAAAAAGGGTAACTCAAGAAATCAAAGAAATAAGAGATGCAGCCTTTAGCATGGGAACTCTTAGAGCACCGGGTTCAGACGGATTAAATGGGTTTTTCTTTCAAAAGTACTTGGGATGATATTTGCAAAGAAGTTGGAGATGTGGTCAAGGATTTTTATCAAGAATAGAAAATTACCAGAGAACATGGGAGAAACTATCGTGGTTCTTATTCCAAAGATCAAATAACCAGAGAGCATCATTTAGGACCGATGAGCTATTGTAATTATATTTATAAAATAATTGCAAAGATCATGGTCATGAGGCTATGAAAATAGCTTATCAGTTTAGTTTCACCTATCCAAAGTGTTTTTGCGGGTGGGAGACTAATTCAGGATAATATAGTTATAGTTTAGGAAAGAAAGGAAAAAAAGCCTCAGGAAATCTAATGATCAAACTAGACATGAACAAGGACTACAACTATTTGGATTGGAACTTTTTGGAAAGTGTCCTTTTAGCTTTTGGGTTCCAAAAAGAATGGGTACAACTGGTGATGGCTTGTGTTAGGAGTGTAAATTATAGGTTCAAAGTGAATAGGAATTTAACACAAAAGGTTTATCCACAAAGAAGACTTAGGTAAGGAGACCCTTTATCATCATACTTGTTTATCTTAGCTGCTGAAGTTTTCTTCATCCTCATGGAAGAGACGCATAGAAATGGCCGAATATTAGGATTTAAAATTAGACTAGAGGCTCCTATTTTCACCCATCTCCTATTCGCAGACGATTGTATCATATTGGCCTAAGCAAAATAAGAGGAAATCTACTAGATAATCCTTATTCTAAATGAATATACTGAAGTTTCAGGTCAAAAAATAAATATAGAAAAATCAGGCATCACCTATGGAAGGCATGTTCCAATACAAGTAAGGGTAAACATCCAATCAAATGAGTCACATCTTTCTGTAGTTAAAAGAATCATTAGATATGTTCATGGCACATCCAACTTTGGTTTATGGTATACTAGGTCTGATAATTTTTCTACAGTTAGTTATTGTGATGCAGATTTTGCTGGAGATAGAATGGATATGAGAAGCACTTCAAGAATTTGTTGTTTTCTTGGCAGATCTTTAAATTTTTTGTCAAGCAAGAAGCAGTCCAGTGGTACTCTCCACCGTTAAAGCCGAATATATTGCTGCTTCATCTTATTGTTCCCAATTATTATGGTTAAAAACTCAATTAGCTGATTACAAATTGAATACAGATAATATTTCCTTATTTTGTGATAACATGAGTGCCATTAACATTTCCAAAAATTCTATTTTGCACTCAAGAACAAAACACATTAAAGTGAGATTTCATTCAAGAAATGAATATGTTCAAAAAAGAAATATAAACATTCAATTTGGTAAATCAAAAGAAAAATTGGCTGATATATTCACTAAATCGTTGGCTGAAGACAAGTTCTGTAAATTAAGAACAAGTTCAGGCATACTCAGTTATCAATTTTTGTTTCAACGTTGCTGATGTGATGTTTGAAGTTTTTGTCTCTCAAGTCGAAATGAGACATTTCTGAGCAAGTGAAGAGCTTTCATCATGGATCCTTGCCTCTGGACTCCAATTTTGAAATAATTTCAAGTGGACCCAATCTTTTTTACAGATCTCAAGTGGTCTTATGTGTTTCCTTAAATCCAACCCTTCTTAGACTAAATATGAGTTTGTTTGTATGTAAGTGAGCTTCATTGATTTTTGTCCCACATTAAAATATTATTCATAACTTTTTATCTTTTCTACATGTTAAATTATTGTTTCAAAATATAACTTTTTAAACATTGGGTCAAATCTTTTTCAAATCAAGTCTTCATTAGGTTCTGAACTTTTCATTTTTCAAGAATTTTCATAACTTGTGGCAGTTACCAAACCTTTTCATATTGCAAAAATCTTCACATTTCTCATACTCTATCATTTCAATTTTTTAGAAAAACTGCAACTTTTGTTTTGATCTTGCTATTATCTTGTTTGAGAATTTTGTTTTGCAGGTCGAAGAGATATTTGTTGCATAAGCAATGAGTGATATGAATTTTTAAGTGTAAAGAAAAAGACATGGACCATGCTTAAATCTTATTACATATGTCGTTCCTTTTGTTTTTTGAAATTTTCTTTCTGGACCATATGAATTTTTACCAAGGATTGGTCCTTTATCATCTTTTAAACTTTTTGCATATCTTGATTTTATCTTTTCTGACAACTTTGTTTGGTTATGGTAGTACTACTTTGCTACAGCTATGATGTTGTTTTTTTTTAAATATTACCTTCATTTCCACAATATTTCAAGGATACATCCTTGATTTGCAGGTACTATTTTTTATTTTATTTTTACCCACTTTGATGACAAAAGGGGAAGAAAAATGTATGTATGAGACTTCCTAAGGCTTGTTGAGATTATTGCTTATTAGTTTTAATTAGTCTTGTGATTGTTAACTGAACTCGTTTGCCTTTAAGTCTTTTGAACTTTATAGATACTTAAGTGCTTTTGATTATATTGAGCTTATACTTGTGCTGCTGAATTGTTGCTTACCATGCTACCATACAAGACTATTTTTAAATAATTTGCAATATTTGCTTGTATGGATTATTGCTTTTGTGCAACCATGAAAATCTAGATAAGCATGTATATACATTGGATTATTTTGTTGGCGTTATTGATTGTGTCCTCAGGTTAAGCGATAAGCATATATTAAGGGGGAGCAACCCATATGGAAGAAAAGGGGAGCAACCTTTATGAAAGAGAGGAAAAGCACATCAAGTTAATCTGGTATCATCAAAAAGAAATCTCTAAACTTGTTCTATTTCAATTTCTTTGATTAATATCTCATATATTATGTTTGTCATCAAAGGAGAGATTGTTGAGTTTGAAAAAATATATATTAACTTTTGGTGATGAAAAACATTTATAATTGGGTTGAAAGTCCAAAATTATTTGAAATGTGTTTTATTTTAGAGGCCCATAATAGAAAAAAGGAGTTATCAATATGTTAAGTATATTGGGCTGAACCTTGGACATTAAGCAAAGCAACAAGTTGTTGCTCCTCTTGGCCTAAAATAGACATCCAAGAAAGGCTCATTGCTGTTGGTTCTTGGGCAAAATAACTTAAAGCTATATTATGCCCAATGTTGCTGAACACTAACCAAGACTGAGGAACTTCACAATCAAAATAAGCAAGTTCATAATTAGTTCAAACTAAAATGAAAAAGGCCCAAATGTCATTGCGCAGCCTAAACAATAAAACCATGTATTTGAGCCATAGCTACTTGGACTAAGTCTCCAGTCCAACCCATTGCCATTCTTGAAGGGAAGAGCATCTTCCTACTGGTGGTGCTATGTTGTTTTGGGTAAGGCATAAAGAAAAAAGAGAAAATTACTTTTCTCTTGAGCACCAAAGAGGAAGAAAGAAAAAGCAATCTTTGATGGCTATGTCAAATCAAAATCAATATAAACAAGTTAAGCAAAATCAGAGGATAAACGTATGAAGTTTTTATTAACATGTAAGTCAATTACTTGCTGATTTCTTCTTCTCTCTGCACAACCATTTTGGGTAACATGAAGAAATTGGTGGCTATCTTGTTCTATTGAAAATCAATGGTTGATAATAAAATTTGGGGTCAAAACATAAGATCAAGGGTTTGGATTTGAAAAATTCATTAAGGAAGTAAGTTGCTACTGCTCATATCTCCTCTACTATGATTAGCTTTGATATCTAATCCCTGATTTTCTGATCTGATAGAAGAAGAAAGCAGACTTCATGTAACACCCCAATTACCCTAAGCATTACCTCTAGCCGTAAAGCAAAGGTTAATCAGAGGTTACGACAGTCCTAAGGCTTATACATATTTATATATATAGAAGGAAATAATATAATCTAGAAGCCTGATGAAGGATATAGCTCAAAGACAGAATTACAAAAGCGCGAAACGTTCACACGAGGATAACACATAAGATACAAGATATAGATGCAAAAGAATGGAATATATATAGATATAATAGTATAATAATCATAGGGGACTAGTCGCGACTTGCGGAGTTTAAGCCGACTAGTATATACAGACATACAGAGTTTAGAGTTAAAAACAGCTTACACAACTATTCTCTCAAATAAGCCTCTAAGGCCATAAAGATAAATATACAAAAGATGTGAGAGCAACTATAACAAAGAAAAACATAAATAAACCAAGGAGGAACCATACTCCGCTCTGTCACCATATCCGCAATCTCACCGAGGTGGACTACGACCAATATCTGAAAAACAACAACAAAGTATGGAATGAGAACCGGAGGTTCTCAGTATGGTAACAGTGCCCAATAATGTAAGATGTAAGGCCCCGGGACGCTGAAGGCAATCCTAGAACTTCACACCAAACCGATATTCAAGCTTAACATAAATAAATAAATAAATAAAGAACTTAAACCATAACCAGGTTATCTAAACTTAGGAGAATTCTAACTAATACTAATCACACCGCTGTATCCCACAGCCTCTGCCAACCTAACCTCCGTGCGATCCCATCGCCACCGCCTACCTAACCTCCTTAGCACCAGACAAACACAATTAATGCAAACAAATAAAAGACAGATAGTTTTCATATACAACAAGTAATTCAAGAAGCAAGTAGGCATGTTATACAATTAGGCAAACTCAAGTAATCAAAGCAAACAAGCATATAGAAGATGCATATGATGAATGTCTATCCTATTGGCTCGTGATATCACTTGTCGGTCCATAAATGCCAACCCGACACATCCTTTTGGATGTAGCTTTTCTGCCGCACCCTCGGATATAGTGCCGGACACACTCTATTAACCCACGAATATAGTGCCGGGCACACTCGCATGCGTAGCCCAAGGATATAGTTCCTGACCCACTCTTGCAGCAGAAAAGGTTATCAATCCTAATCCAATCCCAGGGACATGATACCCTGCACACTATCATAATTAACCCAAGGATATAGTGCATGGCACACTCTCAACATCCATCAAGATCATTCATTCCTTTTTGAGCCCTCAGCTCATCTTAACCATCATCAAATTCATAATTTCTATTTCGAACCCATCAGCTCATCAGTTTCTCAATTCATTGTCGGTCATAACCCAGTTCACTACTCTTCCTTCTCTCGCAACCAAACTTATCCTCAATACCCCAGAAACCTAGACCTCCGTTCGCTAACTTTTCAAAGTATTCATCAACTAAAACCCTTAGGTTATTTCCCATGTTTCCATACTCAAAATTAAGCCCAAAAGTCTTAAAATGGTGTTAGAGAAGCTTACAGCCTTGTTGGAAAGGTAGAATAGTTGAAAACAAGAAAAAATTTATGGAATAGGGCGTGTGCGTACGCACAGGGGCCAGGAAGATTTTGAAAGTGTTCGTGCGCACACGGTTGTGCGTACGCACAGGTACTAAAATTTGTAAAGTATGTTCACTCGCACAGGATGTGCTAGCGCCCCCAACAGACGACCCTTCCCGACTTGTGCGTGCGCACATAGCTGTGCGTACGCATAGGTTGTAAAACTCCATTGGTGTGTGCGTGCGCACAAGGCTGTGCATGTGCACATACCAGAAATCACAAAATTCTGCAACTCTGTAGAATTTTCAGATTTCGACACCAATCTTTGAATGATCATAACTACCTCTACAAAAATCTAAATTTTACAAACCTTATATCGATTTGAAGAGTTTTCAATGAACTTTATATTAAAGCAAATTCTAACAAATTTTGAAAACTGAGGCTCAAGTTATGATCCGTCAAGTTCACAAAAAATCTGTTTTTATCAAAAACCTTAAAAACTTACTTTTGCCAAAACTCTCATTTCAAAACCAAACTTCTCACAATCCAAATACTACCAAATCAACCCAAAAGCTCATACCACTCATTCCTCAATCCCAACTATCAATAATCTCCCTTTTACACTATCCCACACCATCAAAATCATTATTCTCCAGCAATAAAAAATCATCACAAACAATCCTAATTCTCCTCATTCATCAATATCATTTTCACGACCCATCATCAATTATCAACCATACTCACAACTCTCAACAACATTACACATCAACAATAATCAACCAACCTTAACATAACATCAGCCACAAGATTCAATATCCAAAAATCGTCATCAACATATATCACCACACATCATAATCATCAATATCCTTTATTCCAAACCACCACAACATTTTGCATTAAATTATTACCTTAAATTTCCAAAATCCTATTTATTTACCAATATAACTAATCACTATAAATATTCATCAATACCCATAATTCCCAACAATCACCATCAACCACATTAATCCAACATAACCAACAATTACATCAATTCACATATAATTATTCATACACCAATATCATTCAATCCTATCTTAGGGTCAACTAGCCTAAGTTTTCAGAAACATTATATATTACATAAAGAAAACTAACATCATACCTTGGCTGATTTCCAAAACGTCCCAAACATCAAAACGAAGCCACCAAGCTCGATCCAAAGCCTCAACCAACTCCAATAAATACCAAAACTCAATCTAACATCACATATATATATATATACCAAATCAAAACCTAAGATACACAAAACAACTAAACACAAGGGTTTGATGGAACCTTACCTTATCCAATGTGAGTAGGGATAAAATCCAACAATTACTCGCTATTAGAGATCACCTAAACAACCAAAACTACAAAACTTGCTCAAAAACCAAACCTAAAACATGCAGAATCTTAGGGCACAAAACTGGGGATGGAGTTTCTAGTTCTTACCAAAAAAACATAGATAGAAAGGATGAGCTCGTTGAGAGTTTTGCGTGGCCGCAAACGGCTCGTCAATCGGAGCTCCGGATCAAAAGTTACGGCTTCCGGAGGAGGAGAGTGAATAGTAACTTCTCTTCTCCCTCTCTTCCCTCTATGCTGCGCCCCTCTCTTCAAATGGAAGAGAATATGAGTCCAAAGCTCATTTAATGAGCTTATATATACTGAACCTTGGGTCCGGTTTAGGCCTAGTCCAACCCGTTAACGTTTTTAGCCCGTTTGGCTCACTTTGGGCCAAAACCTTTAAGATTAGTGTCCGGTTTTCAATTTTAAATTATTTTTGTCATTTTAAAACAAGAAATCAATTTTTCAAAATATTATTTTTCTCAAAACACAGTACCGGACAGGCTTAAATCGATTCGACCGGTTCGGCTGCCGGTTCTCGGCCTTTCGCGAAAAATACATTTTCTGACTCAGAAAAATTCACTGAAACCAATTTTCACATTTATATTTTCAAATTAAAACTTCTAAATTTTGAATCCATCTCAGGAACTTAAAATTATTATTTTATTAAAACGGTTTTGCGTGAAAAACTTGGGTTCTTACATCCTTCCCTCCTTAAAAAGATTTCCGCCCTCGAAAATCCGAGTTACGCGACATATCCTTATCAAAGCGCCCCACCGTGTCGATGTTTCCTTTCACCTTCCGCTGCATCACTCTGATTATTGTCATTGCACACCCGAAGTTTTCCTTAAAACAAATACCGATTTTGTAATACTTTTCAAAACCTTCAACAAATTCAATCTAAACATATTCCTTGTTAACGCTTTTTCAAAGGAGTCAAAATTATTTGTTCGTAAGTCAAATACTTGAAATCACGGTTTTCTCGGATAAAACTTTTCAATTTAAATCTGCATTCAACAAGATAATTTAGAAACCAAGTTCACAAATAGATAAAATCATAGAACTCACTTTTTCTTTTTAAACAATATCCTTCAAAATAAGATCAATATCAAATCTTTTTCAAAAGACTAAAAAATCATTTATTCTTAAATCAATTACTTTAAACCACAATTTTCTTAAATTCATTTAAAATCCTTAAATCATAATTTCAAGTTGAATCCCTTTTTGATAAGATAAAATATTAAACCAAAATCACACATCAAGAAAGTCTTAAATCTCACCTCTTCTGTAAACCGTATTATTTTAAACAAAGAGTTTCGATTTAGTTTCAAAAGTAAAACATTTAAACCAAAAGTTTCAAACAAAATTTCAAAATCGTTTTAAGATTTAAAACTTTTTTAACAAGAATCCAAGCCATACCGTGTAGAAATTGAAAATCTTAAGTAAAAACCGCAAAAGCGTCACTCGTTACTTCAGTTGCCACAAGTGTTAAGCCGCACCCATCATCCGATATGCCGCAACTCCACGAATAGACTGTTCTGGAACATGCTGAGCTCGTAACTCATAGGCTAGGTTATCCATCCTCACTACCTCTCCGTTAACGTAATTGACCTCGTCCGTGAGTTGCCATTCGGGTTTCCTTTCCACACCAACAATCGATATCAAGGTGATCAGTCTCAATATCTCAAGCTTAGTGCTTCAATTATCCCCAAAGGCCTTCACAAACAAGCATGCTATAAAATATCAAGTAGATAACCTAAATTGCATGAATGAAAAATGACCCAGAGTATGCAATGAAGCACAATCGGTCCATCCCTCAGGATCATTAGGATGAACCGCTCTGATACCACTAAATGTAACACCCCAATTACCCTAAGCCTTACCTCTAGCCGTAAAGCAAAGGTTAATCAGAGGTTACGATAGTCCTAAGGCTTATACATATTTATATATATAGAAGGAAATAATATAATCTAGAAGCCTAATGAAGGATATAGCTCAAAGACAGAATTACAAAAGCGCGAAACGTTCACACGAGGCTAACGCATAAGATACAAGATATAGATGCAAAAGAATGGAATATATATAGATATAATAGTATAATAATCATAGGGGACTAGTCGCGACTTGCGGAGTTTAAGCCGACTAGTATATACAGACATACAGAGTTTGGAGTTAAAAACAGCTTACACAACTATTCTCTCAAATAAGCCTCTAAGGCCATAAAGATAAATATACAAAAGATGTGAGAGCAACTATAACAAAGAAAAACATAAATAAACCAAGGAGGAACCATACTCCGCTCTGTCACCATATCCACAATCTTACCGAGGTGGACTACGACCTGCATCTGAAAAACAACAACAAAGTATGGAATGAGAACCGGAGGTTCTCAGTATGGTAACAGTGCCCAATAATGTAAGATGTAAGGCCCCGGGACACTGAAGGCAATCCTAGAACTTCACACCAAACCGATATTCAAGCTTAACATAAATAAATAAATAAATAAAGAACTTAAACCATAACCAGGTTATCTAAACTTAGGGGAATTCTAACTAATACTAATCACACTGCTGTGTCCCACAGCCTCCACCAACCTAACCTCCGTGCGATCCCATCGCCACCGCCTACCTAACCTCCTTAGCACCAAACAAACACAATTAATGCAAACAAATAAAAGACAGATAGTTTTCATATACAGCAAGTAATTCAAGAAGCAAGTAGGCATGTTATACAATTAGGCAAACTCAAGTAATCAAAGCAAACAAGCATATAGAAGATGCATATGATGAATGTCTATCCTATTGGCTCGTGATATCACTTGTCGGTCCATAAATGCCAGTCCGACACATCCTTTCGGATGTAGCTTTTCTACCGCACCCTCGGATATAGTGCCGGACACACTCTATTGACCCACGAATATAGTGCCGGGCACACTCGCATGCGTAACCCAAGGATATAGTGCCTGACCCACTCTTGCAGCAGAAAAGGTTATCAATCCTAATCCAATCCCAGGGACATGATACCCTGCACACTATCATAATTAACCCAAGGATATAGTGCCTGGCACACTCTCAACATCCATCAAGATCATTCATTCCTTTTTGAGCCCTCAGCTCATCTTAACCATCATCAAATTCATAATTTCCATTCCGAACTCATCAGCTCATCAGTTTCTCAATTCATTGTCGGTCATGACCTAGTTCACTACTGTTCCTTCTCGCGCAACCAAACTCATCCTCAATACCCCAGAAACCTAGACCTCTGTTCGCTAATTTTTCAAAGTATTCATCAACTAAAACCCTTAGGTTATTTTCCATGTTCCCATACTCAAAATTAAGCCCAAAAGTCTTAAAATAGTGTTAGAGAAGCTTACAGCCTTGTTGGGAAGGTAGAATAGTTGAAAACAAGGAAAAATTTAAGGAATAGGGCGTGTGTGTACGCACAGGGGTGTGCGTGCGCACGCCCAGGAAGATTTTGAAAGTGTGCGTGCGCACACAGTTGTGCGTACGCACAGGTACTAAAATTTGTAAAGTATGTTCACTCGCACAGGATGTGCTAGCGCCCCCAACAGAAGACCCTTCCCGACTTGTTCGTGCGCACAAGGCTATGCGTACGCACAGGTTGTAAAACTCCATTGGTGTGTGCGTGCGCACAAGGCTGTGCGTGCGCACATACCAGAAATCACAAAATTCTGCAACTCTGCAGAATTTTCAGATTTCGACACCAATCTTTGAATGATCATAACTTCCTCTACAAAAATCCAAATTTTACAAACCTTATATCAATTTGAAGAGTTTTCAATGAACTTTAATTTAAAGCAAATTCCAACTAATTTTGAAAACTGAGGCTCAAGTTATGATCCGTCAAAATTCACAAAAAATCTGTTTTTACCAAAAACCTTAAAAACTTACTTTTGCCAAAACTCTCATTTCAAAACCAAACTACTCACAATCCAAATACTACCAAATCAACCCAAAAGCTCATACCACTCATTCTTCAATCTCAACTATCAAAAATCTCCCTTTTACACTATCCCACACCATCAAAATCATTATTCTCCAACAATAAAAATTCATCACAAATAATCCTAATTCTCCTCATTCATCAATATCATTTTCACGACCCATCATCAATTATCAACCATACCCACAATTCTCAACAACATTACACATCAACAATAATCTACCAACCTTAACATAACATCAACCACAAGATTCAATATCCAAAAATCATCATCAACATATATCATCACACATCATAATCATCAATATCCTTTATTCCAAACCACCACAACATTTTGCATTAACTTATTACCTTAAATTTCCAAAATCCTTATTATTCACCAATATAACTAATCACCATAAATACTCATCAATACTCATAATTCCCAACAATCACTATCAACCACACTAATCCAACATAACCAACAATTACATCAATTCACATATAATTATTCATACACCAATATCATTCAATCCTATCTTAGGGTCAACTAGCCTAAGTTTCCAGAAATATTACATATTAAATAGAGAAAACTAAAACCATACCTTGGCCGATTCCCAAAATGTCCCAAACATCAAAACAAAGCCACCAAGCTCGATCCAAAGCCTCAACCAACTCCAACAAACACCAAAACTCAATTTAACATCACATATATATATCAAATCAAAACCTAAGATACACAAAACAACTAAATACAAGGATTTAGTAGAACCTTACCTTATTAGAGATCAACCAAACAACCAAAACTACAAAACTTGCTCAAAAACTAAACCTAAAATACGCAGAATCTTAGGGCACGAAACTAGGGATGGAGTTTCGATTTTTTACCAGAAAAAACTTAGATAGAAAAGAAGAGCTCGTCAAGAGCTTTGCGTGGCCGCAAACGGCTCGTCAATCGGAGCTCTGGATCAAAAGTTATGGCTTCCGGAAGAGGAGAGTGAATAGTAACTTCTCTTCTCCCTCTCTTCCCTCTATGCTGCGCCCTGGTGCACGAATTGTGAATCACACTTTTCACAACGCGTACCACTAACTAGCAAGTGCACTGGGTCGTCCAAGTAATACCTTACGTGAGTAAGGGTCGAATCCCACGGAGATTGTTGGTTTGAAGCAATCTATGGTTATCTTATAAATCTTAGTCAGGAAGTCAATTATGTTTATCAATTGAATTGTGAGTAACCAGTAGAGCATAAATTAAAAGTTACTTGTTATGAAGTGATGGAGAATATGTTGGAGTTTTGGAGATGCTTTGTCTTCTGAATCTCTGCTTTCCTCTGTCTTCTGATTCACGCACGCACGTCCTCCTATGGCAAGCTGTGTGTTGGTGGATCACCGTTGTCAATGGCTACCTTCCATCCTTCCAGTGAAAACTACGCTCACGCGCTCTGTCACAGCACGGCTAATCACCGGTTGGTTCTCGATCCGGTTGGAATAGGATTTACTATCCTTTTGCGTCTGTCACTAACGCCCAGCCTTCAGGAGTTTGAAGCTCGTCACAGTCATTCAATCCTTGAATCCTACTCGGAATACCACAGACAAGGTTTAGACTTTCCGGATTCTCATGAATGCTGCCATCAGTTCTAGCTTATACCACGGAGATTCTGATTAAGGAATCTAAGAGATACTTATTCAATCGGATATAGAACGGAGGTGGTTGTCAGGCACACGTTCATGGTTTGAGGAAGGTGATGAATGTCACTGATCATCACCTTCATCACAGTTAAGCGCGAATGAACATCTTAGATAGGAACAAGCGTGTTTGAATGGAAAACAGAAATGCTTGCATTAATTCATCGAGACACAGCAGAGCTCCTCACCCCCAACAATGGGGTTTAGAGACTCATGCCGTCAGAGAATACAAAGTTTAGATCTGAAATGTCATGAGATACAAAATAAGTTTCTAAAAGTTGTTTAAATACTAAACTAGTAGCCTAGGGTTACAAAATATGAGTGGACTATGATGGATGATGCAGAGGTCCACTTCTGGGGCCCACTTGGTGTGTGCTGGGGCTGAGATTTAAGTGAGTCACGTGCAGAGGCCATTTGTGGAGTTGAACGCCAGTTTTTATGCCAGTTTGGGCGTTCAACTCCAGTTTTTGATCCTTTTCTGGCGCTGGACGCCAGAATTGGGCAGAGAACTAGCGTTGAACGCCAGTTTACGTCGTCTATCCTTGTGCAAAGTATGGACTATTATATATTGCTGGAAAGCCCTGGATGTCTACTTTCCAACGCAATTGGAAGCATGCCATTTCGAGTTCTGTAGCTCCAGAAAATCCACTTTGAGTGTAGGGAGGTCAGAATCCAACAGCATTAGCAGTCCTTTTTCAGCCTGAATCAGATTTTTGCTCAGCTCCTTCAATTTCAGCCAGAAAAATACCTGAAATTACAGAAAAACACACAACTCATAGTAAAGTCCAGAAATATGAATTTTTCCTAAAAACTACTAGAAATAGACTAAAAACTAACTAAAACATACTCTAAACTATATGAAATTATCCCCAAAAAGCGTATAAAATATCTGCTCATCACAACACCAAACTTAAACTGTTGCTTGTCATCAAGCAACTAGACAAATAAAATAGAAGACTAATAGGTTGAGAGGCAATAATATCTCAGAGTTTTTGAATGAAGCTCAGATCCTACTTAGATGAGCGGGACTAGTAGCTTTTTGCTTCTGAACAGTTTTGGCATCTCACTTTATCCATTGAAGCTCAGAGTGATTGGCATCTATAGGAACTTAGAATTCAGATAATGTTATTGATTCTCTTAGTTCAGTGTGATGATTCTTGAACACAGCTTCTTTATGAGTCTTGGCCGTGGCCCTAAGCACTTTGTTTTCCAGTATTACCACCGGATACATAAATGCCACAGACACATAATTGGGTGAACCTTTTCAGATTGTGACTCAGCTTTGCTAAAGTCCCCAATTAGAGGTGTCCAGAGTTCTTAAGCACACTCTTCTTTTTGCTTTGGACCTTGACTTTAACCGCTCAGTCTCAAGTTTTCACTTGACACCTTCACGCCACAAGCACATGGTTAGGGACAGCTTGGTTTAGCCGCTTAGACCAGGATTTCATTCCTTTAGGCCCTCCTATCCACTGATGCTCAAAGCCTTGGGATCCCTTTTAATTGCCCTTGCCTTTTGGTTTTAAGGGTTATTGGCTTTTTCTGCTTGCTCTTTTTTTTTTCCTGCAAGCTTTTTTCTTTGCTGCTTTTTCTTGCTTCAAGAATCATTTTTATGATTTTTCAGATTATCAATAACATGTCTCATGTTCATCATTCTTTCAAGAGCCAACATATTTAACAGTTTTAAACAACAAATTCAAAAGACATATGCACTGTTCAAGCATTCATTCAGAAGACAGAAAGCATTGCCACCACATTTAACTAATTAGAATTTCTCCTGTTAAAACTCGAAATTTTATTGCTTCTTATTCAAAAGATCTACTACTTTATTCATGTTTGCTGATGATGAGAAAAATAAACTATAGCTTAATTGGAGATAAAATCAAAATAGATACTAATTACTACTATATGACTCCTAAGGTAAAATTAAAATAAGAACAGTTATCACAGAGTTAAGGCTAAGATTAGAACTCAACACCCTTGAGGTTTGGGAAGTGGATGTTCCTCTAGTCTGTGAGGTGCTTGGTCCTTCAAGAGAGAATTTCTGGCGCTTTAGTTCCTTTAAATCACGCCCTTGCTCCTCTTGGAGTGGGTTGTTTTCCTTTAGGGGCCATGATCTTAGTGATCACGGATAAGCACACCAAACTTAGAGCTTTGCTTGTCCTCAAGCAAAAGAAAAAGAAGGAGATGGGTAGAAGGAGAGCTCCTCCCCACCATCCTGGCGTTTGAACGCCCAAACACTGCCTGTTTTGGGCGTTCAACGCCCAAATGCTACTCTCCTGGGCGTTCAACGCCCAGTTGTTGCCCTTTTCTGGCGTTGAACGCCAGATAGCTATCCTTACTGGCGTTCAGCGCCCACTGGATGCCAATTTTGGGCGCTGAACGCCCAAAATGGCCTTCACTGGCGTTTTCTTGCCAGTAAGCTCCCTATCTCTGTTTTGTGTATAGATTCCTTCTGTAACCCTGTAAACTTATGCAAATGATTCTTTACCTTAGTGTCAGTGAACTTTATATAAACAAATAAAAATAAAAATAGGGCATAATGCTTAGATGATTGTTGCCCCATGGCTGGGTTGCCTCCCAGCAAGCGCTTCTTTATTGTCTTTAGCTGGACCTTGCTGAGCTTTTAATCTAGCTTCAGCCTTGAGCATTCTTGCTCAATGTTGCCCTCAAGATAATGCTTGATTCTCTGTCCATTGACAATGAACTTCTTATCAGAATCAATATCTTGAAGCTCCACATAACCATATGGTGATACACTTGTAATCACGTATGGTCCCCTCCACCGGGATTTCAGTTTCCCGGGGAATAGCCTGAGTCTAGAGTTAAACAACAGAACCTTCTGTCCTGGTTCAAAGATTCTAGATGACAGCTTTCTGTCATGCCATTTTTTTGATTTTTCTTTATAAAGCTTGGCATTTTCGAAAGCTGTGAATCTGAATTCCTCTAGCTCATTTAGCTGGAGCAATCGTTTTTCTCCTGCTAGTTTGGCATCAAAGTTTAGGAATCTGGTTGCCCAGTAGGCCTTGTGTTCCAGTTCCACGGGCAAGTGGCATGCCTTACCATACACAAGTTGGTATGGAGAGGTCCCTATAGGGGTCTTGAATGCTGTTCTGTAAGCCCACAGAGCATCATCCAAGCTCCTTGCCCAATCCTTTCTACGGGTATTTACTGTCCGTTCCAGGATTCTCTTTAATTCTCTATTAGAGACTTCAGCTTGCCCATTGGTTTGTGGATGATATGGAGTGGCCACCTTGTGGCGAATTCCATACCGAACCATGGCAGAGTAAAGCTGTTTATTGCAGAAGTGAGTGCCCCATCACTGATTAACACTCTAGGGACACCAAACCTGCTAAAGATATGTTTCTGGAGGAACTTCAGCACTGTTTTAGTATCATTGGTGGGTGTGGCAATAGCCTCAACCCATTTTGATACTTAGTCAACTGCCACCAGAATATAAGTGTTTGAATATGATGGTGGAAAAGGTCCCATGAAGTCAATTCCCCATACATCAAACAACTCTATTTCCAAGATCCCTTGTTGAGGCATGGCGTAACCATGAGGCAGGTTACCAGCTCTTTGGCAACTGTCACAATTACGTACAAACTCTCGGGAATCTTTATAGAGTGTGGGCCAATAGAAGCCACATTGGAGGACCTTGGTGGCTGTTCGCTCACCTCCGAAATGGCCTCCATATTGAGATCCGTGGCAATGCCATAGGATTCTCTGTGCTTCCTCTCTGGGGACACACCTACGGATAATTCCGTCTGCACATCTCTTAAAGAGATAGGGTTCATCCCACAAGTAGTACTTTGCATCAGTAACTAATTTCTTCTTTTGTATTCTATTGTACTCCTTGGGTATGAACCTTGCAGCTTTATAGTTTGCAATATCGGCAAACCATGGTGCTTCCTGAATGGCAAATAGATGCTCATCAGGGAACGTCTCAGAGATCTCAAGAAAGGGGAGGGACGTCCCTTCCACTGGCTCTATCCGGGACAGATGATCAGCCACTTGGTTCTCTGTCCCTTTTCTGTCTCTTATTTCTATATCAAACTCTTGCAGAAGCAATACCCATCTGATGAGCCTGGGTTTTGAATCCTTCTTTGTGAGTAGATATTTAAGAGCAGCATGGTCAGTATACACAATCACTTTTGATCCTACTAAGTATGATCTGAACTTGTCAATGGCGTAAACCACTGCAAGTAGTTCTTTTTCTGTGGTTGTGTAATTTTTCTGGGCATCATTTAGAACGCGACTGGCATAATAAATGACATGCAGAAGCTTGTCATGCCTCTGTCCCAATACTGCACCAATGGCATGATCACTGGCATCACACATTAACTCAAATGGTAACGTCCAGTCTGGTGCAGAAATGACTGGTGCTGTGACCAGCTTAGCTTTCAGCGTTTCAAACGCCTGCAGGCATGCTGTGTCAAACACAAATGGCGTGTCAGCAGCTAGCAGATTGCTTAGAGGTTTTGCGATTTTTGAAAAATCCTTTATAAACCTCCTATAGAATCCTGCATGCCCCAGAAAGCTTCTGATTGCCTTAACATTGGCAGGTGGTGGTAATTTTTCAATTACCTCTATTTTTGCCTGATCCACCTCTATTCCCTTGTTTGAGATTTTATGCCCAAGAACAATTCCTTCAGTCACCATGAAGTGACACTTTTCCCAGTTTAAAACTAGGTTGGTTTCTTGGCATCTTTTCAGAACAAGTTTCAGGTGATCAAGACAGGAGCTGAATGAGTCTCCATATACTGAGAAGTCATCCATGAAGACTTCCAGAAATTTTTCAACCATGTCAGAGAAAATAGAGAGCATGCATCTCTGGAAGGTTGCAGGCGCATTACATAGCCCAAATGGCATCCTTCTATAAGCAAACACTCCGGATGGACATGTGAATGCTGTTTTCTCTTGATCCTGGGGATCCACTGCAATATGGTTATAGCCTGAATAGCCATCCAAAAAGTAGTAATAATCATGACCTGCTAGTCTCTCTAGCATCTGGTCTATGAATGGTAAAGGAAAATGATCCTTTCTGGTGGCTGTATTGAGCCTTCTGTAGTCAATACACATGCGCCACCCTGTAACTGTTCTTGTAGGAACCAGTTCATTTTTTTCATTATGAATCACTGTCATGCCTCCCTTTTTTGGGATGACTTGAACAGGGCTCACCCAGAGGCTATCAGAAATGGGATAAATAATCCCAGCCTCTAGTAACTTGGTGACCTCTTTCTGCACCACTTCCTTCATGGCTGGATTTAGCCGCCTCTGTGGTTGGACCACTGGTTTGGCATTGTCCTCCAATAGGATTTTGTGCATGCATCTAGCTGGGCTTATGCCCTTAAGGTCACCTATGGACCACCCAAGAGCTGTCTTGTGTGTCCTTAGCACTTGAATAAGTGCTTCCTCTTCCTGTGAATTTAAAGCAGAGCTTATGATCACTGGAAAGGTGTCACCTTCTCCTAGAAATGCATATTTCAAGGATGGTGGCAGTGGCTTGAGCTCTGGTTTAGGAGGTTTTTCCTCTTTCAGAAGAAAGTTCAGAGGCTCTTTCATGTCCCCTGAATCCTCCAAATCAGGCTGAACATCTTTAAAGATGTCTTCCAACTCTGATTCGAGACTCTCAGCCATGTTGATCTCTTCTACCAAAGAGTCAATAAGGTCAACTTTCATGCAGTCTGTTGATGTGTCTGAATGCTGCATGGCTTTGACAGCGTTCAACTTGAACTCGTCATCGTTGACTCTCAGGGTTATTTCCCCTTGTTGGACGTCAATGAGGGATCTTCCAGTTGCTAGGAAGGGTCTTCCTAGAATGAGAGTGGCACTCTTGTGCTCCTCCATTTCCAGCACAACAAAGTCAGTGGGAAAGGCGAATGGCCCAACTCTGACAATCATGTCCTCAATCACGCCTGATGGGTATTTAGTGGAACCATCAGCAAGTTGGAGACATATCCGGGTTGGTTTAACTTCTTCAGTTAAGCCAAGCTTCCTGATAGTGGATGCAGGTATTAGGTTGATGCTTGCCCCAAGATCGCATAAGGCTGTCTTGGTGCAATCACCTTCCAATATGCATGGTATCAGAAAACTCCCAGGGTCTTTAAGCTTTTCAGGAAAGCTTTTCAGAATGACTGCACTGCATTCTTCAGTGAGGAGAACTCTTTCTGTTTCTCTCCACTCCTTTTTATGACTCAAGATCTCTTTCATGAACTTGGCATAAGAAGGTATTTGCTCAAGTGCCTCTGCAAAAGGAATCTTTATTTCAAGAGTCCTTAGATAATCTGCAAAGCGAGCAAATTGCTTATCCTGCTCCTCTTTCCGGAGTTTTTGAGGATAAGGTATCTTGGCTTTATATTCCTCAACCTTAGTGGTTAAAGAAGCCTTTTTAGAGGGGTTGTTATCAGCACTTGTGTGTGTCTGATCCCTCACTGGCAATTGAGTACCAGAGTCAGAAGCTGGAGTGACGTTAGACGCCAACTCACTGTCTGTTCCTGGCGCCTGAACGCCAGAAATGTGCCCATTTTGGGTGTTCAACGCTGGATTATGCCCCCTTTGGGCGTTCAACGCCAGATTCTTGCCCATTTCTGGCGTTGAACGCCAATCCTGCCTTGTTTCTGGCACTGAACGCCAGTTTTGGGCATGGTCTGGGCGTTCAGCGCCAGCCTTCCACCCATTTTCTGGCGTTTTAGTGCCAGAATTATTTTTCTCTGGGCTCTTACTGTCCTCAGGGGAATCTTTGGTGGGTCGCTCATTTCTTGAATTTTTGATGCCTTGAGGTGGGGTATTTAATGTTTTCCCACTTCTTAATTGAACTGCTTGGCATTCTTCTGCTATTTGCTTTGATAGCTGCTGCTTTGTTTGCTTAAACTGTTCGTCCATATGTATATTAGCTATCCTTGTCTCCTGTAACCTGTCTTTGAATTCAGCTAGCTGTTTTATTAGAAAATCTAATTGCTGATTGAATTCAGCAGCTTGTTTTACAGTACTGAATTCAGCAGTTACTGTTTTAACCTCTTCATTCATGGAAGGGTTGCTGCTTAGATACAGATGCTGATTCCTGGCAACTGTATCAATGAGCTCTTGAGCTTCTTCAATTGTCTTTCTCATATGGATAGATCCACCAGCTGAGTAATCTAAAGACATCTGAGCTCCTTCTGCAAGCCCATAGTAGAAGATGTCTAACTGAACCCACTCTGAAAACATTTCAGAGGGGCATTTTCGTAGCATCTCTCTGTATCTCTCCCAGGCATCATAAAGAGATTCATTATCTCCTTGTTTAAAGCCTTGGATGTCCAGCCTTAGCTGTGTCATCCTTTTTGGAGGGAAATATTGATTCAGGAATTTTTCTGTCAGCTGTTTCCATGTTCTTATGCTGGCCTTAGGTTGGTTATTTAACCACCTCTTGGCTTGATCTTTTACAGCAAATGAAAACAGTAATAGTCTGTAGACATCCTGATCTATTTCTTTATCATGTACTGTGTCAGCAATTTGTAAAAATTGTGCCAGAAACACTGTAGGTTCTTCCTGTGGAAGACCGGAATACTGGCAACTTTGCTGCACCATGATAATGAGCTGGGGATTCAACTCAAAGCTACTGACTCCAATGGAGGGTATGCAGATGCTACTTCCATATGAAGCAGTAGAGGGGTTAGAATATGACCCCAGAGTCCTCCTGGACTGTTCATTTCCACTTATGTCCATGATGGATCTATGGATATAACTTGGACTGATTTACCTTTTTATTTATTTTATTTTATAAGAAGTAAATACTTAAATAAAATAAAATAACTAAAAAGAATTTGAATTTTGAAGTTAAAAATTTTTTTTTTCGTTTATAAAAAAAGAAATTAATTAGTTAAAAAAAAGAAATTTTTGAAAAAGAGGGAAGATATTTTCGAAAATTAAAGAGAGGGAGAGTTAGTTAGGTAGTTTTGAAAAAGTTAAGAAACAAACAAAAAGTTAGTTGAAACAAATTTTGAAAAGATAAGAAGTTAGGAAGTAAGAAGAGATATTTTGAAAAGATATTTTTGAATTTAGTGAGGAGAGAGAAAAACAATAAGATAGTACAAGATTTAAAATTTTTAGATCTAATGCTCCTTGTTTTCGAAAAATTTGGAGGGAAAACACCAAGGAACACCAAACTTAAAAATTTTAAGATCAAGACACAAGGAAAACTCAAGAACACTTTGAAGACTCACAAGAACACAAGAACATGAAGAAAGAACACCAAACTTAAAATTTTTAGAAAACCAAACCAAAATTTTCGAAAACCAAAGGGAAATCAACAAGAAAACACCAAACTTTAAGTTTGGCACAAAATTTAATAGAGAAAATATTATTTATGAAAAAGAAGGTTTTGAAAAGAATATAAAAGACTCTAACCCAATTACCAAGAACACAGATTAATGCTCTAGCCAAATGAGTTATGGGACTTTTAAAAATTTTAAGAAAGATTATTTTTGAAAACACCAAACTTAAAGTTTGGCACAGGATTTAATAGAAAAATTATTTTTGAAAAAGGTTTTAAAAATTATGATAGCCAATTATCATGAACATAAACACCACGTTCTAAATAACTGAGCTATAAGTTTAAAGTATTTTAACAAGGGATAAATAATAAAAGACTCTAAACCAAAAAAAAGAAAGATTTTTCCTAATCTAAGCAATAAAATAATCCGTCAGTTGTTCAAACACGAACAATCCCCGGCAACGGCGCCAAAAACTTGGTGCACGAATTGTGAATCACACTTTTCACAACGCGTACCACTAACCAGCAAGTGCACTGGGTCGTCCAAGTAATACCTTACGTGAGTAAGGGTCGAATCCCACGGAGATTGTTGGTTTGAAGCAATCTATGGTTATCTTGTAAATCTTAGTCAGGAAGTCAATTATGTTTATCAATTGAATTGTGAGTAACCAGTAGAGCATAAATTAAAAGTTACTTGTTATGAAGTGATAGAGAATATGTTGGAGTTTTGGAGATGCTTTGTCTTCTGATTCACGCACGCACGTCCTCCTATGGCAAGCTGTGTGTTGGTGGATCACCGTTGTCAATGGCTACCTTCCATCCTTCCAGTGAAAACTACGCTCACGCGCTCTGTCACAGCACGGCGAATCACCGGTTGGTTCTCGATCCGGTTGGAATAGGATTTACTATCCTTTTGCGTCTGTCACTAACGCCCAGCCTTCAGGAGTTTGAAGCTCGTCACAGTCATTCAATCCTTGAATCCTACTCGGAATACCACAGACAAGGTTTAGACTTTCCGGATTCTCATGAATGCTGCCATCAGTTCTAGCTTATACCACGGAGATTCTGATTAAGGAATCTAAGAGATACTCATTCAATCGGATATAGAACGGAGGTGGTTGTCAGGCACACGTTCATGGTTTGAGGAAGGTGATGAATGTCACTGATCATCACCTTCATCACAGTTAAGCGCGAATGAACATCTTAGATAGGAACAAGCGTGTTTGAATGGAAAACAAAAATGCTTGCATTAATTCATCGAGACACAGCAGAGCTCCTCACCCCCAACAATGGGGTTTAGAGACTCATGCCGTCAGAGAATACAAAGTTTAGATATGAAATGTCATGAGATACAAAATAAGTTTCTAAAAGTTGTTTAAATACTAAACTAGTAGCCTAGGGTTACAAAATATGAGTGGACTATGATGGATGATGCAGAGGTCCACTTCTGGGGCCCACTTGGTGTGTGCTGGGGCTGAGATTTAAGTGAGTCACGTGCAGAGGCCATTTGTGGAGTTTAACGCCAGTTTTTATGCCAGTTTGGGCGTTCAACTCCAGTTTTTGATCCTTTTCTGGCGCTGGACGCCAGAATTGGGCAGAGAACTGGCGTTGAACGCCAGTTTATGTCATCTATCCTTGTGCAAAGTATGGACTATTATATATTGCTGGAAAGTCCTGGATGTCTACTTTCCAACGCAATTGGAAGCATGCCATTTTGAGTTCTGTAGCTCCAGAAAATCCACTTTGAGTGCAGGGAGGTCAGAATCCAACAGCATCAGCAGTCTTTTTTCAGCCTGAATCAGATTTTTGCTCAGCTCCTTCAATTTCAGCCAGAAAAATACCTGAAATTACAGAAAAACACACAACTCATAGTAAAGTCCAGAAATATGAATTTTTCCTAAAAACTACTAGAAATAGACTAAAAACTAACTAAAACATACTCTAAACTATATGAAATTATCCCCAAAAAGCGTATAAAATATCCGCTCATCACGCCCCTCTCTTCAAATGGAAGAGAAAATGAGTCCAAAGCTCAATTAATGAGCTTATATATGTTGGACCTTGGGCCCGGTTTGGGTCCGATCCAATCCGTTAACGTTTTTAGCCCGTTTGGCCCACTTTGGGCCAAAACCTTTAAGATTAGTGTCCGGTTTTCAATTCTAAATTATTTTGTCCTTTTAAAACAATAAATCAATTTTCCAAAATATTATTTTTCTCAAAACATAGTACCGGACAGACTTAAATCGGTTCGACCGATTCGGCTGTCGGTTCTCGGTCTTTCGCAGAAAATACATTTTCTGAATAAAAAAAATTCACTGAAACCAATTTTCACATTTATATTTTCAAATTAAAACTTCTAAATTTTGAATCCATCTTGGGCACTTAAAATTATTATTTTATTAAAACATTTTTGCGTAAAAAACTTGGGTTCTTACACTTCAGCTAGTTCAAGATTTAAGAAGTTGACTTTGGAAAGAAGCCCTAGCTCTGGAAATAGAGCTCAATACAAAAAGAAAAATCAACTTCAGTTTTGTTTAAGGAGAGTGAACCAGAGTTTGAGTTTCATTGAGAGCTTCTCTACTATTCTTGCTCAACATTTTGGACAGTGTTTCTACATCAAAGAAATATTTTGCCAAGATGGAGAGCTACATATGAAAGTGTTGAATTCGATTCATCTTATAGCTTCAGAGCTATTCAACATCATCTCGTTCATGATTTAACATTGAATATTTTGTTTGTATGTTATATCTTTCTTTGTTTTCATTCAATGGTCAAAGGCATATAAGTGAGGTATTAAAAGAAAGCCATTGAGAGAAAAGGGAAAGAGAGGAACTTGGAGAGAAAAGCCAAGATTTGTATAATATCTCTTTTAATTGTATTTTTATTTTGTATCTTGTATCTAAGAGGTATCTCTTGCTAAGTTGGGTGAGCACTTAGTGGTTGTATCATGTTCCTCAGAGAATTCCCTTACTAAGTTGGGTGAGCACTTAGTGGTTGAAAGTTTAGGGAGTGAACCTAGCCAAATCAAGTTTGGGTAGAAGTTTGGTTTGTCCCTGATAGGATTAGGTTGAATCATTGGAAATTGGTATATGTAATACTTGAAAAGATAGTAAAAATTTTACGCTGTTGTAGTAGAAACTGGATGTAGGTTGCATTGCACAAGGCAGCTGAACCAGGATATATGGATGAGTCATCTTCTTATTCCCTAGCTATTGAACTTTACTTTATGTATCTCATGTATCTGTAAGACACTCATGTATCTCATTGAATGACAATTAATTTGGTATAAGAATACATGGAATATACTATTGAACTTTACTTTATGAAAAGAAGAAAATAAAAGAAAAATATTGAATTTATCATACTACATATGATGCGATAATATTTAGTATTTGAATTAGCTTTCATAAATATATCATTATATCTATTTATTTTATTTATTAATTTTTGTCTTGAGAATTATACTATAACAAAGATTGCTGTCTCTTTGTTTAATTTTTAGTAGGAATCTATTTCTTTTGAAAAGAATATTTAGCAGGTGAATTAAATATTTAAAAATACTTTTTATATATTTCATTGCTTCTGAATAAAAAAATATCTAACACATTTTTTAAATAATTGATTATTGTAAAAAATAATTTGGATTAAATTATAAAAGTATAAAAGTTGTATTCCCTTCAATTAAAATTTAACCGCTAAATATCTATTTAGATAGAGTGCTTGGTTAGCTAAGGTTGTATATATTTGTAGGTTAATGCTTGATCTAAAGACGTGAGGAATAATAATTAATAATAATTATTATTAAAACTGAATAGTGCTTATTCTTATTTTTAAATAATAATAATGTCACTATTCTTTTATTTTTTCACATATATATTTTATAAATAATAGTGTCACTACATAGTCATTGAATGCACTCTATTATTTATTTATTTTCATATATTTGTATTTTTTTATCTATGTTAATTTACTTGTTGTCAATTAATTAATTTAATTGTAGTAATATAAAATTACATAAGATAAAGATTTAAAATATGTGAAAAGTGTAGTTATATTTTGGTTGAGTTAGTTATGTTGATAGTATTGTGATTATTATAATAAAAAATACAATAATTTAAAATAGATAATGAATCTAGATATCTAGTTTTTAATTTATTTACATCTATTTAGTGAAATAGAAAATATTTTGTTTAAAAGATGTTTATTTTAGCTAGAAGATGACAATTAAAATAATATTATCTACATGGTTAATTTAGGTATGTAGAGGAGTTTGGTCAAAAATTCTTTGAAAATGGAATGAAATAATAGACATTGAACAATTTTTTTTTGTATATAATTCTATAGATGCTTAAAAACTTAATATATATTATTCGATTTGAATAGATTTATAAAATGGATTAACATATAAAGCACAAATGTATAACATTATAAATTTCATAAATTAAAATTTTTAAATAATACAAAACTGGTGATAGAAGGGGTTACAAAACCATTGGCTACTAAAAGGAATAAATTAAAATGAGAAACATAACTAAGTCTATTCTAGATACCAAAAGTGAATACATAACTATTTGTAATTTGTAATCCTAGTTTTTAAAGGTAAAATACAACTTAGCCCCATTAATACCATGACATATGTAGTGGAATAATTTTGTAGATTATGGATTAAGTAGGCTATAGTTATGCACTATTAGAGAATTTAGATGAACCTCTTCATGCCAATGTCTGTAAAAGATATGCTTTAACTCTTTTGTATATATATTTAGGGTAGTGAGAACAACTTCTGTGGTCTCCCTATCATTGGCTCTCATGAGATTTTTACTATGCTCATGAAGCAACAGAACATTGTTACCAAGAAATAAATCTGACTTGTCACTAATGTTAATTCCGCGTATCTGTAAATATCTCTCCCATAAATCCATGAAATTTTTTTTAGGATTTACCTTCCACAACATCAGCGAGGGATTAGAGAGTCCAGTAGCATAAGATACATAGCACAAACAATCTCTAAATAATGTTATATAATTCAGTTGGTTCTTGACAATTCTTGAAATTCTAAACCTCTCAATAGTCTTGTACTTCAAAGAAAACATCACAATTGAATGAGGGGTATTGAATGATGGACCAACCTAATTAATCCATATTGCATGTCCCTTGTACATCAAAGTTGTCAGACCAAGCTTTTGGATACTATGTTGATGATATACTTGAAAGTGTAGATGCAGATTATATGATCCTGTTGGATTTTACATAGGATAGTACTAATTTAGTTGTTTTAGATAGTGATTAATAAATGCATATCCTTTCTTCGATAGTAGATAGTATATGACTGATGTATAGTATTAAATTTGATTTTATTTATTTAGTAAGACTTGAATGATAATGCATCTATGTAGCATAGAGTTATGATTAAGACTAACACTCAGGTATTAGAACCTAAACTATAGGAAACCTTTTGTGCTGTAACATAGAAAATGTTCTGCATGAATATGATATTTGAATTAGAATATATTTCACTGATAAGAAAATGCATTTTATACTTGGATAGTTCATAATTAATGAGTGCACCTTTGACTGTATTGAGCCTCAAAAAGAATAGAAGGTCTAGTATCATTGAGAATGAAGTATGTGGTGATCATATTAGTAGTATCTGAAATTCCTGGAGCTAATATCTTATTTACACTTTGGATATATGAATTATAGTAAAGGTTGTATTCCTATATTCATTTGCATTTATCAATTGCTTTCTTATCTCCTGTATCAATTGCTATCTTATTGAGATCTTGTTTATATTATAATTTGTTCCTATATAAATATGACTATTTAAAAATAAACTTAAAAGGAGAATCACAAAATGAAATTTTTGAAAAAATTATAGTAAGATGAAATATGCTAAAAACTAACATAAAATACAATTAGTAAAAGTCAAATAATATTTTTGAGATAGTATTTTATAAATTGGTAGCTTCTACGAAGAGGTTCAAGTAATTTTAAGTAATAGCAGTAACTAATATTTTTAATTAAATTTTTATATTTAGGGAGACAATATAGTAGTATGTCTCCGAGACAAACTAAAATTTGTGTTACTTTTTCTGTATCTAGTCATTTAAATAGTTGATTAATCAATAAATTATTAGTAAATATTTATGGAGACTGTTTACTAATAATACCGTGAGGTCATGATATTGGAATTTAATTCACAAAATCGTAGTCTTTATTAAGAATTATCCTTCCAGACCTATTAGATAATTCAGAAAATTTATTTCATTTTTCATTCATGAAGGACTGTAACTCAGAACATGTAAAGGGTGGTTGATGAAAGAAAATGTCATTTCACAGCAATAATCCAATAAGTTGTATTGAAGATGTAGGGATAACAGGAAACAGTATATATCTATACATTTTATATGTCAAATTTAGTGGCAATTTGAATAAAAGTGGAAGCTATAGATACTTTAACATTTATTTTTAAAAATTTTTCATTGAACCATTGAATCACATCAATTAAGGACAAGCTTGATGTAAAAAAGTAGGATTAACATATGATAATATAGAAGAAGATATCGTAAGATATTCTGCATGTATAGTGCATGATTCATGAGTTGACCTTTGATTATATTGAGTCTCAAATAGAATAAAAGGTCTACTATCATTGAAAATTTAGTATATAATGATTATATTAGTAGTGTCTGAAGTTCTTTGAGCTAGTATCTAAAACATTCATGAACTACCCATTAAGATATATTAAATATTGGAGATACTTTCTTCTAATAATAGAGGTGGATTCATTAGTTTCGTACTACACCTGGTTTTTTGTATTAATAGATCTACGTATAAGATTTCATTTTCTACAGTTCAAATAAGATTTTTCAATCCAACTGTTATGTTAAAAGATATCTATTGACATTATTCACCCATATTATTTAGTGTGAGATCATGACATTAGAATTTGATTCACAAAATCTTAGTCTTTATTAAGAAATCTCTTTTTTGGCCTATTAAATAGCTGAGAACATTTATTTCATTATTCAATCATGAAGAGCTATAATTCGTAACTGTCAAGGATCATTGATGAAAGAAAATATTACTTCACAATAGTAATCTAATAAATTATATTGAAGATGTAGGTATAATAGAAAACAGTAATAAGAGTATCATCAAATAAGATAGATAATTAAATTCATAGTTAGTTAAAAATTAATGAAAACACATTTTTGTGACATGAATTAGTGTTTATATATTTCTTTAACATATACAAAACAAAGTAATCTGTGCCCGTATTGCTTTTTTTACTTTATATGCTCAAATTTCTTTTTTCTTGCTCTAAGTTAATTGACTTGTTGCAAATTAGTTTCATTTAGGTTTAATTATTCTATTGGTTCCTATAGTTTTACCAAATTTTCAATTAGATCCTTACACTTTTTTCTCTCTCAATTGGGTCCCTAAACCAATATTTTTTTTTCAATTAGTTTCCTATCATAACAAAAGCATTTGGTTTAACAGAATATTCTGTTCCCAAATTAAAGATACCCTAACTTTTTTTTTGAATCCCTAGTTGTCTTTGCCCTTCTATTTTCATAAGGACAAAACTAACCCTATCACTCATCCTCCTCCTCCTCCTCTCTGTCCCCTCCTCTACTCTCGCGTCTCCCTCTCACACCCTCATTCCTCCTACCTCCGCCGCACCTCTCCATCCTCTCTAATTCCACCCCGACAACCTCTCCTTTCACCTCACGAGCTCAACTTTAATGACCATAACAGAAGGAATGGAAAGGAAAGCAAGCTGAATTCAAGACACTCACAAATTTGTAATAGATAGGGCTTCAGGAACATTTTTTCTCCTTTTTTTCTAGTTAATTTCATGAGCTTAGGAAGGTTTTTCAGCTTTAATAATTTTAGAACCCTAAACCTCCTACAACTCCTTTGTTATCTTGAGATGGCAAATTTCTTAGTGCTGAAAGAAAAAAAAACTAAAAATCCAACCGATAAATATTATAAGTCACTTGCAAATGGAGAAGGGAAAAACTCCCTCTATTCATGAACTAGAGGAAGTAGTTGGAGAAACTGAGGAAAAAAGAGAACATTCCAACGAACTTCATCGCTTTGGAGAAGTTTATAGGTGTCGATGTCAGCACTGAATGGCGGTGATGCTGGCGATGAAGTAAAATGGAAGGGATCGAGAGAAGAAGGGAATGGGTGTTTGTCGGTGTCAATGACTAAGAATGGCGGTGACTCCAATGATGAAGGAAAGAGGAAGAATCAAGAGAGAAAGGGATTGGGTATGATGGTGATAATGAAGTCACTGATGAATGAGATGAGAGGGAACGACAATGGTAGTGATGTGTTCAATTAGCGGTGACAGCTCAAAGTAATTGAATCAAACAAAATGATGGCTATAATGATAAATTTATTTTTTATTTTTTAACTTTTTTTTGTAATGTTTGCTGTTAAGAGGGACTTAATTGAAAAAAAATATTGTTTTAAGTACTCAATTGAAAAGAAAAAGAGAATAAGGACCTAACTGAAAATTTGACGAAACTTTAGAGACTAACAAAGTAATTAAATCTTTCATTTATTAATTGAATTGTAGTAATTTTATATTATTGTCAGTGTAAATTATATGGCTTAATTTAATTTAATTATTGGCATTTTAATATCTGAAAGATTATAAATTAGACAAAAAAAATTTAGAACACAACATAACAGAGTTAAAATATTTTTTAAATATTTATACTTAACTTGAATGGATGTGAATTTTTTAAATATATATCTCAAAATCTAGCACTGATTCATTTGTTGTGATATAGTTAAGAAATGTTATAAATAAATTATGCTATCAAAAAAATAGTATTAGGTATATATTAACAAAGTGGGGAGTCTGCTATTCAATGAAGATCTAATAACTTTACTTAACTCTCCTCTTTTAAATTTGAATGAATAGTATTTTCTTATTTTGGGTCTAAATTTCATTGACTATAAGGTTTGATGGTATTTTTAATAAATCTTTTTAATTATGATTGAATTGTTATAGGCTAACAATTTATGGAGCAACTGAGAAAAAGTGAGAGCTATGTTAAATATGGATTAGACATGAAAAGATAAGTTGTATTGAGTTGGTGGCATTAAATGAGAGTTATTGAAAAGTACATGTGAATATAACTCAAGTATTCTAATATTTCTGTGCCTTTTGAAATGCTAGTGAATATATACTATAATATTAAGTACTTTTATATTTGAAATTATTTAAAAATTTTTTGTTTAGATTGCTTCAGTTGTGATCAATATTTACATTTATATTTTTCTAAAGATGTTAAATATATACTTTAAATCCTTTCTAAGATTTTGTACAATATTTTATTATTCTTTGATAAGATTTGGTAATTCTATTTCTTTAGTGATACAGAAACAACTAAAGCTAATGAGAAACTTAGAAACAACAATAGGTAAAGACCAATATTTGATGTTAATACATAATTAGTCAGTTGATTGATTCATCATCAAATAGTTATAGATTTAGTTTCAAAAGGAGGCTACATAACATAATAAAAAAAGACAAAGATAAAAAACATATGATGCTAAACTTCATAAAAGTCTATCTTAATTAAGAAGTTACTAATAAATCTTAAACTATGCCTTCAAATTAAACATAAGTAGTACTAATAATATCTTAAAAAATAAAGCTCTGGCTGTTGTCATAATACTAATATAGTAACATATTCAATCTCTAGTCCATAATTTTCTTGTTCTTCCTCTTTAACACCTTTGTAGCTGATGCTTGTAGGTATCTGTCTTTGTCAAGATCAATAGTAACTTATTGTATAACCTCACTTGAAAATCTCTTCTGTGATGACCTAAGGCTACCGATGGTAATTATTTCATTCACTGACTCCTACAATAATAATAGAGATGTTGAGTTATTTTATTTCACCAAAGAAAAATAAACTATAATTTGTGTTCTTATCTAAAATTCATGTGGCTAAAGACGAAGATAAAGGTACATTACTTGGCAAAGAGAAATAGAACGATCATCTCCAAGACTATGAATAGGCCCAAAAGAATTGTTAGTTGAACTATCGTCTACCAGCTAGAACATAAATGAATAGAGTAGTTGGAATATTAACATTTTTATAAAGTGAGCATGACTCTAAATGTTAGAAAATATTTGATGATACAGAAAGCCTTACAGATCCAGAATCTTCGTCAAGTTCATGAGTGAACTTTTTTATAGTATCATAGTCATCACAGATCCTTGTAACATTATAAACCACATCAGTTCCAGCGATATTGCTAGCTTTAATATTGATCATGAACAATATCTTCTTATCCAATATTACATCAAGGTCGCTGGGATAGTTATTGGAGTTGTCGTCCTACATCGACGTGGGAAATAGTCCAATTAAATTTATGAATATTAATAATGCTTTCTAACTTACATTGTAGCTGGATTTTAAAATGGTGGTACTATAAAATCATTTGTTAAAGTGTAATTGACTTGGCATTTAGCTTTAACGTTTTTGGCTTCTATTCCAACTATTAATTTGTCCTCATTCTCCCAAATAACGATGCATAGGCTACCACTGTCGTCATATGCTTTTAGCCTATATATGAGAAAATTTGAGTTATGAGAAAATAACATAAATAAAAAGAACATGCAAACCTGATAAGTAAGTAAGGTAATTCGAAAATTTGGACGAAGTGATAATTTACTGTATGGACATTGTATATTAAAGAGATACCTCAAAGATATAGGTACCACTTCCTTCACACAAAAATCACAACTAAAGTGATCTCATATTGGTTTAGCTTTTTTCTGGCACATTATTCAGGCATCATAAAAGCAATCATCCTTGCTAACATCCAATACAACAATTGAAACAAAGATCCATAATACACCTTCCTGATATGAAAAATTTAGTTCAGATCTAATAGTGTATTCTGAATTTTACATGTTATTTTGAGAGGAACATGTAGATTTATTTTAACATATTATATTCATTGTGTCTGTATAGTATATATATATTGTGGGCATGTAATTTCAACATACATATAATTTACTAATTGTGATGCTTGTGATAATTATAATAACACATATATCTGTAGAATTCAGGACATCTTCGATTTTTTTATAGGAACCAATCCTTTGCTAAGTTCTTCAATTGGCGGAGTGGTAAAGTCGAGAGGATATGTGGTTGATTCTCTGGGATTCAGATGATCCAAAAGCAAGTAACTTTTTTTTTTAAGTCAATAACCTCTGATATCAGAGGATTAATGTGTATGTTAGATGCATAAAATGAACTTTGAATACTCCAGTTGCCTAAAAACAAAACTCAAAAGAATTAGTTTTTACTATATGGGTTGGTGATCTAACAAACTTTAATTAGGAGCATGTATGGATATATTACCTTTGTAAATGCTAGGTCGAAACAATTGGAAAACGACAATTAGAGGTTCAGAAGATTCTCGATCAAGAAAAGAAAAAATACGGTCGACTAATTCACCAAATAAAGTGCAACTAATGGTGTTTTTACTGCAATGAAAAAGTTGTTTGTTAGCAATTGGTGAATTTATTGTGTTGTTACTATTCATTAAAGAGACACTGGTTTAAGAATTGAAGAAAACACACTCTATGTCTTCCAACAGTAGGACCAGGCACTTGCTATCCTTTCCATTCTTTGTTACTAATTTCCTTGGGGTTTCTTTGCCAACTACCTCAGCAATAACATCTGATATTGTTATAATGAGTCCATGTATACATGAGGGGCAACAATTAGAAACATATAAGTTTCCATGAAATAGTTTAGCATGTAAAAGAGACATCAAAAATATAATTGAATACTAACCAATGAGTTGATTTTCATGAATTATGTCAGCTTCACAAATTTGGCCAATTGATGTAAAATCAAATTTCTCAAAAGGGAAGGTCGGTTCAAAAACATGCATAACTGTCGTCCTTTGGAAAAATATTAATCTATGTAAGTGTTGTGTACTCTTAATCCAAAAGTTATTACAACTGACGATGAAATTCTTCATGCAATATATTTCACCCTCCTTAATGACATGGATGAAATCTTTTAATAATGACATGGGTACTGAAGCTTGTATCCTGTTACCCTGAAGTAGGTTTAGATAATCGTATTAGTTTAAGGTAATAATAACATCTTTCAAATCCATTTGGATCTTGTTATGTGAAATTTTTTTTATTGTCCAAGAGCATTATAATCATGAACAACTTTATACAATTTGTTATCATTACCAAAAGATCTTAGAAAGATGAAGCATTGTTGAGGAGCATGACCATTTCTATTGCATTTATAGCAATGTTTGTCCTTTGCTGAATTTTGAGGCTTGCTTGAAATTTTTGACTTAACAATCTTGGAAGAGGAAGCTTCAGATTTTTTAAACATTGGTTTGAAAACAGATTTGCTTTCCTCTTTGAATCCAAGTCCAGATTTTTCAAAGCTGGATTTTTGACAAGCAAGTAATTTGTCAAGATTTTGCGAACCTTGAACAAATTTTGCTAAGTCTTCATTAAGCTTGTTAATTTTCTCATTCAGCCTTTCATTTTCAGTAATTAATTTAGTAGAAGCTGAGACCGAATGCTTGAGTTTGAATTTATTTAATTCAGCTCTCAAAGCATTGTTTTCTTCTTTCAAAGAATTTTCATCACAAGCTTCGATTGCCTTTACTTTTTCCAATAAAAATTCATTTTCAGCTCTTAATACTTCATTATCTTTCTTGCATTTAACAATAAAATATTTGATAATATAGTGTAATTTATCAATAGATAAGTCAGAAAGATCTACCTCATCTACATCAATGTGATCAACCATTAAGCATAGTTGAGTCTTTTGATCTGAATCTTCTTCATCTTCAGAACCAGTGTCATTTTTCAAGTCTTTCCATGTTTCCATCATCACTTTTTTTTGTCCTTGGATTTTTTGCCTTTCTTCAATTGAGGTCAATCTGACTTGAAGTGACCCGGTTCTTTACAGTGGTGATAGGTGATGAGCGGATAATTTATACGCTTTTTGGCATTGTTTTTACATAGTTTTTAGTATGATTTAGTTAGTTTTCAGCATATTTTTATTAGTTTTTAATTAAAATTCACATTTCTGGACTTTACTATGAGTTTGTATGTTTTTCTGTGATTTCAGGTATTCTCTGGCTGAAATTGAGGGACCTGAGCAAAAATCAGATTCAGAGGTTGAAGAAGGACTACAGATGCTGTTGGATTCTGACCTCCCTGCACTCAAAGTAAATTTTCTGGAGCTACAGAACTCCAAATGGTGCGCTCTCAATTGCGTTGGAAAGTGGACATCCAGGGCTTTCCAGCAATATATAATAGTCTATACTTTGCCCGAGTTTAGATGACGCAAACTGGCGTTCAACGTCAGTTCCATGCTGCATTCTGGAGTTAAACGCCAGAAACAGGTTGCAAAGTGGAGTTAAACACCAGAAACAGGTTACAAACTGGCGTTCAACTCCAAGAAAAGCCTCTACACGTGTAAAGCTCAGTGCTCAGCCCAAGCACACACCAAGTGGGCCCCAGAAGTGAATTTCTGCATCATTTACTTATTTCTGTAAACCCTAGTAACTAGTTTAGTATAAATAGGACTTTTTACTATTGTATTTACATCTTTGGATTATCTTTTGATCTTTAGATCACGTTTGGAGGCTGGCCATTTGGCCATCCCTGAACCTTCATCACTTATGTATTTTCAACGGTAGAGTTTCTACACACCATAGATTAAGGTGTGGAGCTCTGCTGTTCCTCATGAATTAATACAAAGTACTACTGTTTTTCTATTCAATTCAAGCTTATTCCTATTCTAAGATATCCATTCGCATCCAAGAACATGATGAATGTGATGATTATGTGACGCTCATCATCATTCTCACTTATGAACGCGTGCCTGACAAACACTTCCGTTCTACATGCAAATAAGCTAGAATGAATATCTCTTAGATATCTAATACAGGGGACCGAGTCCGAGATATTAGAATCTTTGTGGTATAAGTTAGAACCCATGGATGGCCATTCTTGAGATCCGGAAAGTCTAAACCTTGTTTGTGATATTCCGAGTAGGATCTGGGAAGGGATGGCTGTGATGAGCTTCAAACTCGCGAGTGCTGGGCATAGTGACAGACGCAAAAGGATAGTAAATCCTATTCCAGTATGATCGAGAACCGACAGATGATTAGCCATGCAGTGACAGTGCATTGGACCATTTTCACAAAGAGGATGGGATGTAGCCATTGACAACGGTGATGCCCTACATAAGCTTGCCATGGAAAGGAGTAGGAATGGTTGGATGAAGACAGCAGGAAAGCAGAGGTTCAGAGGAACGAAAGCATCTCTATACGCTTATCTAAAACTCTCACTAATGAATTACATAAGTATCTCTATCCTAGTTTATATTTTATTTATCTTTTAATTATTAAAACTCTATATCCATTTGAATCTGCCTGACTGAGATTTACAAGGTGACCATAGCTTGCTTCAAGCCGACAATCTCCGTGGGATCGACCCTTACTCACGTAAGGTTTATTACTTGGACGACCCAGTGCACTTGCTGGTCAGTTGTTCGAAGTTGTGACAAAGAATTAAGATTATGAATGTGCGTATAAAGTTTTCAGCGCCGTTACCAAGGAATGGAACCGTCACGATTTCCGTGCACCAAGTTTTTGGCGCCGTTGCTGGGGATTGTTCGAGTTTGGACAACTGACGGTTCATCCTGTTGCTCAGATTAAGTAATTTTATTTTAATTTTAAGCTTTTTGTTTTTATTATTCTTATTTTCAAAAATTTCAAAAAAAATTTCTTTTTTCGTTTTTCCCAATTAATTTTCGAAAAAAAATAAAAAAAAGTTTAATAAATTAATGAAACCAAAAATATTTTGTGTTTCTTGTTTGAGTCTAGAGTCAAGTTTAAAGTTTGGTGTCAATTGAATCTTTTTAATTTTCTAAAAAAATTATTTTCGAAAATTTCATGCATTGCATTCTTCATGATCTTCAAGTTGTTCTTGGCCAGTCTTCTTGTTTGATCTTCATATTTTCTTGTTTTGTGTCTTTTCTTATTTTTCATATGCATTCTTGAAACATTAATGTCTAAAGAATAAAAATTTTTAAGTTTGGTGTCTTGCATGTTTTCTTTTCTTGAAAATTTTTCAAAAATAAGTTCTTAGTGTTCATCTTGATATTCTAAGTGTTCTTAGTGTTCATCTTGACATTCATAGTGTTCTTGCATGCATCACATGTTTTGATCCAAAATTTTCATGCATTGAGTCTTTTTGATGTTTTTCTCTTTCATCATTAAAAATTCAAAAAATCAAAAAAATATCTTTCCCTTATTCTATCATAAAATTTCGAAAATTTGGGTTGACTTTTTCAAAAATTTTTCAAAATTAGTTGTTTCTTATGAGTCAAATCAAATTTTCATTTTAAAAACTCTATCTTTTTTAAAAAATCAAATCTTTTTCATTTTTCTTTCATAATTTTCGAAAATTTCAAATTGATTTTCAAAAATCTTTTTCTTATTTCTATTTCATATTTTCGAATTTAATACTAACAATTAATGTGATTGATTCAAAAATATTAAGTTGTTACTTGTCTATTAAGAAAGGTTCAATCTTTAAATTTTAAAATCATATCTTTTAGTTTCTTGTTAGTCAAGTAATCAACTTTAATTTTCAAAATCAAATCTTTTTAAATTTCTTTTTCAAATCTTTTTCAAAATAAATTTCAATCACATCTTTTTCAAAATCAATTCCAAAATCTTTTCTAACTTCTTATCTTTTCAAATTTGATTTTCAAATATTTTTCAGTTAACCACTTAACTTTTTGATTGATTCTTATCTTTTTCAAAACTACCTAACTAATTCTCTCTCTATAATTTTCGAAAATCCCTTCCCTCTTTTTCAAAATTCCTTTTTTTTAACTAATTGTTTTAATTTTTAATTTAATTTGATTTCAATTTTAATTTTCGAAATTTAACTTTAAATTTTATTTTTTTAATTTAATTAATTTCGAAATTTTCTCCCTCTTATCTCCTTCTCTTTATTTATTTATCTACTAACATTTCTCTTCCACCTAAAATTCGAACCCCATCTTCCTCTCTGTGTTCGAATTTTTCCTCTTCTCCTTCTTACATTCTTCTCTTCTTATATTTGTATAAGAAATTTCTATACTGTGACATAGAGAATTTCATATTTTCTTTTGTGTTCTCTTCTTTTTCATATGAGCAGGAACAGGGATAAGAACATTCTTGTTGAAGCTGATCCTGAACCTGAAAGGACTCTGAAGAGGAAGCTAAGGGAAGCTAAAGCACAACTCTCTGGAGAAAATCTGACAGAAATTTTCGAAAAAGAAGGAGACATGGCAAAAAAATAATAACAATGCAAGGAAGATGCTTGGTAACTTTACTGCACCTAATTCCAATTTACATGGAAGAAGCATCTCAATCCCTGCCATTGGAGCAAACAACTTTGAGCTGAAACCTCAATTAGTTTCTCTGATGCAACAAAACTGCAAGTTTTATGGACTTCCATCAGAAGATCTCTTTCAGTTCTTAACTGAATTCTTGCAGATCTGTGATACTGTTAAGACCAATGGGGTTGATCCCGAGGTCTACAGGCTTATGCTTTTCCCATTTGCTGTAAGAGACAGAGCTAGAATATGGTTGGACTCTCAACCTAAGGATAGCCTGAACTCTTGGGATAAGCTGGTCACGGCTTTCTTAGCCAAGTTCTTTCCTCCTCAAAAGCTTAGTAAGCTTAGAGTGGATGTCCAAACCTTCAAACAGAAAGAAGGTGAATCCCTCTATGAAGCTTGGGAGAGATACAAGGAACTGACCAAAAAGTGTCCTTCTGACATGCTTTCAGAATGGACCATCCTGGATATATTCTATGATGGTCTGTCTGAGCTATCAAAGATGTCACTAGACCATTCTGTAGGTGGATCCATTCACCTAAAGAAAATGCCTGCAGAAGCTCAAGAACTCATTGACATGGTTGCAAATAACCAGTTCATGTACACTTCTGAAAGGAATCCTGTGAATAATGGGATGCCTATGAGGAAGGGAGTTCTTGAAATTGATACTCTGAATGCCATATTGGCTCAGAATAAAATATTGACTCAGCAAGTCAATATGATCTCTCAGAGTCTGAATGGATTGAAGGAATCATCCAACAGTACTAAAGAGGCATCTTCTGAAAAAGAAGCTTATGATCCTGAGAACCCTGCAATAGCAGAGGTGGATTACATGGGTGAACCCTATGGAAACACCTATAATCCCTCATGGAGGAATCATCTAAATCTCTCATGGAAGGATCAACAAAAGCCTCAACAAGGCTTTAATAATGGTGGAAGAAACAGGTTTAGCAATAGCAAGCCTTTTCCATCATCCACTCAGCAACAGACAGAGAATTCTGAGCAGAATCCATCTAGCTTAGCAAATATAGTCTCTGATCTATCTAAGGTCACTTTAAGTTTCATGAATGAGACAAGGTCCTCCATTAGAAATTTGGAGGCACAAGTGGGCCAGCTGAGTAAAAGAGTTACTGAAACTCCTCCTAGTACTCTCCCAAGCAATACAGAAGAGAATCCAAGAAGAGAGTGCAAGGCCATTGATTTAACCAACATGGCCGAACCTACAAGGGAGGGAGAGGACGTGAATCCCAGTGAGGAAGACCTCCTGGGACGTCCAGTGATCAATAAGGAGTTTCCCTCTGAGGAACCAAAGGAATATGAGACTCATCTAGAGACCATAGAGATTCCATTGAACCTCCTTATGCCATTCATGAGCTCTGATGAGTATTCTTCTTCTGAAGAGAATGAAGATGTTACGAAAGAGCAAGTTGCCAAGTACGACCTTGGTGCAATCATGAAGCTGAATGCTAAATTATTTGGTAATGAGACTTGGGAAGATGAATCTCCCTTGCTCATCAATGAACTAAGTGATCTGGATCAACTGAGATTGCCTAAGAAGAAACAGGATCCTGGAAAGTTCTTAATACCTTGTACCATAGGCACCATGACCTTTGAGAAGGCTCTATGTGACCTTGGATCAGGGATAAACCTCATGCCACTCTCTGTAATGGAGAAACTGGGAATCTTTGAGGTGCAAGCTGCCAGAATCTCATTAGAGATGGCAGACAACTCCAGAAAATAGGCTTATGGACAAGTAGAAGACGTGCTAGTAAAGGTTGAAGGCCTTTACATCCCTGCTGCTTTCATAATCCTGGACACAGGGAAGGATGAGGATGAATCCATCATCCTTGGAAGACCCTTCCTAGCCACAGCAAGAGCTGTGATTGATGTGGACAGAGGAGAATTGATCCTTCAGCTGAATGAGGACAACCTTGTGTTTAAAACTCAAGGATCTCCTTCTGTAACCATGGAGAGGAAGCATAAAAATCTTCTCTCATTGCAGAGTCAACCAAAGCCCCCACAGTCAAACTCTAAATTTGGTGTTGGGAGGTTCCAACAATGCTCTGAACATCTGTGAGGCTCCATGAGAGCTCACTGTCAAGCTATTGACATTAAAGAAGCGCTTGTTGCGAGGCAACCCAATGTTATCTAATTATATTTATTTATTTTCCATTGTTATTCTATGTTTTCTTTAGGTTGATGATCATGTGAAGTCACAAAAACTACTGAAAAAAATAAAAAATAGAGTAAAAAAAATAGAATGAAAAACAGCACACCCTGGAGGAGAACAGTCTGGCGTTTAAACGCCAGAAACAGGCACCAAGCTGGCGTTTAACGCCAGAAACAAGCATCTACCTGGCGTTAAATGCCAGAACAGAGCATGGAAGTGGTGTTTAACGCCAGAAACAGGAAGCAGTCTGGCGTTGAACGCCAGGATTGCATGTATAGGGCATTTTACACGTTTAAAGGGTACAGGGATAAAAAATCCTTGACACCTGAAGATCTATGGACCCCACAGGATCCCCACCTAACCCTATTCTCTCCTCTTCACACCTTTTCATAACTCTCTTCCCCAAATGCCCTTCCCCATCACCCTCTCACCACTCACATCCATCTTCTCTTCCCCATAAACCCCACCTACCTTCAAATTCAACATATTTTCCCTCCCAAACCCAACCCTAAATGGCCGAACCCTAAACCCCTCCCCACCTCTATATAAACCCCTCATTCCTTCTTCTATTTCACACAACACATCCTCTCTTCTTCCACTTGGCCAAAACCTACTCTCTCCCTCTCCTCCATTTCTCTTCTTCTTCTACTTCTTTCCTTCTTCTTTTGCTCAGGGACGAGCAAACATTTTAAGTTTGGTGTGGTAAAAGCATTGCTTTTTGTTTTCCATAACCATTTATGGCACCTAAAGCCAGAGAAACCTCTAGAAAGAGGAAAGGAAAGGAAATTGCTTCCACCTCTGAGTCATGGGAAATGGAGAGATTCATCTCAAAGGTCCATCAAGACCATTCTATGAAGTTGTGGCCAAGAAGAAAGTGATCCCTGAGGTTCCTTTCAAGCTCAAAAGGAATGAGTATCCGGAGATCCGACTTGAGATTCAAAGAAGAGGTTGGGAAGTTCTCACCAACCCCATTCAACAAGTCGGGATCCTAATGGTTCAAGAGTTATATGCAAACGCATGGATCACAAGAAATTGACTCAAGAGGCAAGCCGGTTCAATTAAGAAGGCACGACCTCAAACCAGTGGCTAGGGGATGGCTAGAGTTCATTCAACGCTCAATCATTCCTACTAGTAACCGGTCTGAAGTTACTATAGACTGGGCCATCATGATACATAGTATCATGATTGGAGAGGAGGTGGAAGTTCATGAGATTATACCTCAAGAACTTTACAAGGTGGCTGACAAGTCCTCCACTTGGGCAAGGTTAGCCTTTCCTCACCTCATTTGCCACCTCTACAATTTGGCTGGAATTGACATAGAGGGAGATATCCTTATTGAAGAGGACAAGCCCATCACTAAGAAAAAGATGGATCAAACAAGAGATCATGGACCTCAACATGAGCATGAGGAGATTCCTCACCATAAAATCCCTGAGATGCCTCAAGGGATGCACTTCCCTCCACAAAACTATTGGGAACAAATCAACACTTTCCTAGGAGAATTAAGTTCCAACATGGGACAACTAAGGGTGGAGCACCAAGAGCACTCCATCATCCTCCATGAAATTAGAGAAGATCAAAGAGCTATGAGGGAGGAGCAAGAAAGACAAGGAAGAGACATAGAGGAGCTCAAGAGCACCATTGGTTCTTCAAGAAGAGGAAGACGCCACCCTCACTAAGGTGGACTCATTCCTTAATCTCCTTGTTTATTTATTTTTCTATTTTTTTATTTTTGAGCTTTATGTTTATTTATATTTGTGTCTTATTACAAGATCATTAGTGTCTAAGTGTCTATGCCTTTAAGCTATGAATATGAATCCACCACCTCTCTTGAATGAAAAATGTTTTAATTACAAAAGAACAAGAAGTACATGGTTTCGAATTCATCCTTGAAACTAGTTTAATTATTTTGATGTGGTGGCAATACTTTTTGTTTTCTGAATGTATGCTTGAACAGTGTATATGTCTTTTGAATTTGATGTTTATGAATGTTAAATATGTTGGCTCTTGAAGAATAAGAAAAAAGGAGAAATGTTATTTGATAATCTGAAAAATCATAAAAATGATTCTTGAAGCAAGAAAAAGCAGTGAATACAAAAGCTTGCAGAAAAAAAAAGGAAAAAAAAAAAAGAAAGAGAAAGAGAAAAAGCAAGCAGAAAAAGCCAAAAGCTCTTTAAACCAAAAGGCAAGAGCAAAAAGCCAATAGCCCTTAAAACCAAAAGGCAAGGGTAATAAAAAAAGGATCCAAGGCTTTGAGCATCAGTGGATAGGATGGCCTAAAGGAATAAAATCCTGGCCTAAGCGGCTAAACCAAGCTGTCCCTAACCATGTGCTTGTGGCGTGAAGGTGTCAAGTGAAAACTTGAGACTGAGCGGTTAAAGTCAAGGTCCAAAGCAAAAAAAAAGAGTGTGCTTAAGAACCCTGGACACCTCTAATTGGAGACTTTAGCAAAGCTGAGTCACAATCTGAAAAGGTTCACCCAGTTATGTGTCTGTGGCATTTATGTATCCGGTGGTAATACTGGAAAACAAAGTGCTTAGGGCCACGGCCAAGACTCATAAAGTAGTTGTGTTCAAGAATCAACATACTGAACTTGGAGAATCAATAACACTATCTGAATTCTAATTTCCTATAGATGCCAATCATTCTGAACTTCAATGGATAAAGTGAGATGCCAAAACTATTCAAGAGGCAAAAAGCTACAAGTCCCGCTCATCTGATTGGAGCTAAGTTTCATTGATATTTTGGAATTTATAGTATATTCTCTTATTTTTATCCTATTTTATTTTCAGTTACTTGGGGACAAGCAACAATTTAAGTTTGGTGTTGTGATGAGCGGATAATTTATACGCTTTTTGGCATTGTTTTTACATAGTTTTTAGTATGATTTAGTTAGTTTTTAGTATATTTTTATTAGTTTTTACTTAAAATTCACATTTCTGGACTTTACTATGAGTTTGTGTGTTTTTCTGTGATTTCAGGTATTCTCTGGCTGAAATTGAGGGACCTGAGCAAAAATCAGATTCAGAGGTTGAAGAAGGAGTGCAGATGCTGTTGGATTCTGACCTCTCTGCACTCAAAGTGGATTTTCTGGAGCTACAAAACTCCAAATGGTGCGTTCTCAATTTCGTTGGAAAGTAAACATCCAGGGCTTTCCAGCAATATATAATAGTCCATACTTTACCCGAGTTTAGATGACGCAAACTGGCATTCAACGCCAGTTCCATGCTGCATTTTGGAGTTAAACGCCAGAAACAGGTTGCAAAGTGGAGTTAAACGCCAGAAACAGGTTACAAACTGGCGTTCAACTCCAAGAGAAGCCTCTACACGTGTAAAGCTCAATACTCAGCCCAAGCACATACCAAGTGGGCCCCAGAAGTGGATTTCTGCATCATTTACTCATTTCTGTAAACCCTAGTAACTAGTTTAGTATAAATAGGACTTTTTACTATTGTATTTACATCTTTGGATTGTCTTTTGATCTTTAGATCACGTTTGGGGGCTGGCCATTCGGCCATGCCTGAACCTTCATCACTTATGTATTTTCAATGGTAGAGTTTCTACACACCATAGATTAAGGTGTGGAGCTCTGCTGTTCCTCATGAATTAATACAAAGTATTACTGTTTTTCTATTCAATTCAAGCTTATTCCTATTCTCAGATATCCATTCGCACCCAAGAACATGATGAATGTGATGATTATGTGACGCTCATCATCATTCTCATTTATGAACGCGTGCCTGACAAACACTTCCGTTCTACATGCAAACAAGCTAGAATGAATATCTCTTAGATATCTAATACAGGGGACCGAGTCCGAGATATTAAAATCTTTGTGGTATAATTTAGAACCCATGGATGGCCATTCTTGAGATCCGAAAAGTCTAAACCTTGTCTGTGGTATTCCGAGTAGGATCTGGGAAGGGATGGCTGTGACGAGCTTCAAACTCGCGAGTGCTGGGTGTAGTGACAGACGCAAAAAGATAGTAAATCCTATTCTAGTATGATCGAGAACCGACAGATGATTAGCCATGCAGTGACAGCGCATTGGACCATTTTCACAGAGAGGATGGGATGTAGCCATTGACAACGGTGATGCCCTACATAAAGCTTGCCATGGAAAGGAGTAGGAATGGTTGGATGAAGACAGCAGGATAGCAGAGGTTCAGAGGAACGAAAGCATCTCTATACGCTTATCTGAAATTCTCACTAATGAATTACATAAGTATCTCTATCCTAGTTTATGTTTTATTTATCTTTTAATTATTAAAACTCTATATCCATTTGAGTCCGCCTGACTGAGATTTACAAGGTGACCATAGCTTGCTTCAAGTTGACAATCTCCGTGGGATCGACCCTTACTCACGTAAGGTTTATTACTTGGACGACCCAGTGCAGTTGCTGGTCAGTTGTGCGAAGTTGTGACAAAGAATTAAGATTATGAACGTGCGTATAAAGTTTTCAGCGCCGTTACCAAGGAATGGAACCGTCACGATTTCCGCGCACCAATAGGTAAACTTGGGTTGATCCTTCTTGCCTTTGTTTTTGAATCTCAGTAATCTCCTCATTTTTCTTGCAAAGAGCACAATTTCTTCATCTGAAAAACTGGCATCAGATTCTTCTTCTTTAGCTTTCATTCTCGATTTCAATGCTACACTTTTTTTTGTCATCTCTGTCTTGAGACATGTGAGTAGTTTCATAAGCCAGAAGCTTGCCTCTTAACTCATCATAGGTGATTTTTATCAAATCATTTCTTTCAGAGATGGTTGTACTTTTTACTTCTCACTTCTTGGTAAGACTCCTCAAGATCTTCCTTACCAAGGTTTCTTCGGAATAGCTTTTTTCCATGGCATCCAGGTTGTTGATAATTATTGAGAATCTTTCGAACATTTGATCGATGCTTTCGTCCTCCTTCATATTGAACATCTCATACTCCTTCATTAGCATATCAATCCTGGTTTCTCTAACTTGCTTGGTTCCTTCATGGGTGAGTTTGAGCTTGTCCCAGATTTCTTTAGCCATTTTACACCTTGAAACTTTTCTGTATTCTTCAAAACTGATAGCACAGTACATTAGGTTGATTGCCTTGGCATTGAATTCAATCTTCTTCTTTTCTTTCTCTGTCCACTCGTTGTCTTCCTTTGGCACCACATCTCTATTAGCGTTTTACTTTTTTGGAATGTCTGGTCCATTGACAGTAATCTTTTAGATGTTGCAGTCGATTGACTGCACGAAAATATGCATTCTCTCTTTCCAGTACGAGTAGTTACTACCGTTGAAGTAGGGAAGTCTATTATTTGACTGTCCTTCGGTGAGTGTGTACGCCATGATGTTAGATCCCATGTTGTTGGCCATGGATCTTTACTCCAAGCTGTGAAGCTTGACTCCTTGAGACCTTGCTCCTGATACCGATTGATGAAACTGCTAGAACTTGAGAAGGGTGTTGAATCAAGTTAACTCAAATTTGAACTTATTAAGCTCTGTTTTTGCAGAAGCTAAATATGCAGGAGATTTTTTTGTTTTGTCTCATACACCAGATAGAAACAAAGAAGGGAAGAAGAGAAAGGGGACAACATGTATCCTGGTTCGGTTTTTATGTACCATGAAACCTACGTCCAGTCTCTACCACAACCATGTTGAAATTTTCACTATAATGAAACTGATTACAACCGCTAATACTAATGAATTACAACCTAATTCATCTAGTATCCTTCACTAAACTTTCTACCCAAAGCTTAGCTACCCAAGTGCTGTCCCAACTTGGCAAGGAGAACTAATCCTAGTTCACTGAAACCAAATTACATAGAAATAATTCATTTGGCTTTTTCATGCATCTCTCTAACCTTTTCTCTCATAGCTTTTACTACTCACATAATTAGCCTTTTCTCAATTACAAAAAGATGACATTAGATAGCCATAACAAAGAAAATCAGAAATGAAGCACTAGTAGAAGAAAAAGAATTCAACTCAAGTTTGTTTAGATGATACTCTTGAATTTGCTCTATTTTTCTTGCTTTCAAATGTTGACATAAGGCCTCTTTTATTGAATCATCTTGCTCTTCCAATTTGTTTTTCATTGCCTCTTCCAATTCCTCGTACCATCAACCTATTGAAGCTGTCTCTATTGGCATGCAATGCTTTCTCCATTCTGCTCCATTAACTCTACTTGTTGAGGAGTTGCTCCACCACCTCTGCTTTTTGTGAAACTTTTTCACTACCTCTGTTGTCCTTGTGTTACTGTATTGTTCTTGCATGTTGCATTTTGCTCTTTCTTTTTTTCTGAATGTTGATCCTCTGATGTCCTTGTAGTGGTATGTTGATGTCCTAGTGTCTTGAGAGTGTACCAACTGTCTTTGTTGTGTTGTTAGTGTCTTTTTGTTCCAGCTGTCCTTTATTTTTCATAATAAAGACAAATGCCCCTTTATCACTTTGTTAATGTAAATCCTTCTTTCTTTGCATTTTGCTGAACGGTGCTTGTTAAATTCATTGGGTTTTAGCATTAACTTGAAGCATTAAAGGAATACTCAAGCAATATTGTTGGACTGAGAAATGAATAATGAGCCTGCATCACTAAAAAACACATTAAACCATAATTGGGTTTTTAGCCCAATAAATATTTGTCATTATAATTGTGTATCAAAATCAATCTAAACTCAACAATATCATATTAAGCTTTAGTGGCAGAATCTTTTAAATTCAATGTTTTTGAAATTTTATAAAGAAAGCTATTTGAAGATTAAGATTATATATAGGGTAAGTTGTTGTTTGCATTGAAGTTTAAGATATAAGAAAGACATATAAGTAAGCTTACCGAATAAGTGTTGAGGGAGAAATTAGAAGGAAATAAAATGAATATATGATCGACACGTGGCTTAATAGAATGATTCAATTCATGGCCATTCTATATTAGAGAGATTGGTTCTGTCCAAAACATCAACATGCACCAACAATGAACAATGATTCTCTCTTGCTCTCTCTTTTTTCATCTTAACATTTAGAAAATCAGATCTACAAAGAAACCTTCCTCCAGGCCCACAGAGACTACCATTCATCGGCAACCTTCACCAAATTGGTGAACTCCGCTATCTATCACTTCAAGAATCGTCAAGTCATCATGGGCCATTCATGTTCTTGAAGTTGGGTTCTATTCCTACTTTGGTGGTCTCCTCCGCCGAGATAGCCAAAGAGACCTTCAAGAACCATGAAATGGCTTTCTTCGGCCGTCCCAAACTTTATGCCATGAACCGTTTTGGATACAACGGTTCAGCTATGACTTTCACTCCTTACGGTGACTACTGGAAGGAAATAAGGAAAATTGTGATGTTGGATTTGCTGAGTGCAAAGAGGGTTCAATCTTTTCAAGCTGTGAGGTTTGAAGAGGTTCAAGTTCTCCTCCATTTCATAGCACTTTCCTGCGGTAGTCCTGTTAACCTAAGCCACTTGAAGCTTTCTCTTACCAGTAAAAAGGTATTGTTCAAATTGTTTTGTTTGGACACATTAATTTTTCTTTAACCAGTTGCCTAAATAATATACAAATATAGATTAAGGATTTGAATTATTATTGTAAAAAAATGAATAATTATTAGTTCAAAGAGATTGGCTCATTATTTTTTATTTGCAAAAATAAACTTTTATTATTGATTTAGTATTTGGCTTATTTTTGTAGTATCTCATTTAATCTATTAATTTTAATTATCAATAATATTATAAGATCAATAAAATTTATTTTTTTAATATTTAGTCAATAAAAGTATTTTATACTAAATTTTAAATTCTACATCCTGAATGTTAATAGTAAAAAATTATAATATTGCTAGAAGGTAATGAATCCTAATATTTCTCTATCTCTTTTCATAATTTTTGATGCGAAGAATCTTGTCCCTAAAGTTTGCAATTGTAATTACAAGAGCTAGTTTATCCGTTTTCATTATTTGAAAAAATTCTTTTCGTTCCTGGCTCATGAACTTCTAAATTAGTTAAATATTGTGAAGGTTGATTTGTTTGTTTTTTTTAATTCTTCATTCTACAATGTAATATTACCAGAAGTTGCCCTTGCCCAATTTATTGTCTCATTTGAAAACAAATTGCAAATGTCCTTCATTTCTTGCACTAAGTCATCATCTTCAGCCTTTTATATTTTGCAAAGTTAAGAAAGTCCCCTAAAGAGAAGCTAAATCTAAATATTTTCTCCTAAACCATTGTGTTTTTTTTTTTATTTTTAAGCTGTTGTAAGTTTTAAGGGTCCTAGGAACCTAAAACTTTAAAACAGATTTTGACAATAAGGTTATCTGCATTTGCAAATTATTTTATGGAAGTTGTTGATCCATAAAATGATCGTCATAGACATGTAGTTGAAACGAACCTCCCAAATCCAAAAGAAAAAGGGCAAAATTTAAAATGCTACAATCAATATGGTTCCTTTTTGCTCCTTTTGATTATAGATTGAACACTATCTAAATATCTGATCTTTGACTTTCTATTGCCTTGTACTTGTGCAAGGAGATTGATGTTGCATAATTTTTTGCGTAGTCCATATCGTTGTTTTGTTTTTCACGCCACCTTCTTAGCTTATTCTTAACTGCTTCTTTCGTAGAATCTGCTATATCTGCATTCCTAAGAGTCATATAAGTTGCAGCCTTGATTTCTCAAATTACTTTCAGGTTAGCTTCTACTTTCTTGTCCACTTCTATTTTTCTTGCATTGATTGCTTTCACCAAAGCGTGTGCAGCAGCTTATGTATCCTAAAAGCATCTTGAACAAGCATTTTTACAAACACATTGAAGGCTCTTGTAGGGAGTGTTTATATTATTTGTGCAAGAAATGACTTATATAAATTATTATATGAATAATTTGTTTTTCATAACTGATTATGATAAAAACTAATTGGGTGCTATTTGTTATGAATGACCGTATAATGAAAATAAGCGAGTAGTTGAGTACATCGTTGATAAATGTGAAAAGAAAGAGGATAAGAAAATGAAATTCACATTTGATTCTATGAAAAAAATAAAACGGACAAAACATTCATCTAAATGAAAAAAAATATTCATTCTTTTCACAGCCAGATAGTAAATTGATTTCTTTTGAGAAAAAAGGGGAGAAAAAAGACGACATCTTTTTTTTTTTCCAAAGATAAATGTTATTTTATTAATATAAAATAAAGATTTTTCCATAAGGAAGTACAAAAGAATTGGATAATTCTATTTATCATCAACTGTGATTGAAAGATTAAGAGTTTATAAAAGAGTAAAGTAAGAGTAAAGAGAATTAGCAGCATCCATCAGGTATGTCTCACGAGTTCACGCACTAAACTGTTGGCTTCTTTCACTATCTCTGGTGCCGGACTTATTACCTTCTCAAAAACACATTGATTCCTCGCTTTTCAAGTGCTCCAACACAGCGCTGCTATGAAGAGGGTCTTTTGTCTACCGTCGAATTAAGCTGCTGCCCAAGATAAGACTCGTTGCCACCAATTGAAAAATGTATCTTCTTCTCTCATCCATAGGTCAGGGGTTATTAAGCTTAGGCTCCAGATTATTGAAGACAAGGGGCATTGGAACAAAGCATGAGAAATTGATTCAGCCTTCAACATGCATCTTGGACAAGTGGCAGGGGTGGATGCGAACCGGCTGTGAACTTGTTGCAACAACGGAAGCTTTTCATGAAGACTCTTCCATAGAAAAATTTTAATTTTATGAGGTAATTTCAATTCCCAAATGCTATTCCATACTCTATTGTTCTGTATGTTTTGGGGCCTCAATGAAGTAGGAGAATGAAAGAATCCATAAGCAATTTTGTATCCTGACCCAACTTCATATATACCAGATTTTGTCCAGCACCAATTAACTTCATCCTCCTCCTCTGTTGGTTTGATTGAAAAAATTTTATTGCATATATCAACTGAAAAAATTGACTCAATCAGATTTCTGTTCTAGCTTCTATCAGAATTTAGTAACGCACTAACGTAATACACTTGCAGATTTGGCTGGATTGTGAGTGCATTTTGAGGGACATTAAAGGGCACTGGTGGTGGGAGCCAGGGGTCATGAAAGATGCGAACATGAGTACCAGAGCCTATTTTCCATAACAAGCCTTTCTCGATCACCTTGCGCCCTTCAAGAACACTTCTCCAGCCCCACGACGGTACGCTTCCTATCTCTGCATGTAGAAAATCTGTATATCTGAAATATTTAGCCTTGAGCATTCTTGATAGAGTAGAATTAGGATATTTCATTAGACGCCAACATTGCTTGCCCAATAAGGCCAAATTTTGCACCCTTAGGTCCTTGATCCCCAGCCCTCCATCTTTCTTCGATTTCGTCAATGTGTCCCATTTAATCTAAACCATTCTTCGTTCTACGCCTTTTTGACCCCACCAAAATTACGAGAGCATGCTATGAATCTCAGTCAACAGCGTGTCCGGGAGCTTGAAACAAGAGAGTGTATAAATAGGAATCGCCTCCCCTACCGCTCTCAATAGCGTGTGTCTGCCACCTGATGACAATAGACTTCTTTTCCAACCCATAATCCTCTTTTGAACTTTATCCTTGATAGCTCCAAAGGTTGCTTTCTTTGATTTTTGGACTATGGAGAGCAGCCCTAAGTATTTGTCTTGTGCTCCGATATGTTCAATATTTAGTGTCTGAGCAATTGCTAGTCTTGTGTTCTGAGGTATGTTGTGACTGAAAAAGATGGCCAACTTATTCAAATTGAATTTTTGCCTACTGAAACCCTCATAGATCTCTAGCAATTCTAGAATACTTTGGCTTGTATTAGGTGCGCTCTTGCAAAAAAAGGATTGAATCATCAGCAAACAAAAGGTGATTAACTATTTGGCATCTTCGATTAACTTGAACTCCTTGAATTAATCTGTTTTGCTCTGCCTTGTGTAGCAAGAAGGAAAGTCCTTCTGCACAAAAAAGAAAGAGATATGGAGATAGGGGGTCACCCTGTCGGATGCCCCTATTTGGCCTAAAATAGCCAAAATGTTGACCTTCTACAATAACAGAGTAAGAAACAGTCGTTACCAATTCCTTAGTCCAGTTAATCCATTTAGCATCAAAGCCCAACTTATCCATAATATACCATAAGAAATGCCATTCAACCCTATCATAAGCCTTGCTCATGTCTAGTTTAATAGCCATCTCATGCTCTGCCCCACTTCTCTTATTTTTCAAATAGTGCATACATTCGTGGACAATTAGAATATTATCTGAAATGAGTCTAACTTTGAGAAACGCACTCTGATTTGGGCTTATAATTTTATTCCTAATACCTTGTAATCGGTGCACCATAACTTTAGAAATAATTTTATACATAACTGAAGATAAACTGATCGGTCATACCTGAGTCATGTCACTGGCATCTGGCACCTTTGGAATCAAACAAATTTGAGTATGATTGAAGCTTTTTAGAATTCTGCCACTGTGAAAGAAACTTCTCACTGCCTTAAAAATGTCACCTCCAACTATATCCCAGAAAAAGTAAAAAAACTTAGCTGTAAACCCGTCATCACCAGGAGCACTCTGAGCATGAACACTAAATGTAGCTCTTTTGACCTCGTCCATAGTTATCGGCCTTTGGAGCCTGCGGTTCATGGAAGCTGTAACCTTAGGCTCCAAATCCTCTAAGTATGGATTCGGATCAGCCGAACAAGAAGAAGTAAAAATATCACAAAAGTAGTCTTCAGCTACCTTTGCAATATCCTCCGGTTTCGATGCAATCTCATTGTCCCTCCCTACTAATCTCCAAATTCTGTTCCTTCGCACTCTTGATTGAAATTTCTGGTGAAAGAATCTAGTGTTCTGATCTCCTTCTTTTAGCCACTTGACTCTAGATTTTTCTCGCTAATAGCTCACTTCTTTCAAATATGCCAGCTCCAACTTCTCCTCCAAACTGGTAACCTCCTCTCTCCTATTGATTCCAGCCACCCGCAACTCCTCTAGTTTAGCTTGAAGGTCCTCAATTTCTTTCCGGGAGTTTGCTTTGTGAGTTTTCTGCCATTGAACTAGTCTATGTCTACTATCTTTCAACTTTTGGGCCAAGGAGAATATAGCCGAGCCTACAACTTCCATTCTACACACTTCACTGAAAATTCTCTTGACATCCTCTTCTCTACACCAACGTTTCTGGTATTTAAAATGCATTTTACTATGCCAGGATTGAGGTTCGGTTTCCATCAAGATTGGAGCATGATCCGAGCCTGACACTGTGAGCCTGTGCACCACTGCATTTGGAAACTTCAGCTTCCATCCCATCCCAACTAAATAGCGGTCAAGCCTCTCCTTCACCAAATCCTCTCCTTGTCTTCGATTTGTCCACGTGAAAGAGCGCCCCACCATTCCAATATCCACTAATTCGTTACTATCAATAAAATTAGTGAATGTTGCAATGGTGGTTGCTGATTTTTGGCCTCCACTTTCCTTTCCTTCTTGGCTTGTTATAGCATTAAAATCGCCTGCTATTACCACTTTTTCTCCCAGCTGTTGACTCATTGTTGTAAGCTCCTCAAACTGTAAGGATCGAATTTGTTCCGAACAACTCAAATGGACACCAATGAACACACATACCTCACTGCTTCCGACTTTCTTAATTTCGGCTGCCACAAAGAATTCTCCACTGTTAATAATTTGAACATTGATGTTGTCCTTCCAAGCTAGCACAAGTCCTCCTGCCACTCCTGCCGGGTTAACAATATGCCAGTTTTCGTAGCCGCATACCTGAAGTTTTGCTTCCACATGTCAAGATTGGTTCTTTGTTTCACTTATAAACACAATCTCGGGGGAATGGGATTTACAGATCCCTTTTAGGGTGTGAATTGTCAGGGGTCTCCCCAAACCCTGACAATTCCAAACTATAGTTCTCATGGCGCCTTGGGTGCCATTTGTAGGCTGGCACCCTCCACCATCTGTTCAACTGCATTTTCATCCTCTGTTCTTGCTTTCTTTGTAGATCTTTCAGCTACATCACTCATCAACCTTCTTTTGGATTCACTTTTAGTATCTGACCCTCCAGCACCTTATCTTGCTAACCTTTTCCACTTCCTACCTTTCTTTGTGGTGAGACACTGCCCAATAGCGAATTGCATAAGCTGCCCTTCATCTTCCTTGGCATTGGACTGACCAGCTATGATAACCTCCATGCATTCTGTTCTAAAATTGGCTGATTGAGGTGACTCAGGTGCTGTCCTGTTACCAGTGTCTTGTGGTTTTAAACTTTGTTTCCCTTCTTGCATTGACATCCCTGCAAATTCTTCCAATAAGCAGTTTAAGACCGATTTTTTATTACGTTGAGTGCCTTATTATGATTTTGGGTTGAGTTGTTGAATGTTCTTTCTCCTTCAGAGTAGATTCGCGTTCCCACTTGGCTGGCTTTAACCCATTCACCAATGTCATCCTCTTTTACCATATCACTCTCTGTGTCCTTCAGCAGATCATGGCAGTTTTTCACCTCGTGCCCCAATTTTGCGCAATAGGTACAGAACTTTCCAAGTCTCTTATAGTGCAATGCCACTTCTACCTCCTTTTTATTAGGTTCTGCCACTATTAACTGATCCCTCACTTGCCTGGCAGCATCAATATTGATTTTGGCCGTCACAATCCTAGTTTCTCTGCCCCGAATATGAAATTTACCTACCTCCAACACTGTTCCCAGTCTCTCTCCCAATTTACGTCCAACTTCGAAGGTTTTAAACGATTCTGGCAAACCCCAAAATTGAACCCAAACTGAAAAATTGGAAATAATATCTTCATCTCAGTTCTGATCTTCCTTCCATCTCTTGACATGGAGCACATAATCTTTGAATAGCCATGGAGAACCACATTCAACACGCAAGACATCCACTTCTTTATTAAAAAAGAATTGGAAGGAATTGTCCCCTTTGTCACTCACGCTAAATCCTTCTGGGTTTTCCAATATAGCCTTTAAAGCATTCCCCATGATTCCAACTGAGAAGGTTTTGGAAGCAAAGAGTCTGCCATAGAGACTATTGGAGCAAGCGTTAATACTTTCTGATATGTCTGCCTCTTCCAGTAGAATCACATTCCTACCTCCTTTCCGGTTGTCTTCCTCGGTCCGATCTTCATCCCTCGCTGTCTCAGTCATGCAGATTACGTAGACTTGTATTGAGATTTAATTGACGTTGACAATGTAGCCTTGACGGCAGTAGAAACTCCGTTAAGAAACCCTAACAGAGCACTAAAAAACCCTAACAGGGCCAACAAAAAAGACGACATCTTAGTGTAAGAAAAATAATGATTTGTATTTGTCAAGCATTTTCATTTGTATTTCCTTATTTTGCTAACGTCTCTTATCCCAATAGATTTAGAGCCAATTATTTAAGCCATTAATTGTGTATTGCAACCTATAATTATAAAAACAACTCTAACAAATGATACTGTTTGTTGCCAACTATAGTAAAGCTTTTATTTTAGTGTGATCATTGTTAAGATTTCATTACTATTGTACATGAATAAATTGTTGATTACAATAGGATGGGCTTAAAATTATTATTATCATTCTGTCAATGAGTCAAATTTTCTGGCATAATTGCTTTATCTTTAGTCCACGTTGTTGGTGTTTTGGAAATTAACAATATACTCAATAAGAATTTGAAGCTATATTATTCCCAACGTTGCTGAACACTAACCAAGACTTAGTAACTTCACAAGCAAAATCAGCAAGTTCATAATTAGTTCAAGCTGAAATAAAAAAGGCCCAAATGTCATTATACAGTCCAAACAAAGAAATCAAGCATCTGAGCCATAGCTACTTGGACTAAGCCTCCAATTCAGCCCATTGCCATTCTTGAAAGGAAGAGCATCTTCTTGCTGGTGGTGCTATGTCGTTTCGGATAAGGCATAAAGAAGAAAGGAAAAATCAATTTTCTCTTGAGAACTAAAGATGAAGAAAGAAAAAGCAATCTCTGATAGCTATGTCAAATCAAAATCAACATAAAGAAGTTAAGCAAAATCAAAGGATAAAGGTATGAAGTTTTCATTAATATGCAAGTCAATTACTTGCTGATTTCTTCTTCCCTCTGCATAACTATTTCGGGTAACATGAAGAAAGTGGTGGCTATCTTGTTCCGCTATAAATCAATGGTTGATAATAAAACTTGGGGCCAAAGTACAAGATTAAGGGTTTAGATTTGAAAAATTCATTAAGGAAGCAAGTTGCTACTGCTCATCTCTCCTCTACTATGATTAGCTTTGATATCTAATCCTTAATTTTTTTATCTGATGGAAGAAAAAGAAAGGGAAACTTCAGCTGGTTCAAGATTCAAGAAGATGACTTTGGAAAGAAGCTTTAGCTATGGAAACAGAGCTCAATACAAAAAGGAAAATCAACTTTAGTTTTGTTTAAGGAGAGTGAACTAGAGTTTGAGTTTCATTAAGAGCTTCTGTATTGTTCTTGCTCAACATTTTGGACAATATTTCTACATCAAAGAAACATTCTTCCAAGATGGAGAGCTACATATGAGAGTGTTGAATCCGATTCATCTTATAGCTTCAGAGTTGTTCAACATAATTTCCTTCATGGTTTATCATTGAATATTTTGTTTGTATGTTGTATCTTTTTTTGTTTCTATTCAGTGGTAAAAGGCATATAAGTGAGGCTTTAAGAAAAAATCATTGAGAGGAAAGGCAAAGAGAGGAACTTGGAGAGAAAAGTCAAGATTTATATCATATCTCTTTTGATTATATTTTTATTTTGTATCTTGTATCTGAGAGGTATCCCTTGCTAAGTTGGGTGAGCACTTAGTGATTGTATCATGATCCTGAGAGGATTCCCTTGCTAAGTTGGGTGAGCACTTAGTGGTTGAAAGTATAGGCAGTGAACCTAACTAAATCAAGCTTGTGTAGTAGTTTGGTTTGTACCTAATAGAATTAAGTTGAATCCTTGGGAATTGGTGTATGTAATACTTGAAAAGATAGTCAAAATTTCATCACTGTTGTGGTAGAGACTGGATGTAGGTTGCATTGCACAAGGCAGCTAAACTATGATACATGGCTGAGTCATCTTCTTCTTCCCTCCTCTAATTCTGTTTTTCACAATTTATGAGACAAAATAAAATTGGCTTCTGCATAATCAACTTCGCAATCTAAAAAGAAGCAAAGTTTCATTTTCTGGTTTGAGAACTTATTATTCAAGATAAACAGAAGGCCAGAGATTCAACTCCCTTCTCTAGGCCATTAAGAACCTTCATAGCTCTATATCAGTGGAAGTACACACTGGATTTGTTAAAAGAGTTTGGTCTACTTGATTCCAAACCAAGCTTTCCAGAATTCAGGAGACCCTCTACCTGATGTAACTAGCTACCGTCGACTCATTGGGCGGCTGATTTACTTAACTAATACCATGCTTGATATTTGCTTCACCATAAGCAAGTTAAGTAAATACATGGACTATGCTACCACCAAACACTTTGAAGCTACTCTACATGTTCTTAGATACTTGAAGGGTGCACTAGCTAAGGGCGTGTTTTTATCTTCTTTCAAGAATCTTCAATTGAAAGTATTTTCTAACTCAGATTGGGGTTCCTATACAGATTCAATACGTTCAGTTATTTGTTTTTGTTTTTTTTTCTTGGATCATCTTTGATGTCATGGAGAAGCAAGAAATAATCCAGTATTGCTCGCTCATCAGCTGTGGCTGAATATAGAGCCATGGATGTTGTAACGTGTGAAGTTATATGGATTTCCAATATTCTCGGAGTCTTTAATCTTCCTCCCACTCAACCCATCATTTTATACTGTGACAACTAATCTGCTATTGATGAGCGGATAATTTATACGCTTTTTGGCATTGTTTTTACATAGTTTTCAGTATGATTTAGTTAGTTTTTAGTATATTTTTATTAGTTTTTAATTAAAATTCACATTTCTGGACTTTACTATGAGTTTGTGTGTTTTTTTGTGATTTCAGGTATTTTCTGGCTGAAATTGAGGGACTTGAGCAAAAATCAGATTTAGAGGTTGAAGAAGGACTGCAGATGCTGTTGGATTCTGACCTCCGTGCACTCAAAGTAGATTTTCTAGAGCTACCGAACTCCAAATGGTGCGCTCTCAATTGAGTTGGAAAGTAGACATCCAGGAATTTCCAGCAATATATAATAGTCCATACTTTGATTAAGGATAGATGACGTAAACTGGCGTTGAACGCCAGTTCCATGCTGCATTATGGAGTCAAACGCCAGAAACAGGGTGCAAAGTGGAGTTAAACGCCAGAAACAGGTTACAAACTGGTGTTCAACTCCAAGAGAAGCCTCTACACGTGTAAAGCTCAATGCTCAGCCCAAGCACACACCAAGTGGGCCGCGGAAGTAGATTTCTACATCATTTACTTATTTCTGTAAACCCTAGTAACTAGTTTAGTATAAATAGGACTTTTTACTATCTTTGGAACATCTTTAGTTTCATCTTTAGATCACGTTTGGGGGCTGGCCTCTCGGCCATGCCTGGACCTTATCACTTATGTATTTTTAACGGTAGAGTTTCTACACACTATAGATTAAGGTGTGGAGCTCTGCTGTTCCTCATGAATTAATACAAAGTACTACTATTTTTCTATTCAATTCAAGCTTATTCCTTCTCTAAGATATCCATTCGCACCCAAGAACATGATGAATGTGATGATTATGTGACGCTCATCATCATTCTCACTTATAAACGCGTGCCTGACAAACACTTCCGTTCTACATGCAAACAGGTTAGAATGAATATCTCTTAGATATCTAATACAGAGGACCGAGTCCGAGATATTAGAATCTTCGTGGTATAAGTTAGAACCCATGGATGGCCATTCTTGATATCCGGAAAGTCTAAACCTTGTCTGTGGTATTCCGAGTAGGATCTGGGAAGGGATGGCTGTGACGAGCTTCAAACTCGCGAGTGCTGGGCGTAGTGACAGACGCAAAAGGATAGTAAATCCTATTCCAGTATGATCGAGAACCGCCAAATGATTAGCCATGCAGTGACAGCGCATTGGACCATTTTCACAGCGAGGATGGGATGTAGTCATTGACAACGGTGATGCCCTACATAAAGCTTGCCATGGAAAGGAGTAGGAATGGTTGGATGAAGACAGCAGGAAAGCAGAGGTTCAGAGGAACGAAAGCATCTCTATACGCTTATCTGAAATTCTCACTAATGAATTACATAAGTATCTCTATCCTAGTTTATGTTTTATTTATCTTTTAATTATTAAAACTCTATATCCATTTGAGTCCGCCTGACTGAGATTTACAAGGTGACCATAGCTTGCTTCAAGTTGACAATCTCCGTGGGATCGACCCTTACTCACGTAAGGTTTATTACTTGGACGACCCAGTGCAGTTGCTGGTCAGTTGTGCGAAGTTGTGACAAAGAATTAAGATTATGAACGTGCGTATAAAGTTTTCAGCGCCGTTACCAAGGAATGGAACCGTCACGATTTCTGCGCACCAAGTTTTTGGCGCCGTTGCCGGGGATTGTTCGAGTTTGGACAACTGACGGTTCATCTTGTTGCTCAGATTAGGTAACTTTATTTTAATTTTAACCTTTTTGTTTTTATTATTCTTATTTTCAAAAAAATCAAAAATTTTTCTTTTTTCGTTTTTCCCAATTAAATTTCAAAAAATACAAAAAAAAATTTATAAAATCATAAAATCAAAAATAATTTGGTGTTTCTTGTTTGAGTCTAGAGTCAAGTTTTAAGTTTGGTGTCAATTGCATCTTTTTAATTTTCTAAAAAAAAATTTTTTTTTCGAAAATTTCATGCATTGCATTCTTCATGATCTTCAAGTTGTTCTTGGCCAGTCTTCTTGTTTGATCTTCATATTTTCTTGTTTTGTGTCTTTTCTTGTTTTTCGTTCGCATTTTCAATTTGTTAATGTCTAAAGAATAAAAAAATTTTAAGTTTAGTGTCTTGCATGTTTTCTTTTCTTGAAAATTTTTCAAAAATAAGTTCTTGGTGTTCATCTTGACATTCAAAGTGTTCTTGGTGTTCATCTTGACATTCATAGTGTTCTTGCATGCATCACATGTTTTGATCCAAAATTTTCATGCATTGAGTCTTTGGGTTATTTTTCTCTTTCATCATTAAAAATTCAAAAATCAAAAATATATTTCCCTTTTTCTCTCATAAATTTTTGAAAATTTGGGTTGACTTTTTCAAAAATTTTTAAAATCTAGTTGTTTCTTATGAGTCAAATCAAATTTTCATTTTAAAAACTCTATCTTTTTCAAATCTTTTCCAAAAATCAAATCTTTTTCATTTTTCTTTCATAATTTTCAAAAATTCCAAAATGATTTTCAAAAATTTTTTTCTTATTTTGTTTCATAATTTCAAATCTTTACTAACAATTAATGTGATTGATTCAAAAAAAAAAATATTAAGTTTGTTACTTACCTAATAAGAAAGGTTCAATCTTTAAGCTCTAGAATCATATCTTTTTAGTTTCTTGTTAGTCAAGTAATCAACTTTGATTTCAAAAATCAAATCTTTTCAAATATCTTTTTCAAATCTTTTTCAAATTAAGTTTCAATCATATCTTTTTCAAAATCAATTTCAAAATCTTTTCTAACTTTTTATCTTTTCAAAATTTGATTTTCAAATCTTTTTCAATTAACCACTTAACTTTTTGTTTCAATCATATCTTTTTCAAAACTACCTAACTAACTCTCTCTTTCTAATTTTCGAAAAAACCTTTCCCTCTTTTTCAAAATTCCTTTTTAATTAACTAATTGTTTTAATTTTAATTTAATTTAATTTCAATTTTAATTTTCGAATTTTAAATTTAAATTTAAAATATTTTTATTTTATTTTGTTATTTCTCTCATCCCTAATCTCCTTCTATTTATTTATTCATCCATTAACACTTCTATCCTCACCCCTGTGTTTGGATTCTCATCTTTTCCTTCTTCTATTCCTACTTTTTTCTACTCACATAAAGGAATCTCTATACTGTGACATAGAGGATTCTATATTTTCTTTTCTGTTTTCTTCTTTTTCATATGAGCAGGAACAAGGATAAGAACATTCTTGTTGAAGCTGATCCTGAACCTGAAAGGACTCTGAAGAGGAAGCTAAGGGAAGCCAAAGCACAACTCTCTGGAGAAAATCTGACAGAAATTTTCGAAAAAAGAGACATGGCCGAAAATAATAACAATGCAAGGAAGATGCTTGGTGACTTCACTGCACCAAATTCCAATTTACATGAAAGAAGCATCTCAATCCTGCCATTGGAGCAAACAATTTTGAGCTTAAACCTCAATTAGTTTCTCTGATGCAACAGAACTACAAGTTTCACGGACTTCCATCCGAAGATCCTTTTCAGCTCTTAACTGAATTCTTGCAGATCTGTGACACTGTTAAGACCAATGGGGTTGATCCCGAGGTCTACAGGCTTATGCTTTTCCCGTTTGCTGTAAGAGACAGAGCTAGAGTATGGTTGGACTCTCAACCTAAAGATAGCCTGAACTCTTGGGATAAGCTGGTCACAACTTTCTTAGCCAAGTTCTTTCCTCCTCAAAAGCTTAGCAAGCTTAGAGTGGATGTTCAAACCTTTAGACAGAAAGAAGAAGAATCCATCTATGAAGCTTGGGAGAGCTACAAGGAACTGACCAAAAAGTGTCCTTTTGACATGCTTTCAGAATGGACCATCCTGGATATATTCTATGATGGTCTGTCTGAATTATCAAAGATGTCATTGGACCATTCTGCAGGTGGATCCATTCACCTAAAGAAAACGCCTGCAGAAGCTCAAGAACTCATTGACATGGTTGCAAATAACCAGTTCATCTACACTTCTGAAAGGAATCTTGTGAATAATAGGACGCCTATGAGGAAGGGAGTTCTTGAAATTGATACTCTGAATGCCATATTAGCTCAGAATAAAATATTGACTCAGCAAGTCAATATGATCTCTCAGAGTCTGAATGGATTGAAGGAATCATCCAACAGTACTAAAGAGGCATCTTCTGAAGAAGAAGAAGCTTATGATCCTGAGAACCCTGTAATAGCAGAGGTGAATTACATGGGTGAACCCTATGGAAACACCTATAATCCCTCATGGAGAAATCATCCAAATTTCTCATGGAAGGATCAACAAAAGCCTCAACAAGGCTTTAACAATGGTGGAAGAAACAGGTTTAGCAATAGCAAGCCTTTTCCATCATCCACTCAGCAAAAGACAGAGAGTCCTGAGCAGGATCCATCTAACTTAGCAAATATAGTCTCTGATCTATCTAAGGGTACTTTAAGTTTCATGAATGAAACAAGGTCCTCCATTAGAAATCTGGAGGCACAAGTGGGCCAGCTGAGTAAAAGAATCACTAAAACTCCTCCTAGTACCCTCCCAAGCAATACAGAAGAGAATCCAAAAAGAGAGTGCAAGGCCATTAATTTAAGCATCATGGCCGAACCTACAAGGGAGGAGGAGGACGTGAATCCTAGTGAGGAAGACCTCGTGGGACGTCCAGTGATCAACAAGGAGTTTCTCTCTGAGGAACCAAAGGAATCTGAGACTCATCTAGAGACCATAGAGATTCCATTGAACCTCCTTATGCCATTCATGAGCTTTGATGAATATTCTTCTTCTGAAGAGAATGAAGATGTTACTGAAGAGCAAGTTGCCAAGTACCTTGGTGCAATCATGAAGCTGAATGCTAAATTATTTGGTAATGAGACTTGGGAAGATGAACCTCCCTTGCTCATCAATGAACTGAGTGATCTGGATCAACTGAGATTGCCTCAGAAGAAACAGGATCCTGGAAAGTTCTTAATACCTTGTACCATAGGCACCATGACCTTTGAGAAGGCTCTATATGACCTTGGATCAGGGATAAACTTCATGCCACTCTCTGTAATGGAGAAACTGAGAATCTTTGAGGTACAGGCTGCCAAATTCTCATTAGAGATGGCAGACAAATCCATGAAACAGGCTTATGGACTAGTAGAGGATGTGCTAGTAAAGGTTGAAGGCCTTTACATCCCTGCTGATTTCATAATCCTGGATATTGGGAAGGATGAGGTTGAATCTATCATCCTTGGAAGACCCTTCCTAGCTACAGCAAAAGCTGTGATTGATGTGGACAGAGGAGAATTGATCCTTCAACTTAATGAGGACAACCTTGTGTTTAAAACTCAAGGATCTCCTTCTGTAACCATGGAGAGGAAGCATGAAAAGCTTTTCTCACTGCAGAGTCAACCAAAGCCCCCACAGTCAAACTTTAAGTTTGGTGTTGAACTCCCATATCCAAACTCCAAGTTTGGTGTTGGGAAGTCTCAACAATGCTCTGTACATCTGTGAGGCTCCATGAGAGCTCACTGTCAAGCTATTGACATTAAAGAAGCGCTTGTTGGGAGGCAACCCAATGTTATTTAATCAATTTTATTTTATTTTCTCTTTATTATTTCATGTTTTATTAGGTTGATGATCATGTGAAGTCACAAAAACTACTGAAAAATTAAAAACAGAATGAAAAATAGCATTGAAAACAGCACACCCTGGAGGAAGAGCTTACTGGCGTTTAAACGCCAATAAGGAGCATCTGGCTGGCGTTTAACGCCATAACAGAGCATGAAACTGGCGTTAAACGCCAGAAACAAACAGTAGTCTGGCGTTTAAACACCAGGATTGCACCCAGAGGAAAGCTGGCATTAAACGCCAGAAACAAGCTCCATTTAGGCGTTTAACGCCAGAAACAAGCATGGAGCTGGCGTTTAACGACAGAAACAAGCATGGAAGTGGCGTTAAACGCCAAAATTGCACAATGAGGGCGTTTTACACGCCTAATTGAGGCAGGGATGTTAAGTCCGTGGCCCCACTGGATCTGTGGACCCCATAGGATCTGTGGACCCCACAGGATCCCCACCTACCCTTATTCTCTCCTCTTCACACCTTTTCATAACTCTTCCCCAAATGCCCTTCACCAATCACTTCAATCACTATTTCCCATCACCCCCTCACCACTCACATCCATCTTCTCTTCCCCATAAACCCCACCTACCTTCAAATTCAAAATATTTTCCCTCCCAAACCCAACCCTAAATGGCCGAACCTACACCCCTCCCCACTCCTCTATAAACCCCTCATTCCCTCTTCATTTTCACACAACACAACCCTCTCTTCTTCCCCTTGGCCGAAACCTACTCTCTCCCTCTCTCCTCCATTTCTCTTCTTCTTCTACTTCTTTCTTTCTTCTTTTGCTCGGGGACGAGCAAACATTTTAAGTTTGGTGTGGTAAAAGTATAGCTTTTTATTTTTCCATAACCATTTATGGCACCTAAGGCCAGAGAAACCTCTAGAAAGAGGAAAGGGAAGGCAATTGCTTCCACCTCTGAGTCATGGGAGATGGAGAGATTCATCTCAAAGGTCCATCAAGACCACTTCTATGAAGTTGTGGCCAAGAAGAAAGTGATCCCTGAGGTTCCTTTCAAGCTCAAAAAGAATGAGTATCCGAAAATCCGACATGAGATCCGAAGAAGAGGTTGGGAAGTGCTCACCAACCCCATTCAACAAGCCAGGATCCTAATGGTTCAAGAGTTCTATGCAAACGCATGGATCACAAGGAACCATGATCAAAGTGTGAACCCAAATCCAAAGCATTGGCTTACTATGGTTCGGGGAAATACTTAGATTTCAGTCCGAAAAATGTAATGTTGGCGTTCAACTTGCCAATGATGGAAGAGAACGCACGCCCCTACACAAGAAGGGTCAACTTTGATAAAAGGTTGGACCAAGTCCTCATAGACATATGTGAGGAAGGAGCTCAATGGAAAATTGACTCAAGAGGCAAGCCGATTCAACTAAGAAGGCATGACCTCAAACCAGTGGCTAGGGGATGGCTAGAGTTCATTCAATGCTCAATCATTCCTACTAGTAACCGATCTGAAGTTACTATAGACTGGGCCATCATGATCCATAGTATTATGATTGGAGAGGAGGTGGAAGTTCATGAGATTATACCTCAAGAACTTTACAAGGTGGCTGACAAGTCCTCCACTTGGGCAAGGTTAGCCTTTCCTCACCTCATATGCCACCTCTGCAATTCAGCTGGAATTGACATAGAGGGAGATATCCTCATTGAAGAGGATAAGCCCATCACTAAGAAAAGGATGGAACAAACAAGAGATGATGGACCTCAACATGAGCATGAGGAGATTCCTCACCATGAAATCCCTGAGATGCCTCAAGGGATGCACTTTCCTCCACAGAATTATTGGGAGCAAATCAACACTTCTCTAGGAGAATTAAGTTCTAACATGGGACAACTAAGGGTGGAGCACCAAGAGCACTCCATCATCCTCCATGAAATTAGAGAAGATCAAAGAGCTATGAGGGAGGAGCAAGAAAGACAAGGAAGAGACATAGAGGAGCTCAAGAGCACCATTGGTTCTTCAAGAAGAGGAAGACGCCACCCTCACTAAGGTGGACTCATTCCTTAATTTCCTTATTTATTTATTTTCCTGTTTTTCGATTTTAAGCTTTATGATTATTTATATTTGTGTCTTATTACATGATCATTAGTGTCTAAGTGTCTATGCCTTAAAGTTATGAATATGAATTCATCACCTTTCTTGAATGAAAAATGTTTTAATTACAAAAGAACAAGAAGTACATGGTTTCGAATTCATCCTTGAAACTAGTTTAATTATTTTGATGTGGTGGCAATACTTTTTGTTTTCTGAATGTATGCTTGAACAGTGCATATGTCTTTTGAAGTTGTTGTTTATGAATGTTAAATATGTTGGCTCTTGAAAGAATGATGAGAAGGAGAAATGTTATTTGATAATCTGAAAAATCATAAAAATGATTCTTGAAGCAAGAAAAAGTAGTGAATACAAAAGCTTGCAGAAAAAAAAAAAAGGGAAAAGAAAAATGGCGAAAAAAAAGCAAGCAGAAAAAGCCAAAAGCTCTTTAAACCAAAAGGCAAGAGCAAAAAGCCAATAGCCCTTAAAATCAAAAGTCAAGGGTAACAAAAAGGATCCAAGGCTTTGAGCATCAGTGGATAGGAGGGCCTAAAGGAATAAAATCCTGGCCTAAGCGGCTAAACCAAGCTGTCCTTAACCATGTGCTTGTGGCGTGAAGGTGTCAAGTGAAAACTTGAGACTGAGCGGTTAAAGTCAAGGTCCAAAGCAAAAAGAAGAGTGTGCTTAAGAACCCTGGACACTTCTAATTGGGAACTTTAGCAAAGCTGAGTCACAATCTGAATAGGTTCACCCAGTTATGTGTCTGTGGCATTTATGTATCCGGTGGTAATACTGGAAAACAAAGTGCTTAGGGCCACGGCCAAGACTCATAAAGTAGCTGTGTTCAAGAGTCAACATAATGAACTAGGAGAATCAATAATACTATCTGAACTCTGAGTTCCTATAGATGCCAATCATTCTGAACCTCAATGGATAAAGTGAGATGCCAAAACTATTCAAGAGGCAAAAAGCTACAAGTCCCGCTCATCTGATTGGAGCTAAGTTTCATTGATATTTTGAAATTTATAGTATATTCTCTTCTTTTTATCCTACTTGATTTTCAGTTGCTTGGGGACAAGCAACAATTTAAGTTTGGTGTTGTGATGAGCGGATAATTTATACGCTTTTTGGCATTGTTTTTACATAGTTTTCAGTATGATTTAGTTAGTTTTTAGTATATTTTTATTATTTTTTAATTAAAATTCACATTTTTGGATTTTACTATGAGTTTGTGTATTTTTTTGTGATTTCAGGTATTTTTTGGCTAAAATTGAGGGACTTGAGCAAAAATCAGATTCAGAGGTTGAAGAAGGACTGCAGATGCTGTTGGATTCTGACCTCCCTACACTCAAAGTGGAATTTATGGAGCTACAGAACTCCAAATGGCACGCTCTCAATTGCGTTGGAAAGTAGACATCCAGGGCTTTCCAGAAATATATAATAGTCCATACTTTGATTAAGGATAGATGACGTAAACGGGCGTTGAACGCCAGTTCCATGCTGCATTCTGGAGTCAAACGCCAGAAACAGGTTGCAAAGTGGAGTTAAATGCCAGAAACAGGTTACAAACTGGCGTTCAACTCCAAGAGAAGCCTCCACACGTGTAAAGCTCAATGCTCAGCCCAAGCACACACCAAGTGGTCCCCAGAAGTGGATTTCTACATCATTTACTTATTTCTGTAATCCCTAGTAACTAGTTTAGTATAAATAGGACTTTTTACTATCTTTGGAACATCTTTAGTTTCATCTTTAGATCACGTTTGGGGGCTGGCCTCTCGGCCATGCCTGGACCTTATCACTTATGTATTTTTAACGGTAGAGTTTCTACACACCATAGATTAAGGTGTGGAGCTCTGCTGTTCCTCATGAATTAATACAAAGTACTACTGTTTTTCTATTCAATTCAAGCTTATTCCTATTCTCAGATATCCATTCGCACCCAAGAACATGATGAATGTGATGATTGTGTGACGCTCATCATCATTCTCACTTATAAACGCGTGCCTGACAAACACTTCCATTCTACATGCAAACAGGCTAGAATGAATATCTCTTAGATATCTAATACAGAGGACCGAGTTCGAGATATTAGAATCTTCGTAGTATAAGTTAGAACCCATGGATGGCCATTCTTGAGATCCGGAAAGTCTAAACCTTGTCTGTGGTATTCCGAGTAGGATCTGGGAAGGGATGGCTGTGACGAGCTTCAAACTCGCGAGTGCTGGGCGTAGTGATAGACGCAAAAGGATAGTAAATCCTATTCCAGTATGATCGAGAACCGCCAGATGATTAGCCATGCAGTGACAGCGCATTGGACCATTTTCACAGAGAGGATGGGATGTAGCCATTGACAACGGTGATGCCCTACATAAAGCTTGCCATGGAAAGGAGTAGGAATGGTTGGATGAAGACAGCAGGAAAGCAGAGGTTCAGAGGAACAAAAGCATCTCTGCACGCTTATCTGAAACTCTCACTAATGAATTACATAAGTATCTCTATCCTAGTTTATATTTTATTTATCTTTTAATTATTAAAACTCTATATCCATTTGAATCCGCCTGACTGAGATTTACAGGGTGACCATAGCTTGCTTCAAGCCGACAATCTCCGTGGGATCGACCTTTACCCACGTAAGGTTTATTACTTGGACGACCCAGTGCACTCGCTGGTCAGCTGTGCGAAGTTGTGACAAAAAATTAAGATTATGAACGTGCGTATAAAGTTTTCAGCGCCGTTACCAAAGAATGGAACCGTTACGATTTCTGCGCACCAGCTTTGCACATTGTAGCCAATTTAGTCTTCCACAAGCGCACAAAGAACATCAAAATCAACTGCCATACTCTGCCCAACAAAGTTCAAAAGGGTGTGATTAAATTTCTACCAGTTTTATCTACTAATGAAGCAGCTAATGTCTTAACAAAGGTGCTGCCACCAGCTATATTTTATACTTCTCGGTCCAAGCTGGGACAAATAAACATTCATACACCCATCTTGAGGGAGGACATGATAAAAAATATTCATCAAATTAGAAGCTAATTATAATTTGTAAAAGCATATTAGTCAATATAGCAAGATATGAAATATTAATTAATTAGTATAGTTTGTTATGATTGCCAATTTGCCACCGTGGCGTGTATATCATGTGAAAGAAATTGTGCAGGTTGTTAGAATAAGAAACAAATATCGGTAGCAATAGTGTGTATATATACCAAACGATGAATGAAATTTGTGTGTGTTTTACCACTCTCCTAGCTTTCATTTTTTGATTCCCTACTCTCACATAATGTGAGCTCGACGTTCCTCACCAAATTCTACAACTGAAGAACAAAATTTGTTCAATTATGATTAAACATGATTCTTGACAAAAGTGTGAGCACAATCAATTTGAGGTTGCAAAGATTTAGTAACGATGAGAGAAGAGAGGAAAGAAGAGAAAGAAAAAAATGAGTGTAAGGTAAACTTGCTGATGTAAAATAGAGCATCTCAAATTGTGACTCATTACAAGAGTTGCTATATATACAATATAACTAAGAGCACCTAACTAATTCTACCATGATTACTTTCTAACTATGCATCTAACAGATTTCTAACCATGGTAAATTAGTGAGCACAGTTAGTGAACTTGGTTAACTAATTGCCTAATGTAATAGATAATGTAAGGCTAATATCAAAGTTGATGATATCACCTATATCAACTAACATCCCTCCCTCATACTCAGAGTTTGGATGTCCAACAATCCTAGTTTGACATAGCAAGACTGAAAAAGACATGGAGCTAGTGATTTTGTAAGGAAATTTGCTATTTGGTTGGCCGAGGTAACTAGTAGCAATTTGAGAACTCCTTTATTGGCTTTATCGTGCACAATGTAGCAATCTGCTTCAATTTGCTTGGTGGACTCGTGCAGAATTGAATTAGCAGCCATATGAAAGGCAGATTGACTGTCGTTGTACAACGTGAAGGGCCTGTCATGATCAACACCAAGAACCCGTAGCAACCGCAATAACCAAAGACCCTCACAAGTGGCATTCGCAAGCGCTCGGTACTCAGCCTTAGAGGAAGATCGAGATACGGTATACTGCTTGCTACTCTTCCAAGAGATCAAGGTGGTGCCTAAGAAGAAATAGTAGCCGAAGACAGATCGTCTAGTATCGGGACATATGGCCCAATCAGCATTAGCAAAGCCAGTAAGTGTGAAATTGGTGCTAATAGGAAAGAAAAGATCAGTCGCTGAGGCAGTTTTCAAGTATCTTAATACTCTTATGGCAGCTTGGTGATGTGTAATGGCTAGAGAATCCAAATACTGACTCAGTTTCTGGACAGCAAAAGCAATGTCAGGCCTTGTGCTAGTAAGATATTAAAGCTTTCCAATCAATCTCTGGTATGGTGTAGGATCATCCAATAGGGTGCCCTTGTCCTTAGTTAAGTGAGACGAATAATCCATAGGTATAGAAATAGGCTTGCAATCTAGCATCCCGAATTCTTCCAACAAATCAGTGATGTATTTCTTTTGATACAAAGCTAAACCTTTAGTATTATATGCCACCTCCATGCCTAGAAAATACTTAAGTTTTCCAAGATCCTTGATGCTAAAATGAACATCAAAAATCTTCTTAATTTGCTCAATTTCGTGAGTATCGTTGCATGCTAACACAAGATCATCAACGTACACTAAGAGTCTAAGATGGCAGTAAAGCCTTCGGGAGTGCTTCTAGTAAAAAGTGAGTAATTAGACTTGGATTGGGTGTAGCCAGACTCGGACAAAACTGAGACCAACTTCGTATTCCATAGATGAACTTCCTGTTTTAGGCCATACAAAGACTTGTTGAGCTTGAACATTGAGCCATCTGGAGAGACAACAGATTGGTAAATATCGGCTAAAGAGAGTTCCAATGAAACGGATACACTACTTTCCCTTAATCTATAGGCTGACACGACGATCTTCAAAAAGAAGACGGGGTCAATGGCGACGAAGAAGAGGAAGACGAGTTTGATGATCAGGAAACTATCTCGGAAGAGGAGGATGGTAAATCAGAGGAAGAAGATGATAAATCTGAATAAGGTTAATATAAATATAGTTCTATGATATGTATTTCTTTACCAAACTTTGAAAAGAATGTAATATAATTATCATTTTTTTAGATATTTCAATTACCATCAATCCGTATTTTTACTTTGTATGTTTGATATTTCACACTAGGTTTAGAGCACTGTTTCAATTATTAATTATCAGGATACATTATAGATGGATGGAAAATAATTTTAAAAAAAAATAAAAAAAACTACTGTTGGAATATACCGATGGTAACAGTCCAGTCATTTTTTCAAAAAAAAAATAAAAAAAATTTCCGTCGGCGTTACCGTCGGATTAATCTGCCCGCAAAATGGCGCGGAGACGTATGATATGGCGCCAACATTATCGTCAAAAAATTTTCGACGATAACATTCAACAGATTTCATTTCCTTACAATCTATATTCCGTCGTTACATCCGACGAAAATTATCGTCGGATACAAAAAATTCGCAGGTAATATATTATTGACGAGGTTTATTCCGTCGGATTTTATTCATTTTTTCGACAGTAATTCTGACAGTACTCAATGTTTTTCATGTAATGTATGCTTTTTTCGATCATTTGAAATTATTAATGACCTTAATCCTGAAACACTTAAAAAAATTTTATCACGACGATATCAAATGGCATAAAAAAAAGAAATTGAGAATATGACAATTAAAAACCCAAAAGACATGTTTTTCGCATATAATTTTATTGAAAAAAATTTTAAAAATTTAATTAATTAAACCACAATTATATAAATTAATTGATAAATTTCATACTTTTTAACATAATTTAAAATAACAAAATAGAATTTTTCGGCGCCCACGCTGGCTCGGACGCCTCTATTGACATTTTGTTCCATCCTCTCTAATGAAGCAAAATAAATATTGTGCCTAACATGCATCGATCTAACTAGAAATAATATATTTGCTATTTACCATATTATTATATATTCTTTTAAAAAGTCTAAGAACTTTTCGAAAAATGTTTAGTGATCAACAATTTTTTATTTTTTTTTCTTATTTTTGAACTAATATTAATTAATATATTTTTGCACTAAAAATATTTATCATAATAACCCAAGTAATTAGCATTTTATTCATCCTAAACAAGATTAATGCTAATCTCGGTTTGACAGATGTACTTTCCTTATTCGACTGTCATTACATAGCCACCACATATTCATCAATATTGAATACCATGTTCACACTATAACCGACCTTTTAGAAACTTTAGCAAGTGATTTTTATCAAATGTGGATAGGCCATTTCTATAGTGTTTATGAATTTTTGTTTTTATTTTTTTAGTAAGTTTTAATTTTTTTAAAATTATTTATTTTTATATTTTTAAATTAAATAATAATTTTTAATTTTTTTAATAAATAGACACCATTTTTTAGACACCATAACATTCACAACGTAAATATATGTGTGAGACTGAAATCTTTTGACCCGTCTCATCAATGACTTTAGCTCCGCCCATTTTCCAAAAATATCTCATGTAATATGTTGTACTATTTAATTTGATTTGCCAATTTAAGTAGCACACTACTTTCATTAATTTTGGTTCTGTCCAAAACATCAACACGCACCAACAACGAACAATGATTCTCTCTTACGCCCTCCTTGTTTTCCTTACACTACTCTTTTTCATCTTAACATTTAGAAAATCAGATCTACAAAGAAATCTTCCTCCTGGCCCACGGAGACTACCATTCATCGGCAACCTTCACCAAATTGGCGAGCTCCCCTATCTATCACTTCAAGAATTGTCAAGTCATCATGGGCCACTCATGTACTTGAAGTTGGGTTCTGTTCCTACTTTGGTGGTCTCCTCCGCCGAGATAGCCAAAGAGATCTTCAAGAACCATGACTTGGCCTTCTCCGGCCGTCCCAAACTTTATGCCGGGAACCGTTTGGGATACAACGGTTCAGCTATGACTTTCACTCCTTACGGTGACTACTGGAAGAAAATAAGGAAAATTGTGATGTTGGAATTGCTGAGTGCAAAGAGGGTTCAATCTTTTCAAGCTGTGAGGTTTGAAGAGGTTCAAGTTCTCCTCCATTCCATAGCACTTTCCTGCGGTAGTCCTGTTAACCTAAGCCACTTGACGCTTTCTCTTACCAATAATATCGTTTGTCGGATCGCATTAGGCACAAGGTATTGTTCAAATTGTTTTGTTTGGACGCATTAATTTTTCTTTAACCAGTTGCCAAAATAAGAGAAATGTTTAATAACAAATAAAAAATTCGACAAAAATAGTTATAATTTGTTTTATTTAACATTCATTCATTGTTACGATTATTAATGAATATTAAATAAAATAAGTTGTGACTGTTTTTTTTTTTTAATATTATTGCCAAAATAATATACAAATATAGATTAAGGATTTGAATTATTATTGTAAAAAATGAATAATTATGAGTTCAAAGAAGTTGGCTCATTATTTTTTTATTGGCAAAAATCAAACTCTTATTATTGATTTAGTATTTGACTTATTTCTGTAGTATCTCATTTAATCTGTTAATTTTAATTATCAATGATATTATAAGATAAATAAAATTTATTATTTTTTTAATATTTAATCAATAAAATTATTTTATATTAAATTTTAAATTTTAAATTCTAAATGTTAATAGTAAAAAAATATAATATTGCTAGAAGGTAATGAATCCTAGTGTTTCTCTTTTAGTTATTATTTATTCGACTTACATATGCATTCTAATTATTAATAGTTTAATACTTCTCTAAACAGATTTGGGGATGCAAGTAGTAAGTTCTATGAGATGCTTAGGGAAACACAGGAGTTACTGGGAGGATTCTGCTTGGCTGATTTCTTTCCTTGGTTGGGATGGCTCAACAAATTCAACGGTTATGAGAGTAGGCTAGAGAAGAACTTCAAAGAGTTGGATAACTTCTACGACAAAGTGATAAAGGAGCATGCAGTTAATAATGATGATTCTGAGAGGCTTGGTATTATGGAGCAACGTCATGATGAAGATCTTGTTCATGTTCTTCTTCGACTTCAAAAGGATTCAAATCAAGAGATAGCCCTCAGCGATGACCAAATCAAGGGTGTTCTAACAGTATGTATATATACGCAATAAATTTTTATTCATTTTATAAATTAAAGTAATTTTTTTGACTATATATGTATGTATCTTGTCGTTGCTCATGTTTAAACTTTAAACAATGATTACTGAAAGTCGGTAGCATTACCCTTTTGTGTGTGGTCGCCCCTTATGTATATTAGTATATGTACTCCATTCAATACAAAAATATTATTTATCTATTAAAAATAAAAATTAACTACCATATATTTACGTATAAATATATATGTTATTTAATTTATTGTTGATATTTATCTTATATTAATGATTGATTTTGGTGAATATCTAATAATATAATTGTTTGAAGGGAGTCACTTAGATAAAGATATTAAAAACATCTTTTTCTAAAGATATTTTTTAAAAAATTAAAATTTAATATATATAATAAATTAAATTATATTATTTTTATTAAAATTAGATCGGACAAATCAGTTTAGCAAAAAAATTAATAAATTAAATTTTGAATCGATATAAATTAATATTTTTTATAAAAATTACTACAATACCCCTATTATAAAACACAACTAAAATATCTCTATTATATATATATATATATATATATATTAATTTTAAAAGTTTTAAATTCTAACCCTATAACGACAAAGAAAAAAAGGGCTAGAATTTATGATTCTCAAAATTAACATATATAATAAAAGTATTTTAGTCATTTTATATAATAGGAGTATTGTAATCATTTTTTATAAAAAATAATATTAATTTAGACTGATTCAAAATTTAATTCACTATTTTTCAGTTAAATTAATTTATCTGACGTAATTTTAACAAAAATAACATAATTTAAATAATTGTATGTGTGTTAAATTTTAATTATTAAAAAATATCTTAAAAAAAAAGACGTTTTATCTTTATTGGAGCATCCCTTGTTTGAATATATATTAACTTCTTCACCATTACATTTGGAAAATGTGGTGCACAAGATTTTGGCATACATAGGGCCACTAATCATATGTACACATGATGTAAATGCAGGATATTTTCATAGCTGGAACCGACACGGCAGCTGCCACAACGATATGGACAATGTCGGAGCTAATAAGGAACCCAGAGAAAATGGAAAGAGCACAACAAGAGGTAAGAGAAGTAGTCTTGTCGAAGAAAAAAGTTATGGTGGAAGAGAGTGACCTTCCAATGCTTCCATACCTCAAATCAGTAGTAAAGGAGGCACTAAGAATCCATCCTCCAGCACCACTCCTGGTCCCAAGAGAGACAATCCAAACCTGCACCATCAAAGGGTATGAAATCGCTGCCGGAACGAGGGTTTTCATCAACGCGAAAACCATAGCAATGGACCCAACTTGTTGGGAGAATCCAACGGAGTTCTCTCCGGAGAGGTTCCTTCATAGTCCAATTGATTTCGGAGGGCATCACGTTGAGATGTTTCCCTTTGGAGCTGGTCGGAGGGGCTGCCCTGGAGTGAACTTCGCCATGCCATTGGTTGAGCTTTCTCTGGCGAATCTTTTGTTCCGTTTTGATTGGAAACTGCCAAATGGAGTCGGAAGGGAAGAGCTTGACATGCAAGAAGCAATTGGCATTACAATGCACAAGAAATCTCCTCTTTGCCTCATACCTTCCCCCTCTTTTGCTTAGTATCTATTTTTCTTGTTCGGTTACCAAATTCAGTAATTAATATAAAATATGTATTAAAATATAAAATACATATTAATAATAAATTAAATAATATATATATTTATATACAAATACATAACGACTAATTTTAGTAATTGATTTTAGTGTATAAATAATATTTTTATTTTTTTTATTTATTATCACATCAACTCCAATAAAATTTATCATACGAATAATATTAAAAAAATTAATTTTTTATTTAACATCAGTCAATTTTTTTAAATTATTTTATTTATTTTAAATTTTAAATCCTAGATCATACAAATTTTAACTCTATCCTTTAAAATATAAATTTTAAATCTTAAAATTAATAAATATTAGCTAAATTAAAGCTGATTTTATATGTACTTTCTCAATGAAATCGGGTACTCTTATATAGATCCATACTCATGCACATGACTTCTATCTTTCTTTTTCCTGTAAGTATTCAATCTGTCTTCTACAAAAATTGAGAGATTTGACTATGAAATGTCTTTGAACTTATTTAATATACCAGAAATTAAAGAAAGTTCTGAATGGAGCTTATAGATCAATAGTATAACGAACTCACTACATTAGCTTAAAAAACATTTTTTTTTATGAAATAAAAATTGCTTACAGAATATAGAATTACAATTTCTTTTTAAGAAAATATTTTTAAACGACAAAATAAAGTATTTTATCCTATTATTTATAAAAACAATATATGTTGATAATATCAACAATATCTATTTTTACAAAGCTTAATTAATTCCTTAACAAATTTTATTTCTTTTATGCACATGAAACATACTATCCATAACAGAAATACAGATAATCTAAAGAAATTAATATAGTAGGGAAAAAAATTAATTATAATTCAATTCGTAACTTTTTATTATATTTAACTCGCATTACTTTGATTTAAAGATTATTAAACTTTTATCTTTCCACTTTATCAATTTTTTTATTTTAAAAAAATTGATCCGTCCATGATATAATGTTCAGCAATTCAGAAAAAAAATAATGCTATATAATCAACAAAATTTATTAATTTTATTAATATTTAATTAATTTTAAATACTAAAAATTAAATTTTAAATTTTTTTAAATTTTAAAATATATTTTTTAATAGTATAAAAATAAAATATTAATTAAAATATTCACTAATATTAATAAAAAATATTAATTTTTAATTTGTTTTTTTTTTAAATAAGTGTTTTAATGGCAATTATTAAGAGTAGGCAATCGTCTGGCAGCGATTTAATCTTATCTTCCAAAAGAAAGTCGTGTGGTGTGAATTATCTAGCCCCCACCAAAGATCACAATACGTATTCTCATATTATTAGAACATGAAGTCACCAAAAATATTATTAGCACATGCACATACATGGGGACACATGCAGCAACATGCAAATGCTAACGAGAAGTTAGTTGGAGTTAGTTTTAGCTTAGTTGGCATCACACATGTTGTACATGTTGCATATGCATTAGTTAGAGTTAGTTAGATATAGAAGCTTCACCCTTAGATCATAATGTAGATCATAATGTATATATATTATTTATAGCAAATAAAATCAATGCGTTTTACCACTCAACTTTTTTTTATTTCTCAAATCTCTTACTAAATTTTGGGCAATAAAGAGGAGAGAACGGTAAAAAATATGTAATACTTTTTTTTTTTATTTATTTTGTTGTATGTTGTTGTAATATATACAATTTTTACCAGTTTATCATACGTATAATTATATCTAGCAATTTTTTTTAATTTATAGAATATTCTAATAGGATGCTAATAGAATAAAGAATATAAATTGGCTCACACATTCTAGAAGAATAAAAGAAAGTAGAAATAAACATGTGATATAATGAAAAATTATAGAGTTGTTGATCATTTAATTGGACTTGTTTGTCTGTGGGACAAATGGACTAATACACTCCCGCAAGTTGGAGGATGATATACGTCAAGAATTCCCAACTTGGATCAATTGGCATGAAAGGAATGTGTTGGGAGAGGCTTGGTGAATATATCCGCCAATTGTCGCGAAGATGGGACGGGAAGTGGTGCGGAATTTATAACCACAAATTAACCGGCAAGTGCACCGAGTCGTATCAAGTAATACCTTAGGTGAGTGAGGGTCAATCCCACGAGGATTGATGGATCAAGCAACAATGATTGATTGATTTGCTTAGTTAGACAAACAGAAAAGAGTGTTTGAATATTCAAAGAGTATTAAACAATCGTACAAAAATTAAAATAGTAAAGTAAATGGGTTGAGGATAAAATATGGGGAAAGCAGTTAAGGTTTTAGAGTTATCTAATTTTTCGGATTAACTTTTCTTACTAACTATTTTAATCATGTAGGATTTAATTTATGGCAAACCATATGTGACTAGACCCTAATTCCTTAGACGACCTTTCTAGTCTCCTCTAAAATTCATCAACAGCCAATTCCTTGGTCAATTAATTCCAATTAGAGGGTGATGATCAAATTCCAATTTATATGCCACAAAAACTCTAATTACCCAAATATGTCACGTATCCCGTTAAATCCAGATAATTAAAATTTAGGAGAATATGTTTTCAAGCTATTGTTCAAGTAAAGAGCTTTTCCAAGTTATACAAGAATTCAAATAGAAAGAGGGTCATACTTCCGTTCCACCCAAATTCATAAGATAAAGATCGAAAACAATTCTTAAATTATAAATCCATACATGAATTAAAATAGAAAAAGCAATAAAATCAATCTATACAAATAGACAGAGCTCCTAACCTTAACCGTGGAGGTTTAGTTGCTCATGGTTCAGAGAAAAATAAGGATGGTAAATTGGAATGGAATAATGTTTTGTTGGAACCACCCTGTTGGCATCCCTTTTTATATCTAATCCTAATTGATTTAAAATCTATCTTCTTAAAACTAAAATAATATCTTTTCCTAAAAATAATATTTGAATTTAAATTAGAATTAATTAACAAGTCTTCAGTAGATGGATGGGGACACTCGTTTTGTCCATTCTGCAGCTTCTAATCTGTGTTTTTTGGGCTGAAAACTGAGTCAAAACAGCCCAGAAATCGTCCCCAGCGTTTTCTGCACGTGGCGCATGTCACGCATACGCGTCAGTCACGCGTACGCGTCGCCGAGCAAATCTTCAATTCACGCGCACGCGTCGCCAGGAAAAGCTCCAAATCACGTGCACGCGTCAGTCACGCGTATGCGTCGCTCCTTGCTGCCATCTCCTTTGGTCCTTGTGCTGCAGAAACTCCATCAAATCCAGTCGAATGCTACCTAAAATAAACAAAATTGCAAAAGACTCAAAGTAGCATCCATATTGGCTAAAAGATAATTAATTCTTTATTAAACTCAACAAATTTGATGCAAATTCACTAGGAAAAGATAGGAAAGATGCTCACACATCACAACACCAAACTTGAATTGTTGCTTGTCCTCAAGCAACCATAACTAATATAGGCTTAGAATGTGAATTTGCATGAGAATGAGAGTTCGATTAAGCTCATGTCTCTGCTTATAGTGGGGTTTACAACTGCAATCCTGAGTAGTTTTGGCATCTCACTCTCCTTTGAATTAGAAGGATGTCAGTGCCATTCGGAATTAGAATCTGGATAATATTATGAATTCTCTGATCTTTTGTAACTCAATTTAACCCTTGAACACAACTATTTTTCTTTTCTTTGGTGCTTTGCACCTTGAGCCTAGCCGTGACTTTAAATGTTTTGTCTCAAGTTTTACTTGACACAGAAACACCACAAGCACTTAACTGGGGAACTCTTTTTGCAGTTTTGATTTTTCTTTCAGCTACTCCCAGAAAGTGGTACTCAAAGCCTTTGGCATACTCTTCTAATTGCAATTGATCTCGACTCTAAATGTTTTGTCTCAAGGATTACGAGACACAAGAACACCACAAGCATATAACTAGGGAAATAACTCTTTGAGCTTTTAATCATGTCTAACCTCCCTAGTCATTGATACTCAGAGTCTTGGACCTGGTTTTTTTTCAGTGCTGTTTCTTTTGCTTCAAGGATTAAAATTTTTACTTATTTCAGAGAAGTCATAATAATTCTCTAAATTTCTGTTCTTAGTACATCAACATTCTTTGCTTCAAATTTAAATATGCACTGTTCATGTCATGCATTCAGAGTTACAGAAAATACCACCACATCTAACTAAATAAGACTATTCTTCAATATAAACTCACTTTCTCATGCAACACATCACTTCTGTATTTTTTTTGAATTCAAGCTCAGTGAGTAATACATGAGACATCTTTTCGGAATTAAAGCAATTAAGAGAAAACTAAACTAGACCTAGGATTCTAACTAATAAAGGATCATGCAACAAACAAAGCAAAATAGCAGAAAACCGGAACATAATATAGTAAAAGCAGGAAGGAATATAGAATGAAAGAAACTCAACCACCTTAGTTATCCTAGCGGTCGTTTTATTTTTCAGGTTGTGCTCCTCCTGCGAAGATGATTCACCTCCCTTTGGTGCCATAAGAATAAACAGAAAACTTCTAAGCGAAGCGTCAACACCAAACTTAAAGGTTTGCTTGTCCTCAAGCAAAGAAGAACTGAAAACAGAAAGAAACAACTATTATGATGACAGAAGAATAAAAGGATAAAAGAACAAGAGAAAATTAGGATTGGGAGAGAGAGAAAGAAAATTAAAACTGGGCGGCGAACTAGTGTAGTTGTGCGGCGAAGGCGACGCGTACGCGTACAGCACGCGTACGCATGGGTCGCGAATTTTCCTTAATGATGCGTGAGCGTCAGGCACGCGTCCGCGTGCCCATGATTCGCGCGAAGCCAGCCGCGCGCACGCACAACTCTCTGTTCGTGTGGCTTGGGAACCAACAATTTCATGCGATGCGTGCGCGTCATGGATGACCATTTGTGCAGATGACGCGCACGCGTCAGGGACGCGTACGCGTGAACAAGTTTTGTGCTTCTAGCACACTTCCATCCCTAAGCCAGCATAACTCTCTGCCCAAACACTTATTTACGTCGATTTTTAAGGTCACGCGTATGTAGTGCCAAAATCACGAATGACGCGCACGCATGGGGTATGCGTACGCGTGGGCTTGTTTGTGCGAAAGGCATCATTCCTGTGCCACTCCCGCGCAACTCTTTGTTCATTTTTATTTTTCACGCATACCCCTCTGACGCGTACGCGTCAGCGACGCTTGCGCGTCGAGTGATCTCTTTTTTTTCAGCTCCTGTTCTAAGATAGCTGCATGATCTGAAAAACAGTAAAAACTTAGTAAAAATCAAATAAGGAAGAAAACTACTACTACGAAAAATAGCTAAGGATACGAATTTATCGGGTTGCCTCCCGAGAAGTGCTTCTTTAATGTCACTAGCTTGACGGTCAGTCCTGCTAGGTCAGTAGATGAGTAGACCTCTGGCGATCGATCTCGCCTCCAAGATAGTGCTTCAGCCTCTGGCCATTCACTGTAAATTTTCTGTCAGAATTCTCTTCCTGTATTTTCACATAACCATATGGTGAAGCTCTGGTAACTACAAACGGTCCTGACCACCGGGATTTTAGCTTCCCAGGAAAGAGTTTGAGCTTTGAATTATACAGAAGCACTTTCTGTCCTGGCTCAAAGACTCTGATGGCAATCTTCTTGTCATGCAGTAGCTTGGTTCTCTCCTTATAAATCTTGGCATTCTCATAAGCTGAATATCTAAATTTATCAAGCTCATTCAACTGAAGCATTCGCTTAATTTCTGCAGCTTCTGAATCAAGATTCAGGTACCTGATTGCCTAGTAAGCCTTGTGCTCCAGCTCAACTGGCAAGTGACAGGCTTTGCCATGGACCAACTGATATGGGGACATGCTATTGGGAGTCTTGTAAGCTGTCCAGTATGCCCAGAGAGCATCATCAAGCTTCCTAGACCAGTCCTTTCTTGAAACACTAACGGTCTTCTCTAAAATCCTCTTAAGTTCCCTGTTGGAAACTTCAACCTGTTCACTTGTCTGAGGGTGATAGGGGGTTGCCATCTTATGACGGACTCCATATCTTTGCAGAAGAGAATCCAGCTGTCTGTTATAGAAGTGACTTCCTCCATCACTAATGAGTGTCCTTGGGACACCAAACCGGCTAAAGATATACCTCTAAAGAAAGCTCATTACCACCTTGGCATCATTGGTGGGTAGAGCCACCACTTCCACCCACTTGGACACATAGTCAACTGCCACTAGAATATAGTTGTTTGAATGTGAGGGTGGGAAAGATCCCATGAAATCAATACCCCACACATCAAACAACTCAACCTCAAGAATCCCCTGATGTGGCATTTCATGGTTGGCAGGGAGATTCGTGGCCTTTGCACATCTATCACAGTGCTTCACGAATTCTCTTGAATTTCTAAAGAGGGTCGGCCAGTAAAACCCGCTCTGAAGGATCTTTGTAGCTGTCCTTTCACCGCCAAAGTGGCCTCCATAATTAGAACCATGATAGTGCCAAAGAATCTGTTGTGTTTCTTCATCTGGGACACATCTTCGGATGATGCCATCTGAACACCTTTTAAAGAGGTATGGTTCCTCCCAAATGTAGTACTTGGCATCAGTCAATAGCTTCTTTACTTGTTGCCTGCTGTACTTCCTTGGGATAAAATTCATGGCCTTATAATTTACAATGTCTGCAAACCATGGAGCCTGCTGAATGAGGAACAATTGCTCATCCAGAAACGTCGCAATCACAGCTGTGGGTGGTTGTACTCCAGCTTCAGGCTCAATTCTGGAGAGATGGTCAGCTACTTGATTCTCTGACCCTTTCCTGTCCTTTATCTCAATATCAAACTCCTGAAGGAGCAACACCCATCTGATTAATCTTGGTTTAGAATCCTATTTGGTTAGAAGGTACTTCAAAGCAGCATGGTCAGTATAAACAATAACCTTAGAACCAAGTAAATAGGACCTAAACTTATCAATAGCATACACAACAGCTAATAATTCTTTTTCTGTAGTTGTGTGATTCTTTTGGGCATCATTTAGCACACGACTGGCATAATAAATGACATGTATAAGCTTACCATGCCTCTGTCCTAAAATAGCTCCTATAGCAAAATCACTAGCATCACACATTAATTCAAATGGTAAATCCCAGTCAAGGGGAGCTATAATGGGAGCAGAGGTAAGGTTTGCTTTCAGAGTTTCAAAAGCATGCAGACAATCAGAATCAAAGATAAAAGGAACATCAGCAACCAACAGGTTGCTTAAAGGTGTAGCAATTTTAGAAAAATCCTTTATAAATCTTCTATAAAATCCTGCATGACCCAAGAAACTCCTGACTGCCTTAACATTAGTTGGTAGTGGTAATTTTTCAATTACCTCCACCTTTGCTCTATCAACTTCAATTCCCTTACTTGAAATCCGGTGTCCAAGAACAATACCTTCTATAACTATAAAATGGAATTTTTTCGAATTTAAAACAAGGTTTGATTCTTGACACCGTTTCAGAATAAGAGATAAATGCTTAAGGCAGGATTTAAAAGAATTATCAAAGACAGAAAATTCATCCATAAATACCTCAATAAACTTTTCAACCATATTAGAAAAAATTGAAAGCATACACCTCTGAAAAGTTGTTGGAGTATTGCAAAGTCCAAAAGGCATTCTTCTGTAGGCAAATACTCCAAAGGGGAATGTGAATGCTGTCTTTTCTTGATCTTGAGGGTCCACTGCAATTTGATTATATCCAGAATATCCATCTAGAAAACAGTAAAAAGCATGACCAGCTAACCTCTCAAGCATCTGATCAATGAAAGGCAGGGGGAAGTGATCCTTCCTTGTAGCAGTGTTGAGCCTCCTGTAGTCTATACACATTCTCCATCCTATGATTGTTCTTGTGGAAATAAGCTCATTCTCTTCATTCTTGATCAATGTCATCCCTCCTTTTTTGGGAACTACCTGCACAGAACTTACCTAAGGACTGTCAAAAATAGGGTAAATAATACCTGCTTCCCATAGTTTCATTACCTCTTTTCGGACCACCTCTTTCATAGTTGGATTGAGTCTCCTTTGTGGTTGCACAACTGGTTTAGCATCATCTTTAAGGCGGATCTTGTGCATGCACTTGGTTGGACTAATCCCCTTCAAGTCACTAATGGTCCACCCAAGAGCTGTTTTATGGCTCCTGAGCACTGAAATAAATGCCTCTTCTTCTTCAGGCTTCAGAGAAGAACTAATAATCACTGGATATGAATCATTTTTACCCAAACACATATTTCAGAGAAGGAGGTAAAGGTTTGAGCTCAAGCTTGGGGACTTCCTCCTTCTTTATTGGCGTGTTCATCAACTCCTTTTGGAGTAGTGAATCATCAACTTCAACTAATTCATATTCAGAAATAGGATTCAGAACATCTTCAAGTACCTCAGCTTCCAGTACTTCTTGAACAAGTGATTCAATAACATCTATTTTCATACACCCCTCAGAATCATTAGGGTGCTTGAGGGCTTCAAAAACATTTAGGACCACCTGTTCTTCATTGACTCTCAGGGTTAATTCACCCTTTTGCACATCAATCAGAGCTCTGCCTGTAGCTAAAAAGGGGTCTACCAAGTATAATAGAGGATTTTACCTCCTCTTCCATGTCTAATATAACAAAATCAACAGGGAAAATAAATGGTCCTACTTTAACAAGTAAATCCTCAACCACACCCACAGGTAATTTAATAGAAAGATCAGCAAGTTGAAGAGAAGTACGAGTGGGTTTTACCTCCTCAATTTGAAGCTTTTTCATTACTGAAAGTGGCATGGGGTTGATGCTAGTTCCAAGATCACATAAAGCTCTCTGAATGCCGACATCTCCAATGGTACAAGGAATGACAAAACTCCCTGGGTCTGGCATCTTCTCAGGAAGGTTGTGTTAAATTATGGCACTACATTCCTTGGTTAACACCACTGTCTCTTGTTCCTTCCAATTCCTCTTGTGGGTCAACAATTCTTTCATAAATTTAGCATAGAGAGGCATTTGCTCCAGAGCCTTTGCAAAAGGAATGTTAATCTGTAGCTTCTTGATGACATCTAAAAATTTAGAGAATTACTTTTCTTTGGATGCCTTCTGAAGCCTTTGAGGATATGACATTTTTGGCTTGTATTCAGGAGCCTTGGCAAGGTGGGATAAGTGTCAAGAGAGTCAGGAAACGGGTTGTCTGCACGTTTAGGAGGTGCTCCACATCTCCCTTTTTCCCCTCTGGAACTTCCTTTTCAACTAGCTCTTCATTGGCCTTGGTCTCAGAGTCAGCTACTTTACCACTTCTCAATTGAATAGCCTTGCAATCTTCTCTTGGGTTCACCACTGTATCACCTGGAAATGTACTTGTAGACCTCTCAGGTATTTGCTTGCTCAGTTGGCCCATTTGCACTTCCAAGTTTCTAATGGAGGCTCCGGTTTCTTGTATAAAACTCCTCATCATCTCCTAATTAGAATCTTCTTGGGGTTTAGAGTTTGCCCGCTGAGGTGGTTGTTGTTGATGAGATTGAAATTGGCAGTTATTGTAATTGTTCTGTTGAAAGCCGCCCTGGAAATTATTGTTGAAGTTATGAGGTCTCTGAGGTTGGTCTCTCCACCTAAAATTTGGGTGATTTCTCCATCCCTGATTGTATGTCTTCGAATATGGATCATTGTTGGGATTTCTAGGACCACTCTCCATGTAATTTACCTGTTCAGAAGAAGGTTGAGCATAATCATAATTATCTTTTTGCACAAAATTACCTGCCATGTCATAAGAGACTTCCTGTGGTGGATTTTAGGTGTTGATAGCTGAGACTTGCATGCCACCCATTTGTTCAGTAAGTAAATTTATTTGCTGAGACATAAGCTTGTTCTGAGCAAGAAGAGCATTAACAGCTTCTACTTCCAATACGCCTCTCTTCTGAGAGGTCTCAGAGTTTACAGAATTCTTGTTAGATGAGTATAAATATTGGTTGCTAGCAACCAATTCAATAAGCTCAATAGTCTCCTCTGGTGTCTTCTTCTTGTGTAATGAACCCCCTGCAGAGGTATCTAAGCTCGTCTTGAACATCTCACCCAAGCCTTCATAAAAGATATCTAGTTGGGTCCATTTGGAGAACATGTCCGGAGGGCATTGCCTAGTCAGTAGCTTGTATCTCTCCCAAGCTTCATAAAGAGTTTCACCCTCCTTTTGCCTGAAAGTCTGAACCTCCAACCTAAGCTTAGTCAGCTTCTTTGGTGGGAAAAATTTAGTGAGAAACTCAGTAACAACCTTTTCCCAAGTATTCAAACTCTCCTTTGGTTGGGAATCTAGCCATCGCTTTGCTTTATCCTTCAGAGCAAACGGGAAGAGCATGAGCCTATACACCTCTGGGTTCACTCCATTTGTCTTCACAGTATCCAAATCTGCAGAAAATCAGATATAAACTAATTTGGATCTTCATGAGGAAGCCCAAGATACTGGCAGTTCTGTTGTACCAGGGTGACCAATTGTGGCTTCAACTCAAAGTTATTTGCAGCTATAGGGGGTACCACAATAATTTTTCCATAAAGATCCGCAGTAGGGGCAGAGTAAGAGCCAAGCAATCTCCTTTGTTGATCATCCCCATTCAGATTTGCCACATTGGCATTAACAGCATTATTATGATCCATAGTGGATTCTGTAGCCTTGCAAAGTCTTGCTTGTTGTAAACACCGCCTGAAAGTTCTTTCAGGTTCAGGATCAAAGTCTAAGAGATGTTCTTTGTCTCTGTTCCTGCGCATAAACAAACAGAATACAAGAAAAGATGGGATTCTCTACGTCAGAGTGCAGAGAAGTCCCAGCGAGGTATCCTGTGTAAAATAATAAAATAAAAATACTAAATGAATAAGTAAAAAAAATCGAAACTAATTACTGAATTTAATAAAAAAAATTTCGAAAATTAACAGGAAAAATAAATAGGAAAAATAAAATTAACTAGGTGACACCAAACTTAATTTCAGAAATTAAAGAAAAATATTAATACTGTTATTAGAGAAAATTTTGAAAATAATAAGGAAAAATTTAAATAAAATTAAAACTAAAATGCGTAATCTAAGCAATCAAACAACTGATAGTTGTTAATCACAGTCAATCCCCGGCAACGGCGCCAAAAACTTGGTGCAAAATTTATAACAACAAACTAACCGACAAGTGCACTGGGTCGTACCAAGTAATACCTTAGGTGAGTGAGGGTCGATCCCACGAGGATTGATGGATCAAGCAACAATGATTGATTGATTTTCTTAGTTAAAAAAAATAGAAAAGAGTGTTTGAATATTCAAAGAGTATTAAACAATCGTACAAAAATTAAATAGTAAAGTAAATGGGTTGAGGATAAAATATGGGGAAAGCAGTTAAGATTTTAGAGTTATCTAATTTTTCGGATTAACTTAATTTATGGCAAACTATATGTGACTAGACCCTAATTCCTTAGACCTTTCTATTCTCCTCTAAAATTCATCAACAGCCAATTCCTTGGTCAATTAATTCCAATTAGAAGGTGATGATCAAATTCCAGTTTATATGCCACAAAAACTCTAATTACCCAAAAAAATAAAAGGATATGTCACGTATCCCGTTAAATCCAGATAATTAACATTTAGGAGAATATATTTTCAAGCTATTGTTCAAGTAAAGAGCTTTTCCAAGTTATACAAGAACTCAAATAGAAAGAGGGTCAAACTTCCATTCCACCCAAATTCATAAGATAAAGAGCGAAAACAATTCTTAAATTATAAATCCATACATGAATTAAAATAGAAAAAGTAATAAAATCAATCCATACAAATAGACAGAGCTCCTAAACTTAACAGTGGAGGTTTAGTTGCTCATGGTTCAGAGAAAAATAAGGATTGTAAATTGGAATGGAATAATGTTTTGTTGGAACCATCCTGTTGGCATCCCTTTTTATATCTAATCCTAATTAATTTAAAATCTATCTTCTTAAAACTAAAATAATATCTTTTCCTAAAAATAATATTTGAATTTAAATTAGAAATAATTAACAAGTCTTCAGTAGATGGGTGGGGACCACTCGTTTTGTCAATTCTGCAGCTTCTAATCTGTGTTTTTTGGGCTGAAAACTGAGTCAAAATAGCCCAGAAATCGTCTCCAGCATTTTTCTGCGTTTTCTGCACGTGGCGCATGTCACGCGTACGCGTCAGTCACGCGTACGTCGATGGTCTTCTTCGCGTGTTACGCGCACGCGTTGCTAAGCAAATCTTCAATTCACGCGCACGCGTCGGTCACGCGCACGCGTCGCCATGAAAAGCTCCAAATCACGCGCACGCGTCAGTCACGTGTATGCGTCGCTCCTCGCTGCCATCTCCTTTGGTTCTTGTGCTGCAGAAACTCCGTCAAATCTAGCCGAATGCTACCTAAAATAAACAAAATTGCAAAAGACTCAAAGTAGCATCCATATTGGCTAAAAGATAATTAATTCTTTATTAAACTCAACAAATTAGATGCAAATTCACTAGAAACAGATAGGAAATATGCTCACGTATCAGGAAGTAACTTCATTACTCCAGCTTGAGCCTTTTGGCGAACGAGATGACAATCCACCTCCAAGTGCTTAGTCTTCTCATAGAACATAGGATTGACAGCAATGTGCAATGCGCTTTGATTATCACAAAACAAAATAAGTAGAAGATCACAAGACATACAAAAAAATTGTAAAAAATTCAAGATCCATAAAAGCTCGCATGTAGTATTAGCCAAGGCTCGATACTCAGCCTCCGTTGAAGATCTAGTAACAGTAGTTTGCTTCTTTGTCCTTCAAGAGATTAAAGAATCTCCCAAAAAGAAACAATAACCAGTTAATGAACAACGAGTATTCGGACAACCTGCCCAATTGGAATCACTAAAGCTATATATCTGAAGATTAGAAGATCTGGGAAAGAAAAGACCTCTGCCCGGATTATTTTTCACATATCGAAGTACTCAGAAAGCTGCTGCATAGTGAACCTAAGTAGGGGTGGCCATGAATTGACTAAGCTGTTGGGTGGCATAGGTGATATCCGGATGAGTTGTGGTGAGGTAAATCAATCGACCCACAAGACGTCGATAAATAAATGTATCAGACAAAGGAGGACTATCATCTTGATGAAGTCTAGTGGTACTATCCATAGGAATAGGTGCGGGTTTGGAACCCAGAAGCTCAGAACGTTCAAAAGGTCCAAGCAGTATTTATTCTGTGATAGAGAGATCCCCAAAGAAGAATGAGCTACCTCAATACCTAAAAATTACTTCAATGTACCAAGGACTTTAATTTTAAAATTAGAGTCCAAAACTCCCTTTATTGCTATTATCTCAGAAGAAGAATTTTCAGTAATCACAATATCATCAACGTAAACCAGTATTATGCAAATGTCAGTGCCCAGAATTTTGAAAAACAAACTATAATCATAAACCGTTTGCTGATATCCATAAGAAACAAGAAGAAGGGAGAGTTTCTTGTACCACATTCTACTGGATTGTCTTAATCCAAATAATGATTTGAGCAATCTACAACATTGATTTGGCTGAAAAGATTTGAGGCCAAGGGGTAAAGCCATATAGACAGTTTCCGTCAAATCACCATGAAGGAAAGCATTGTTAACATTAAGTTGCTAGATTGGCCAACCCTTAATTGAAGCCAGAGCAAGAATGATTCTGATAGTTTTAGGTTTCACTACTGGTAAGAATATTTCAAGAAAATCTACTCCTTTTGTCTGTGTGAAACCCTTGGCCACCAAGCGAGCCTTATAGCGGTCAATACTACCATCAGGCAGGCGTTTAATCTTGTAAATCCACTTACATCTAATGTATTTTATGATCAGAGGACACTCAACTAGAACCTAGGTCTTGTTCAGCTCAAGTGCAGCAATTTCCTCTGTCATGACATGCTGCCAATGAGGAACCTTAACAGCATCCTGAAAAGTCTTTGGTTCACAGTCAAGGTATAAGGATGAGAGAAACTTGGTATGTGAGGTAGAAAAAGAAGCAAAAGAAAAAACTAAAGATAGAGGATACCTTGAGCATAAGGATGAATAAATTTGGGGATTAAAAGAAGTATTACAAACGTAATCAGAAAGACAAGCGGGAGGCCAGGTTTGACGGTGGCTATGTCGGGTGAAGGGAGGGACAGTGATTGGTCCGGGTTTGATTGGCTCAATAGAGTGAGGGGCTGTATGAGATTGAGGAGAGGATGGGGGAGAAGTCACATTGGAAGAAGAGTTGGGGGGAACAAGGTAAAGGGGATTGGGAGGAAGAAAACGAAGGGGAACCAGGAGAGAAAGGGGGTTCGATGCTTCCTGGAGAGGGGGGTTGGAAATTATTGTTGTGAAGTGGTATTGAAGTATGAGATGGATTATTGGGTAAATGAAGGTTGTGAAGTGGGTTTGGAGTATGGAATGGATCATTAGGTAAATAAATGGGCCCAATAGGAATGGAGGGTGTTTTTGAATTATTGATGTTATTTGGGTTTGGATTATTTTGATGTGGGATAAGAATAGAATCATTTTGGCTGGGCTGCTGATTGATTTTGGTTGAGGAAAGAATAAGTTCATGAAGGATCACATTTCTGAAAATTATAATTTTCTTATGTTCAAAAAGATAATCAATATATCCTTTAAAATCATTTTGATAACGTAAAAAATACCCTTTTGTACTCTTGAATCAAATTTAGAATGATGACTCAAAATAGTTGAAACAAAGCATAAACAGCCAAGAACTTTGAGTTTATTGTAATTGGGTTGTTTATTAAATAGAGTTTCAAAAGGGATTTTAAAATTAAGAATGACAGATGGAACTCTATTTATTAAATAAACTGCATGGTTAATAGCATAAGACCAAAAAGTGATAGGCAAATTTCATTGAAACATGAGAGCACGAACAACATTCAAAATGTGTTGATACTTACGTTCGACTCTCCCATTTTGTTGGAGAGTTTCAACGCAGCTTGGTTGATGAATAATGCCTTTTCATGAATAAAAGGCTGTCAAAAAAATTTTAGACCATTATCTGATCGAATAAATTTGATCTTAGAGTTAAACTGTGTTTCAACCAAAGCAATGAAATTTTTGATATGTTGAGATACCTCACTTTTTTATTTTAACAAGATGACCCAAGTAAAACAGCTAAAATCGTCAACTATGGTTAAAAAATATTTATGATTATGAATTGAGTTTTGATGAAAAGGTCCCCATATATCCATATCTAATAATTCAAATATCATGCTCGCTCTATTATTACTAAGAGAAAAGGGCGAAGTTTTTGTTACTTAGAAAAATAACATACATCACAAGGTTCATCATGATGCAAAGAAATAAAGAGATATTGTTTATGCAAGGCATTAAGCCGTTGTCCAGAAAGATGACCTAGTCTAAAATGCCATAAGTTTAAAGATGTGATAGGTGTAATATATGTAGAGTTGATGGAGGAAGGTGATGAATTTATGTTGTGAAAAACTTGTTCAACAACATATAATTCTTCTTTTAAGCTACCCAAACCAATCATGCTCAAGCTGTTTGGTTGCTGCACAATACATGAAAATTGTGAGAAAGTGACATCATAAGGAAGTTTAGAAGTAAGTTTTGAGATGAAAATTAAATTAAAATGAAATTGAGGTAAATAAAGTACGTCAGAAAGAATTAAAAAGGATGAAAATTGAACTACACCCTTAAAGGATGCTATAGCTTTGGAACCATTGGGCATATGAACAGTTATCAGCTTAATTTTTTATGTATGAAATAAAATAAGAAAAATTGGAAGCAATATGGTCAGTGGTACCTGAATCTAATATCCATGCACCATTAAAAATAGAGTGTGATACAGAATTTAAAATTGAAAAGGTATGAGAAGAACATAAAATATGGCTACCCAAATTTGGGCTGAAGAGGAACTGAAGGGCTTGATCTCATCCTTAGAAACTGAACTATGGGCCTCGGACCTTTTCAACAAGCTCATTAAGGCTATATGATGGGCTTGGGTCAGTCCAAGAACTGATTCAGTTGGTGCCCTAATAGCCTTTTTTTCTTGAACCAGGCTATATGAAGAGGATGATGGAGCGCCGCCGCTAGAGAACAGAGTACCGTTAGCAACAGAAGAAGCGGTGTTGTTGATGAAGGGAGCAGCGCGATCACCAACACGTAGTCGTCCAGGGTATCGCAGGTGTCTAGGTGGATACCCGTGCTTTCCATAGCACATGTCCACTGTGTGCCCTATTCTGCCGCAATGAGTATATTGCTTAGAGGAACTCCCGCCGCGTCCTTTGCTAGAGAAACTAGAGTTGCATCCACGATCGTGTCCTGGTCGTTGACCTTCAATGGCGGCAGCAATAGTTCGTTGTTCATCTAGAATGTCAGAAGCTGCTTATAATTGTCTTTCCTACTGAATTACCATGGCAAAAACTTGATTGACTGGAGGCAAAGGATCAAGGAGAAGCAATTGGGATCTTACCACTGAAAAACGTTCATCAAGAGAAGGAGAAGGGATTGAGCCTACCAAGAAGCCATATTTGTTTTTGGAAATTATGGCCATAGAGAAGGAACGATACCAAGAATGGTAGTTATTTTTTATGAGTACAGAGGAAATAAGAATTGATGTTGGGTTCTCGCATAGGTGTATATAGAAGGGGCTAGCAGGATTTTGAGAGGGGTTTTGATCATTATCATTCATTGTGGGTGTGATAGAGGAAGGAGAAGGAGAAGAAGAAGAAGAAGAAGCTATTCTGTTTAGATTTACGATCTTTACCATAGATGGATATAGAAGAGCTTTAAAGTTCTGATACCATACTAAATTCTGGGCAGTAAAGAGAAGAGAATGGTAAAAATTTTGTAATGTTTTTCTCTTGATTTATTCTGCTGTATGCTGTTGTAATATATACAACTTCTACCAGCTCATCATACATATAATCATATCTAGCAAATCTTTCTAATTTGTGAAATATTCTAATAGGATGCTAACAGAATAAAGAATATAAGCTGACTCACACATTCTAGAAGAATAAAAGAAGGCAAAAATAAACATGTGCTATAATGAAAAAATGTAGAGTTGTTGATCATTTTATTTGGGCTAGTTTGTCTGTGGAGTACTCCCGCCAAATGGTCTAATATCTCTCTCTTTCACACAAGGGAACTTCACCTCACTTCCCAAACTCTACAAGTAAGAACAGAGTTTTTACATGGTACGGTGAGAGTGGATGCTTGCAAAAGAGTGTGAGAACCTTCATCTTGAGAAGATTGGTGAGAATTGGATCAAGCACACATCGTTCATCAATGGCAGCGAATGTGCATGATGAAGTAGTGAAACCAAAACCACAAGGCTTCACAGAATCTAAAACTCAAAATTTCTCTCAAATGATGGCACATTTTTCAAGTTTGCAAGCTCAATCTTCAAGATCGGGCTCAAATCTGAACTCTCTCCAAGATCAATTAAACTGTTTCTACGTACATCCAAGCTAGACACTAGCGCTCTCACTCACAACTGCTCCTTTGACGACGCAAAATTACCACTCATGGTCTAGATCGGTGAAGATTTCGCTCAAAATAAAGAAGAAGCTACGAGTCATTGATGGATCATTGCCAAAGCCAGAAGAAAATGATCACATGTTTGAAGCTTGGGACCGATGCAATTCTTTGGTCCTTTCATCTCTACATGGATCGTTAAGTCCTGAGATTCTTCACAGCGTCCTCTGGTGCAACAATGCATGTGAACTCTCAAGAGACCTCAAGCACCACTTCTACGAGGGAGAACTCTTTAGAATTGCTAATGTTCAAGAAGATTTTTTCATTGCAAAACAAGGTGAATTATCCATTACCTCTTATTTTACTAGGTTGAAAAGTATTTGGGAAGCACTGGAGGAAATTAAACCTATTTCAAATTGTAAGTTGATGGTTTTTAGTGGCTAAGAGAAGGTGGGGTTGAATCTTAGCCCCTTTTTCACTTCAGTAACACTTGCTGGTCTTTGAAACAATTTCTGGAGACTTTTTGCCCTTTTGTCTCGTAACCAACCACGAGACTTTTTCTTTTGTCTCGTACCCAGCCACGAGACTTTTCTTTTTGTCTTGTCGATCAGCACGAGATATTTTTCAGTTTTATCTCCTGGGCAGCAGAAACAGAAATGGAGTAGAAGAGAGGGAGAATTACACCAAGATATATCCTGGTTCAGCTGCTAAGTGCAAGGCAGCCTACATCCAGTCTCCATCACAACAATGATGGAATTTCACTATAATCATTCTTGATTAAAAACACCAATTTCCCTAGGAACTACCCTTCCTATCCGGGATAAATCCAGAATCTAAAACCCAATCCTGAACTTGACTTGGTCACAACCAAGCTTTTAACTGCCAAGTGCTAACCCAACTTGTAAGGGGATTCCCACAGAATCATGAAACACAACATAGATGTACAAAGAACCTCTAAGGACATCTATGGCTTTTTCTTTTAATTTTGTGCACTTTGCCTTTTTTCGCTCTATGGCTTTTTCTTACAAACTTCACTGTTTGCCTTTTTCCATGAGCCTCAAGACAGACAAAATTAAACAGAAAAATACAAAATGAAGAACATTGAAGTAGAAGAACTTCTGTTAGCATAGGTAGCTCTGAGAACTCTGTGTCTTGCACTCTCACTCCTTGCTTCAAGCCCTGGCTGTTCACCCTTACATATAGGGAGAAGCCTCCACGGTTGAAACCAAAACAAAACCAAGCTAATCTTCTTCTTCTTCAAGTAAGAACCGGTTCGGCCAGAAAGAGAGAAGAGATAACCCATGAAAAACCCAACATGCAATTACCTCTAGTCCTTCCTTGGTCACCAACAATCATCAATCCGAGCCTTCCATCTTGCCTTGCTCTCCAAGATGAACTCCTAGCCTTGATGCATGCTTGATGATGACAGCTTCATCTGCTCCAATCTCTGCCTTTTTCTATCACGTAGCCACTGTAGTTATCTCCTGTGGTGGTTGAGCAGAATTAGAGACAAGCCATCCTTCCAAGGATCCTCTTCTCTGACCGAAATCTTCTCTTCCATTTTTGGTATGGAGAAGCCAAGATCTCTTCACCAAATCTTACCACAAGTGATGAGAATCTTAGCCACATCATACTTTTAGTTTTCTTTTTCTTGTCATCATTGTGGTGGTCTTGTTGCTTGTACTTTCTTCTTTTCGGTGGCTCAATGTTTCTTCCATAGCTTGCTGTGTAATGACCGAAAACAAGAAAAAATGTGAGAAAGAGAGGAGAGAGAAATTTGAACACTAACTAATGGATTTTGATAAAGTAAATTAAATTTCTACTTCCCTTGCATTAGGTAGCGTGTAGCATGATGATGTCCATCAAATCAAGGACCAACTCTCTCTCATGTTTCCAATGCATGTATTAACTTCACTTTAATGAAATTTGAATTCCATATGATGAAAGAATGAGATCCGTTGGAAGCAATGAGATTTTGCTTTCTTTGCTTAATGGTTTCGGACCATGCAAGCTTGCCTTCAAGCAATTTTATTTTGGGCTTAGTTTACATGGTTCTGGCCCAATTAATCACAAATTACTTCAGCCACTTAATATAACATATATTGAACAAAGCTAAAAAGCACTTTGGGGCTTGTAGTAATAAATCAAACTGGCCCAATAAAATAATTCAGCCAACATAATCATATTTAACATCAAGGCTGAAGTTAAGATGCATATATGGGCTTGCAACATTTTTCCTATATTTTTGGCCCAATTAAAATATGCAATGACAAAATTATCAATCAATACATATGAATTAAAAATAAATTAACAATTCTGTAATTTAATTAAATTAATAATGTTTGTTCATCATCAAAATAAATTTAGAGTTTTTCAAACTCATCAATCTCCCCCTTGATGACAAACATTATTAAAATTGAAATGGAAAGAGACTAGAGATTAGAGTATTGAGTACTCCCTTTGAGGATTAGTATTCCTTCCCTTTTCCAATTTTCACAAGGCTCCCCCTTAATGTATGCTATTTTACCAAGGGAAGCTTTATACCTGTAACTTTAGAAATCAAGCTTAGGCAACTATGTTATTCAACATATTAATTTTGAGATGTTGAATGCTTGATTTATGAGCAGAATTGGATGACAAACAAAACTCTTTTGTTATCATAAAAGTGATTTTTCTGCTCAAACACATACAAAACAATTGAGTACAAACAAAAATTGATGTTTCCTGAAGCTTCTTTTCAAGCTATTTTGAAAATATTTTCCATTTAATAAATCAGAGCAAATTAATCATAGCATGGAAAATATTTCTAATCAAGCATGATCATCTCAAATCATAGCAACTCTCAAACTTCATGTTTGTATCACAGCTTAAAGGAACTGCCAAAAATAAATCCAAAACAGCAAACATTTTATCGTGGTAAGTCAAATGCATTACAAACGCAGCAAACAAACATTTTACCGAGATAAGTCAAAATAAATTACAAACATTAAGCAGCAGCAATTAAGATAGAACAACTACATCATCAACATATCATCACAAGCATATACCAACAAAACAGCAAACAATTTAATTTATAACAAGGGTGATCATAAATCCTCAAGGATTTCATCCCCTGTTTTTCGATTTCAATTTTCAGAGCCATTTCTCCCCCTTTTGGCATCAAGGGATACCTGCAAAAGATGACATAGAGAATAAAATATCCAAAATATACCCAAAGTGTCAAGAGTGTTTCACAGTGACATATGTCTATAGTACCAAAATAAACTACTACAGTTTCAGATTGAGTCGTCATAAGCCAAATATCAATAAATAGAAAAGAAACAGGGATTAATCATCGGATAAGTGAAACTCAGATTCTTCAGCCTCTTCTTCACTAGCAGCACCTAACTCCTCCTCAAAGCTTTGTAACATCAGACTCACCCTATCCTTGCACCTCATCCAAGCCCTCTCATTTTCATAGGCTAGCTTGCGGGCCGCCTTATGGGATTGTACCATTAGTTCCAACATGTTTGAGAATTCAGTGAGGATTTCTTTGATTGATTCTGTTTCCTTGGAGGACTCAGGCCAACTCTTAAAGTCACTATCTGAGTCTACAGATTTCTTCCCCTTTGTTCCCTTCACAGCTCCTCCTCCTTTGATCATAGATACCTTATTTTCTACAACTTTATTTAGGAGATCAATTTTAAACTATTCAAAAATACTTGTTAAAAACATGCCATAAGGTAGATTCGCCTTTTTGGTGCTCTTAACTGATTCCCACATGTATCTGATCATAAGGTAACCAAATGATATAGGAGTAGATGTAACAAGAGCAAAAAGTATGAGAGAGTCAGAAAAGGTTACTCTGTTATGGTAACCACTTTGAGGGGTCAGGATGTGAGTGATGATCCTGTGAAGCAGAGAGTTTGTAGGGCCGAGGGCTTTGTGGGTCGAAATTGTGCCGTCTAAGCCAGATAAATTTTCACAAATATGTTACAGGACGATTTTGTACGTGACCCCAACCTGGGAGTCCCTCTTCTCAGCCATATAAGCTCTTGGCCCTGCATCCGTATAGCCCAGGGCAGTTCCAATTGCCTCAGTGTTCAGAGTTATGTAAACCTTCTTGACATAGGAGTGGATGGTGCCATCAATCAGTCGCATGTTGGCATAGAACTCACGTACCAAACCGGGGTAGACTGGTTTCTGAATATGAAGCAATGGTGTCCATTGAAGAAGTTCAAACAGAGGAGCAACGCTGATACCTTTGTTTGTGAGTGAGTCGAGATTGACTAGATAGGTGGCACAAAGATGGCGTCTTCCCAAAACCTCCTTATGGAACTCATAAGAGGCACAAAAGTTGAACCTGGTCGGATCAAAATGAGAATGTGGTTTGTTGAATTTGTTTTTGAAATCTAATGACTCCAGATTTGTTGGCTCCCTGGTGTTATGTAATGCGAACGCTTTTGTCTTCTAGGTACTCCTTCCGGGTGTGGCCTTCTTTGGTGGTGATTACGACGGTGATGGAATGGGTGAAGTGTGTGATTCTTCTTCTTCTGCCACTGGAACCTTCTTCTTCTTTTTCCTTGAAGATGTCTTCGTGGCTATTACTTTCTTCCTCATAGTGTATGTGTGTTTGGATGGTGGTGAGGGAGAAGACGAAGAGGTAGAATGGATATGTATGTGGGTGTGAGTTTGAGGTGTGGAAGGTTTTTGAGAGAAAAGAATTCTTTCACTTTTTCTAGGGGCGGTTTTCTTTTTCATGATAATGAAAATGGAGAAGTGGAATAGGGAGAGTTGAAGAGAACCGAATTGAGTGAGGGAGGAGGGAGGTTAGGGACGCATTAAATATGGAGTGGAGAGAGAATTAAATGGAGTTTAATGACCATTAGTGGGCGGTTATTAACCAAAGGAGTTTCCTTTTATTTGAAATAAACTGAAAAGTGGTTTCCTAGAATCAAGGGATTAGAGGAGGGAAAAGATTTGATTTGACAACATCCTCTTCCAACAAGATTTGATGAGACAACAAAAGAAGATTGTGATTTACATAAAGAGAAACTAACAAAACGGTCAGAGTGGGGTCAAAGAAATTTGGTGGGACCCATAAGCGTTATTTTCTGCGCAGTCTCCCCCTTGATCATTGCCCTTCCAACACACCCTAATTTTTATCTCCTACTTTCCTACGAGACAAAACTAAGCAGAATCAAAATTTTATAAGTTATCAGTAGAACTTAAATTAATCATTCCCAAACTTTTTCTCAAAGTACAGAATCTGTCTTCACAGAGGGGTTTTGTAAAAATGTCAGCAAGTTGGTCTTTAGATTTTACAAATTGAATATCAATAGTACCCTTTTGCACATGTCCTCTAATGAAATGATATTTGATTTCAATGTGCTTGGTTCTTGAGTGAAAAACAGGATTTTTTGAGATGTTTATAGCACTCATATTATCACAAAATAAGGGTATACTATTGATTTTTAATTTGTAATCTTCCAACTGCATTTTTAACCAAATTAATTGTAAACAACATGCAGATGCAAAAATATATTCAGCTTCAGCTGTGGATAGAGCTACTGTGGCTTGCTTTTTGCTTGACCACATGTTGAGTGAGCTTCTAAGGAAGCAACACATGCCGGAGATGCTCCTTCTATCCACCCTATCTCCAGCATAATCTGCATCACAAAACCCTACTGCAGAAAAGTCATCAGATTTAGGATACCACAAGCCATAATCACTAGTTCCCTTAATGTATCTAATGATGCATTTAACGGCTGAAAGATGGGATTCTTTTAGGTGAGATTGAAACCTTGAGTATACACCTACACTTTGAAAAATGTCCGGTCTAGAGGAGGTAAGGTACATGAGTGAGCCTATCATTCTTCTATACCTTGTTTCATCCACATTTTTGCCATCATCATCCTTTTCAAGTTTTATGTTTGGATGCATAGGTGTTCCCATTGGTTTGGAACTTTCTAGGCCAAATTTTTTGATAAGTTCCTTTGCATACTTTCCTTGGTGAATAAAGGTACCACTAGGAGTTTGTTTAATTTGGAGGCCAAGAAAGAAAGTTAGCTCTCCCATTAAACTCATCTCAAACTCACTAGTCATGAGTTTTCCAAACTCTTCACACAAGGACTCATTGGCCGATCCAAACACAATGTCATCCACATAAACTTGAACTAGGAGGATCTCATTATTAGATGCTTTAATAAATAAAGTAGTGTCGGTGGTACCCCTTTGAAATTTATTTTCCAATAAGAAGGAACTAAGCCTTTCATACCAAGCTCTTGGAGCTTGTCTAAGACCATAAAGAGCCTTAGAGAGTTTGAAAACATGGTTTGAAAATTCTTTATCTTCAAAACCGGGGGCTGTGCCACAAACACTTCTCTATCAATAAAGCCATTAAGAAAAGCACATTTCACATCCATTTGAAACATTTTAAAACCCTTATGGGTAGCATAGGCAAGAAGCAATCTAATTGCTTCCATTTTTGCTACCGAAGCAAAAGACTCATCAAAATCTATACTCTCTTCTTGATCGTAACCTTGGGCCACTAATCTAGCCTTGTTACGAACAAATTTTCCATCCTCACCTAATTTATTTTTGAACACCCACTTAGTACCCGTAACTTTCTTACCATCCAGATGAGGTACTAGTGTCCAAACCTCATTCTTGTCGAATTGAGCAAGCTCTTCTTGCATGGCTTTGACCCATGATAGATCTTCAAGAGCTTGTTTGACATTGTTGGGCTCTATTTGTGACAAGAGAGCAAAATTGCTTGGTTCGGATTGTCTTTTGGATGAGGATCTTGTTGTTACACCTTGTGAGGGATCACCAATGATAAAGTCATGAGGATAACCCCTTATGGACTTCCATTCTCTAGGCTTTCGGAGTGGTGTTGAGCTTTGATGAGTTTCTGTGGGTTGTTCTGTTCTAGTTTCTCCTGCTGGCTCAGGAGGCTAAATGGAAATGTCTCCTCCATTCTGACGAGACAAAACTGGATTGGCAGATTCTTCATTTTGAGCAGACTTGGGATTTTCTTTACTTGTTCCAGCTTCTTCACAATCTGAATCATTATCTATTACAGTACTGGAAATTAAATTAGAATCACAAAAAGTAACATGTATGGATTCCTCTATGGTCTTATGTTCTTTGAGATAAATCCTATAGGCCTTGACAGTGGTGGAGTATCCAACAAACATCCCTTCATAGGATTTTGGATCAAATTTGCCAAGGTTTTCTTTATTGTTAAGTACAAAGCATTTATATCCAAAAATATGGAAATACTTAAGATTTGGAGGGGTTCCTTTCCATAGCTCATAGGGAGTTTTCTTCAACCCTTTTCTAATAATGGTCCTATTCAAAATATAACAAGCTGTATTTACAGCTTCAGCCCATAAAAATTTTGGAATCTCATTCTTTCAAAGCATGGCGCTAGTCATCTCTTGAAGGATTCTATTCATTCTCTCAACCACCCCATTTTGTTGAGGGGTTCTAGGGCATGAAAAGTTATGAGCAATTCCAAAGTCATCACAGAATTTTTCAAAGTCTTGGTTTTCAAATTCTCTTCCGTGATCACTTCTCAAATGGGCAATTTTTAAATCCTTTTCATTTTGAATTTTCTTGCAAAGGGTTGAGAAGGCATGAAAAGCATCATTTTTATGAGCAAGAAAAAGTACCCAACCAAATCTAGAGTAATCATCTACCACCACTAGACCATAGTGTTTACCTCCTAAACTTTGAGTTCTTGTTGGACCAAAAAGATCAATCTGTAACATCTCTAATGGCCTTTTGGTTGAAATTCCATCTTTTGGTTTAAAGGAGGATTTTACTTGTTTGCCTAATTGACAAGCATCACAAGTAAGATCCTTATCAAATTTGATATTTGGAATTCCTCTAACTAGATTTTTCTTAACTAGCTTAGAAATTTGGTACATGCTAGCATGACCCAACTTTCTATGCCATAGCCATTTTTTAGATTCAAGAGAAGTAAAACATGTTACATTTTGTTCTTTCAAGTCCTCAAGAGTCAATCCATACACATTATTGCACCTTTTAAATTCAAATAAAATATCCCCAGTTTTTTCACAAATAACCAAACACACATGCTTTCTAAAAATAACTTCAAAACCTAGATCACACAATTGGCTTACACTAAGTAAATTATACTTCAAACCATTTACAAGAAGAACATCATTTATACAGATGAGAAGCTTTTACTAACTTTTCCAACAACCACTATCTTTCCTTTAGCATCATCACCAAAAGTGACAAATCCTCCATCATATTCATCAAGCTTTATGAAGAAGGTTGTCTTTCCGGTCATATGCCTAGAACATCCGCTGTCCATATACCACATATTCTCCTTCCGTTTGGATGCTAGGCATACCTACAAAACAAGCTCAAGTGACCTTAGGTATCCAAATTTTCTTGGATCATTTCACGTTAAACCATCTCTTATGTCCTAAACCATTATAATAAAAAACAACTTTGTAAAATTTATCACCAATCATCCTTTCACCAAAAAAATATTGAATGGGAAAGTGTCCATTTTGGTTACATAGTCTACAAAACCTTGGAGTTGCTGTTTTGTTAAAGCTTGTTGGATTTTGAAATCTTGTATCATTGGAAGATGAGGTAATGTTTTCAAAATAAGGTTTCTTAACAGATTTATAGAACCCTAAGCCAGCTTTATCATAAAGAGGTTTTTGACTAGCCAAGATTTGATTTAGATTTTCAGAATTTTGAGTGAACTTGGCTAAGTCGTCTTTAAGTTTTCTAACCTCTTTAAGCAACTCTTCACTTTCTTTAAAACAGTTTACATATGCAACAACTGAATGGTCACTTTCACAGCTCCTAAGTTGGGCTTTTAACTGCTTATTTTCTTCAACAAGTTCACAAGCAGTTTTGGCCTCCCTTAGTTTTTCTTTGAGAAAACTATTTTCAGCTTTAAGGATGGTGATTTATTGTTCAAGATCTTGGTTATCAAGCAAAAAAAATCTTATTTTTTCAGAAAGGTGGTCTATCATAAGATGAAGATCTTCAGTGTTTGGGTTATGAAAGACTACCTATTCAATGTGATCTGCCATGAGACATGGTTGAGACTTTGTTTCAGATTCTTCATCGTCTTCAGAGTCATTTTCCAGGTCCTCCCATGATTCCATCAGTCCCTTTTTCTTTCCTTTCTTCGGCTTTTCTTCCTTCTTCAATTTAGGGCAGTCAGATCTGAAATGCCCCGTTTTCTTATAGTTGTAGCATGTCACCTTGCTGAAATCTTTCTTTTGTTTTCTTGAACTACCTCCCTTACCTCTCTCCTTGAGCTTCACCATTTTTTTGAATTTTTTGGCAAACAACACAAATTCATTTTCAAATGAGTTATCACTGGATTCATCATCCAGAGAGTTAGTAACAGATGAAAAAGCTATTCCTTTCTTTTTTGAATCCTTTTTCAAATAGGTGTTTTCAAAAGCAAGTAAATTTCCTCTCAAGTCATCATATGTCATGGAGTCAAGACCACTACTCTCAGAAATTATTAATGCTTTTGTTTCCCACTCTTTTGTGAGACATCTCAACACTCTTCTCACAAGCACAGATTCAGGATACTTGATTCCCAAAGCATCCAAGCCGACAATGATGATGTTGAAGCGCTCAAACAATTCATCAATAGATTCTCCTTCCTTCATTGCAAACATTTCATACTCTCTGTTCAATATGTCTATCATTGTCTTCTTTACTATGGTGGTCCCTTCATGAATGACTTGAAGTTTGTCCCAGATTTCTTTTGCTGTTGTGCATCGTGATACTCGTCGGTATTCCTCGATGCTGATAGCACAGTTGAGCAAGTTGATAGCCTTAGCATTGAGCTCCACCTTCTTTCTGTCATCTTCGGTTCAGCTTCCTTCAAGTTTAAGAGAGACGACTCCTTCAGCACTTGTGATGGTTGGATATTGAGGACCCTCCAGGATAATCTTCCAAAGTCTATAATCCACTGCTTGCACAAAGATCTTCATTCTCTCCTTCCAATAGGTGTAGTTTTTCTCATTGAAAAGAGGAGGTCTGTTGTTTGACTGTCCTTCGGTCAGGTTGTAGGACACCAGATTTCAGCCACTATTTTCTGCCATCTGGATCTTTTCTCCAAGCTACAAAGCTTGATATCTTTGAGACCAAGCTCTGATACCAATTGATGGTTTTTAGTGGCTAAGAGAATGGGGTTGAATCTTAGCCCCTTTTTCACTTCAGTAACACTTGCTAGTCTTTGAAACAATTTTTGGAGACTTTTTGCCTTTTTGTCTTGTAACCAGCCACGAGACTTTTTCTTTTGTCTCGTACCCAGCCACGAGACTTTTCTTTTTGTCTCATCGATCAGCACGAGATATTTTTCAGTTTTATCTCCTGGGCAGCAGAAACAGAAATGGAGTAGAAGAGAGGGAGAATTACACCAAGATATATCATGGTTCAGCTGTTAAGTGCAAGGCAGCCTACATCCAGTCTCTATCACAACAATGATGGAGTTTCACTATAATAATTCTTGATTACAAACACCAATTTCCCTAGGAACTACCCTTCCTATCTGGGACAAATCCAGAATCTAAAACCCAATCCTGAACTTAACTTGGTCACAGCCAAGCTTTTAACTGCCAAGTGCTAACCCAACTTGCAAGGGGATTCCCACAGAATCATGAAACACAACACAGATGTACAAAGGACCTCTAAGGACATCTATGGATTTTTCTTTTAATTTTGTGTACTCTGCCTTTTTCTGCTCTATGGTTTTTTCTTACACACCTCACTGTTTGCCTTTTTCCATGAGACTCAAGACAGACAAAATTAAACAGAAAAATACAAAATAAAGAACATTGAAGGAGAAGAACTTCTGTTAGCTTAGGTAGCTCTGAGAACTCTGTGCCTTGCACTCTTACTCCTTGCTTCAAGCCCTGGCTGTTTACCCTTACTTATAGGGAGAAGCCTCCACGGTTGAAATCAAAACAAAACCAAGCTAATCTTCTTCTTCTTCAAGTAAGAACCGGTTCGGCCAGAAAGAGAGAAGAGATAACCCATGCAAAACCCAACATGCAATTACCTCTAGTCCTTCCTTGGTCACCAACAATCATCAATCCGAGCCTTCCATCTTGCTTTGTTCTCCAAGATGAACTCCTAGCCCTTGATGCATGCTTGATGATGACAGCTTCATCTGCTCCAATCTCTGCATTTTCCATCATGTAGCCACTGTAGCTACCTTCTGTGGTGGTTGAGCAGAATCAGAGACAAGCCATCCTTCCAAGGATCCTCTTCTCTGACCGAAATCTTCTCTTCCATTTTTGGTATGGAGAAGCCAAGATCTCTTCACCAAATTTTACCACAAGTGATGAGAATCTTAGCCACAGCATACTTTTAGTTTTCTTTTTCTTGCCATCATTGTGATGGTCTTGTTGCTTGCACTTTCTTCTTTTTGGTGGCTCAATGTTTCTTCCATAGCTTGCTGTGTAATGGCCGAAAACAAGAAGAAAATGTGAGAAAGAGAGGAGAGAGAAATTTGAACACTAACTAATGGATTTTGATGAAGTAAATTAAATTTCTACTTCCCTTGCATTAGGTAGCGTGTAGCATGTTGATGTCCATCAAATCAAGGACCAACTCTCTCTCATGTTTCCAATGCATGTATTAACTTCACTTTAATGAAATTTGAATTCCATATGATGAAAGAATGAGATCCGTTGGAAGCAATGAGATTTTGCTTTCTTTGCTTAATGGTTTCGGACCATGCAAGCTTGCCTTCAAGCAATTTTATTTTGGGCTTAGTTTACATGGTTCTGGCCCAATTAATCACAAATTGCTTCAGCCACTTAATATAACATATATTGAACAAAGCTAAAAAGTACTTTGGGGCTTGCAGTAATAAATCAAACTGGCCCAATAAAATAATTCAGCCAACATAATCATATTTAACATCAAGGCTGAAGGTAAGATACATATATGGGCTTGCAACATTTTTCCTATATTTTCGGCCCAATTAAAATCTGCATGAACAAAATTATCAATCAATACATATGAATTAAAAACAAATTGACAATTCTATAATTTAATTAAATTAATAATGTTTGTTCATCATCAAAATAAATTTAGAGTTTTCCAAACTCATCATAAGTGTTTGAAAGAGTGCATATGTGGACAAGGTGTAATTAGAGAATATAGATCTCAAACACATGTAATATGCTTTTTTAGAAGGCTCAATGAGCCATATGCTAGTGTAAAGTCACAAGTAATGCTAATGAAACCTACCCCCGACATTGTCGTAGCATTCACTATGCTTCTACAACAAGAAAGGCAAATGTCACATACGGCAGACCTATAACCAAGAGCAATGGTGAATAACATTGGCACCGATGCTAATGGCAATGCCTTTGACACTTATCAAAGGAAAAATGGTAACTATAATGGAGCCAATGCGGGATCGAATAATAGAGGAAGGGGGAGCGGGCATGGAGGCAGAAGAAGAGGTCAAAGTTCTCCAAAATTCTACTCACATTGTGGCAAATCAGGTCACCTAATGGATACATGCTATCACAAGCATGGCTTCCCATCACATATGCAGAACAGTCAAAGCAAGAGCAAGTCCGATGGCTTCACTGCCAACATGATTGCTGTGAACACTGAAGATAGCAACAATTCCAACCATAAGGAAGAGAATGTTAATTTTCATGGATTATTTTCTGAGAAGAAACAAAAATCCATTATAGCCTTAATTCAAAAACATCAAGACCCTTCTCATAATGGAAATTTGGCAACTGTGCTTGCTCCTTCCTCAGGTACATTTCATCTCCTTTCAATTTCTAATCATGAGTTGAGCTCACATGATTGGGTTTTAGACACTGCTCATGTGACTTTTTCTATTACACACTTTCATTCAATTAAAAAATTAAACCAGTAATGATTAAAATGCCAAATGATTCACAAGTTGTGACAACTTTATGTGGCATAGTCTTCTTTTTGACACATTTCTATTTCAGTGATGTGTTATACGTGCCTTCTTTTCAATTCAATTTAATTTCAGTCTCTAAAGCTACTATTGCATTATCTTGTTGGTTTTCATTCAACGAACATAATTGCGAGATTTAGGATCCACTTACCTCGAGGATGATTAGAATTGCTGATCAGCACAGTGGCTTGTACACATTGAAAACAAAACCAATTCCAGCTGCTAAGATAGCTTCACTAGACTTGTCACCCGATGCTGCACATGCTTTCAAGTCAGTAAATTTAGTTGACCAAAATTTAGATAGTTCATTACATAATAGTACAATAGGCAAAAATACAATAGGCAAAGATACCCAACATTCATTTTCTCTCATTGATGATGTATGGCATTATAGATTGGGTCATCTCTCTTTTTCAAGAATGAATAAAATGCATCAGTTTTTCCCTTTCATTAAAAGTACAAATTCAAATTTTCCTTGCGAATCTTATCGTTTTGCTAAACAAAAATGGCTGCCCTTTACTGTTAGTAACACTGAATCAACTAATCTGTTTGATCTCATACATGTGGATATTTGGGGATCAATAACAAGCTCCTTCATAGGAGGGCATAAATATTTTTTTTATCATTGGTGCACGAAATTGTGTATGTCAATGTCAATATTACTATTTCTTACAATTTTGGACAACTAACCAGCAAGTGCACTGGGTCGTCCAAGTAATACCTTACGTGAGTAAGGGTCGAATCCCACGGAGATTGTTAGCTTGAAGCAATCTATGGTTATCTTGTAACTCTTAGTCAGGATATCAATTATAATAATCAATTTTAATTACGAAGAATAAAAGAGCATGAAATAAATACTTGTTATGCAGTAATGGAGAATATGTTGGAGTTTTGGAGATGCTTTATCTTCTGAATCTCTGCTTTCTCCCTGTCTTCTCCTTCACGCACGCAAGGTTTCTCCCATGGCAAGCTGTATGTTGGTGGATCACCGTTGTCAATGGCTACCATCCGTCCTCTCAGTGAAAATGGTCCAGGTGCGCTGTCACCGCACGGCTAATCATCTGTCAGTTCTCACTCATGCTGGAATAGGATCCATTAATCCTTTTGCGTCTATCACTACGCCCAACCTTTGTGAGTTTGAAGCTCGTTATAGTCATTCAATCCCTGAATCCTACTCAGAATACCACAGACAAGGTTTAGACTTTTCGAATTCTCAAGAATGCTGCCAATGGATTCTAGCTTATACCACGAAGATTCTGATTAAGGAATCTAAGAGATACTTATTCAATCTAATATAGAACGGAGGTGGTTGTCAGGCACGCGTTCATAGGTTAAGAATGGTGATGAGTGTCACAGATCATCACATTCATCATATTGGAGTGCGAATAAATATCTTAGATAGAAACAAGCGTGTTTGAATGGAAAACAGAAATAATTGTATTAATTCATCGAGACACAGCAGAGCTCCTCACCCCCCAACAATGGATTTTAGAGACTCATGCCATCAAAGAGTACAAATTTCAGATCTAAAATGTCATGAGATGCAAAATAAATCTCTAAAAGTTGTTTAAATACTAAACTAGTAACCTAGGTTTACAGAAAATGAGTAAACTAAGATAGATAGTGCAGAAATCCACTTCTGGGGCCCACTTAGTGTGTGCTGGGGCTGAGACTTAAGCTTCTCACGTTCCTGGGCTATTTCTGGAGTTGAACGCCAGGTTGTAACCTATTTCTGGCGTTGAACTCCAACTTGTAACCTGTTTCTGGCGCTGAACGCCAGACTGCAACATGGAACTGGCGTTGAACGCCAGTTTACGTCATCTATCCTTGAGCAAAGTATGAACTATTATATATTGTTGGAAAGCCCTAGATGTCTACTTTCCAACGCAATTGGGAGCGTGCCAATTGGATTTCTGTAGCTCCAGAAAATCCATTCCGAGTGCAGAGAGGTCAGAATCCAACAACATCAGCAGTCCTTTTTCAGCCTGAATCAGATTTTTGCTCAGCTCCCTCAATTTGAGCCAGAAAATACCTAAAATTACAGAAAAATACACAAACTCATAGTAAAGTCCAGAAATATGAATTTTGCCTAGAAACTAATGAAAATATACTAAAAACTAACTAAAACATACTAAAAACTACATGAAATTAACCCCAAAAAGCGTATAAAATATCCGCTCATCACAACACCAAACTTAAACTGTTGCTTGTCCCCAAGCAACTAGACAAATAAAATAGAATACAAATAAGTCAAGAAGCAATAATATCTCAGATTTTTTGAGTGAAGCTCAGATTTTAATTAGATGAGCGGGACTAGTAGCTTTTTGCTTCCGAACAGTTTTGGCATCTCACTTTATCCATTGAAGCTCAGAATGATTGGCATCTATAGGAACTTAGAATTCAGATAGTGTTATTGATTCTCCTAGTTTAGTATGTTGATTCTTTAACACAGCTACTTTATGAGTCTTGGCCGTGGCCCTAAGCACTTTATTTTCCAGTATTACCACCGGATACATAAATGCCATAAAGTCCCCAATTAGAGGTATCCAGGGTTTTTAAGCACACTCTTCTTTTTGCTTTGGACCTTGACTTTAACCGCTCAGTCTCAAGTTTTCACTTGATACCTTCACACCACAAGCACATGGTTAGGGACAGCTTGGTTTAGCCGCTTAGGCCAGGATTTGATTCCTTTAGGCCCTCCTATCCACTGATGCTCAAAACCTTTGATCCTTTTTATTACCCTTGCTTTTTAGTTTTAAGGGCTATTGGCTTTTTCTGCTTGCTTTTTCTTTTTCTTTTTCTTTTATTTTCGCCATTTTTTTTTCTGCAAGCTTTTGTATTCACTGCTTTTTCTTGCTTCAAGAATCATTTTTATGATTTTTCAGATTATCAAATAACATTTCTCATTTTTCATCATTCTTTCAAGAGCCAACATATTTAACATTCATAAACATCAAATTCAAAAGATATATGCACTGTTCAAGCATTCATTCAGAAGACAAAAAGCATTTCCACCACATGTAAATAATTAGAATTTTTCTTATTAAAAACTCGAAAAATATTGCCTCCTTATTCTAAAGAAAATCTGCTATTTTATTCATGTTTAATGATGATGAGAAAAATAAATTTAGCTTAATTGGAGATAAAATCAGAATATAGATACTAATTACTACTACTCATATATAACTTCTATGGTAACCTTCAAATAAGAACAGTTATCACAGAGTTAAGGCTAAGATTAGAACTCAACAACCTTGAATTTGGGAAGTGGATGCCTCTTTAGTCTGTGGAGTGCTTGGCCCTTCAAGAGATAGTTTCTGACGCTTTAATTCCTTCAGTTCACGCCCTTGTTCTTCTTGTTCTCTAAGCAGTTTGCAGAGCATGCTGTTTTGATTTTGCTGTTCTTCCTTCAGTTGATTCACAGCTTCTTGCAACTTGGTGACAGATGCTTCTAGGCGCTCCCAGTATTCAATTTGAGGGATTTCCGGGAGGAACTCTTCTGCTTTTCTCTTGATGGGATCGTCCTGCACTTGTTGTCCTTCCTTAGACTTTTTGGTGATTGGTTGCTCAATTGAGATATACTTATCTACTCCCATCTCTATCCCAACATCTTTGCATAACAGAAAAACTAAGCTTGGATAGGCCAATTTGGCATCTTTGGAGTTCTTGTTTGCAATTTTGTAAAGCTCACAAGCAATCAGCTGATGAACTTCTACTTCTTTTTCCAGCATAATGCAATGAATCATCATTGCTCTTCTGATGGTGACTTCAGAGCGGTTGCTAGTGGGCAGAATAGAGTGCCCAATGAAGTCCAGCCAGCCTCTGGCGACTGTTTTGAGATCTCCTCTCTTGAGTTGGTTCGGGGCACCCTTTGTGTTGGTTGTCCACTTGGCTCCAGGGAGGCATATGTCCTCTAGGATTTTATCCAAGCCCAGGTTTGATCTTATCATTCTCCTATTGAAGGAGTTAGGGTCATCTTGCAGTTGAGGCAGGTCGAAGATCTCCCTTATTTTGTCCGGGTGGGTGTGAACAATCTTCCCTCTGACCAGAGTTCTATAGTCATAGAATGCGGTTCCAACTATTCTTTGCCTGTCCGTCTGCCACAGATTAGCGTAGAATTCCTGAACCATGTTTCTTCCCACCTTTGTTTCAGGATTAGCTAAGACTTCCCAGCTCCTGTTTCGGATTTGCTCTTGGATCTCCGGATATTCATCTTCTTTCAGATCGAATTTAACTTCTGGGATCACTGACCTTAGACTCATTATTTTGTAAAAATGGTCTGAATGTTCTTTGGTTATGAACTTCCCTTGATTCCAAAGTGGTTTTGGAATATTCTCTTTCTTGCCTCTTGAGTCGGTTTGTTTTCCCTTAGGAGCCATGATCTTAGTGGATATTGGTTTAGTGATCACAGATAAACATACCAAACTTAGAGGTTTGCTTGTCCTCAAGCAAAAGAAAAGAAAGGAGAGGGAAAGAGGGAGAGCCAAGCGTAACTTGTGGAGGAGAGGGGGAGGCCGAATTAGGATTTAAAGGGAAAGGGAGGGTGGGTTCGAAAATTTTGAAAGAGATATGATAGAAGATATGATTTGTAAAAGATAAGTATGATAGGAAAAAGATATGATTTAAAATTGAAAAGATATAAAAGATATTTGAAAAAGATAAATCTGAATTTTGAAAAAGATGATGTGAGGATTTAAAAAATATATTGATGATTTGAAAAGATTTTAGAGTGAAAAGAGATAGATTTGTTTTGAAAATGATTTGAAAATAATTTGAAGAGGATTAAGAAAAAGGGCTTATGAATTAAGATACATTTGATATCTTTTTGAAAAAAAAGGATTTGAAAAATTAGGATTTGTAACATGTTTGTGCAAGAAATCATGAATTGAAACATAAAAATTGGAAAAAAAATTGAAATGGAAACGAAATTGCCTACTCCCCACAATCCTGGCGTTAAACACCCAACTGCTGCATGTTTTGGGCGTTTAACGCCCAGTTGCTGCTTGTTTTGGGCGTTTAACACCCAGCTGTTGCTTCTAGCTGGCGTTAAACGCCAGAAACCCCCTTGTTACTGGGTGTTTTTCTGAACGCCCAGGATGTTGTCAATCTGGCGTTAAATGCCCAAAAGCTGATTCTTTCTGGCGTTTAACGCCCAGATGGCTATCTTTACTGGCGTTAAATGCCCAGTAGATGCTCCTTTTGGGCGTTTAATGCCCAGTTGTGCCTCTTACTGGCGTTTTTTTGCCAGTGAGCTCTTTTTCTCTGTTTTGTGTGCTAAATCCTTCTGTAACCCTGTGAACCTATGCAATTGACTCTTTACCTTATTAACATTGAACTTATATGCTTTAAAAATAAATAAATAAATAAAATGAAGAATAGGGCAAAATAATAGAAAAAGTTTTGCTAATGGCTGGGTTGCCTCCCAGCAAGCGCTTCTTTATTGTCTTTAGCTGGACCTTGCTGTGCTTTTAATCTAGCCTCAGCCTTAAGCACTCTTGCTCAACATTGCCTTCAAGATAGTGCTTGATTCTCTATCCATTGACAATGAACTTCTTATCAGAATCAATGTCTTGAAGCTCCACATAACCATATGGTGATACACTTGTAATCACATCTGGTCCCCTCCACCGGGATTTCAGTTTCCCAGGGAATAGCCTGAGCCTAGAGTTAAACAACAGAACCTTTTGTCCTGGTTTAAAGACTCTTGATGACAGCTTTCTGTCATGCCACCTTTTTTATTTCTCCTTATAAAGCTTGGCATTTTCGAAAGCGGTGAGTCTAAATTTCTCTAGCTCATTTAGCTGGAGTAATCTTTTTTCTTCAGCTAATTTGGCATCAAAGTTCAGGAATCTGGTTGTCCATTAGGCCTTATGTTCCAGTTCCACCGGCAGATGACAGGCCTTACCATACACAAGCTGGTATGGAGAGGTCCCTATAGGAGTCTTGAATGCTGTTCTGTAAGCCCACAGAGCATCATCCAAGCTTCTTGCCCAATTCTTTCTACGGGTACTTACAGTCCGTTCCAGGATTCTTTTTAGTTCTCTGTTAGAGACTTCAGCTTGCCCATTTGTCTGTGGATGATATGGAGTTGCCACCTTTTGGCTAATCCCATACCGGACCATGGCAGAGTAAAGCTGTTTGTTGCAGAAGTGAGTGCCCCCATCACTGATTAGTACTCTAGGGACACCAAACCTGCTGAAGATATGTTTCTGGAGGAACTTCAACACTGTTTTAGTATCATTAGTGGGTGTGGCAACGGCCTCTACCCATTTTGATACGTAGTCGACTGCCACCAGAATATAAGTGTTTGAGTATGATGGTGGGAAAGGTCCCATGAAGTCAATTCCCCATACATCAAACAACTCAATCTCCAAGATTCCCTGTTGAGGCATGGCATAACCATGAGCCAGATTACCAGCTCTTTGGCAACTGTCACAATTACGTACAAACTCTAGGGAATCCCTATAGAGTGTAGGCCAGTAGAAGCCACATTGGAGGACCTTGGTGGCTGTTCGCTCACCTCTGAAATGGCCTCCATATTGTGATCCATGGCAATGCCATAAGATCCTCTGTGCTTCTTCTCTAGGCACACACCTACGGATTATTCCATCTGCACATCTCTTAAAGAGATAGAGTTCATCCCACAAGTAGTACTTTGCATCAGTAATTAATTTTTTCTTTTGTTGCCTGCTGTACTCCTTGGGTATGAACCTTGCAGCTTTATAGTTTGCAATATCTGCAAACCATGGTGTTTCCTGAATGGCAAACAAATGCTCATCCGGAAAGGTCTCAGAGATCTCAATAGAAGGGGGGAACTCCCTTTCTACTGGTTCTATCCAGGACAGATGATCAGCTACTTGGTTCTCTGTCCCTTTTCTGTCTCTTATTTTTATATCAAACTCTTACAGAAGCAACACCCATCTTATGAGCCTGGGTTTTGAATCCTGCTTTGTGAGTAGGTATTTAAGAGCAGTATGGTCAGTGTACACAATCACTTTTGATCCTACTAAGTATGATCTAAACTTGTCAATGGCATAAACCACTGCAAGCAATTCTTTTTCTGTGGTTGTGTAATTTTTCTGGGCATCATTTAAAACACGGCTAGCATAATAAATGACATGCAGAAGCTTGTCATGCCTCTGCCCCAGTACTGCACCAATGGCGTGGTCACTGGCATCACACATTAGTTCAAATGGTAGAGTCCAGTCTGGTGCAGAAATAACTGGTGCTGTGACCAGCTTAGCTTTCAGGGTCTCAAACGCTTGCAGACACTTTGTGTCAAACACAAATGGCATGTCAGCAGCTAGCAAATTGCTCAGGGGTTTTGCAATTTTTGAAAAATCCTTTATAAACCTCCTGTAGAATCCTGCATGCCCCAGAAAGCTTCTGATTGCTTTAACATTAGCAGGTGGTGGTAATTTTTCAATTACTTCCACTTTAGCTTGATCCACCTCTATTCCCTTGTTTAAAATTTTATGCCCAAGGACAATTCTTTCAGTCACCATAAAGTGACATTTTTTCCAGTTTAAAAATAGGTTTGTCTCTTGGCATCTTTTCAGAACAAGTGCTAAATGGTTAAGGCAGGAGCTGAATGAGTCTCCAAATACTGAAAAGTCATCTATGAAGACTTCCAGAAATTTCTCTACCATATCAGAGAAGATAGAGAGCATGCACCTCTGAAAAGTTGCAAGTGCATTACACAGACCAAAAGGCATCCTTCTATAAGCAAACACTCCAGAAGGACATGTGAATGCTGTTTTCTCTTGGTCCTGAGGATCTACTGCAATTTGGTTGTAACCTGAATAGCCATCCAAAAAGCAGTAATATTCATGACCTGCTAGTCTCTCTAACACCTGGTCTATGAATGGTAAAGGAAAATGATCCTTTCTGGTGGCTGTATTGAGCCTTCTGTAGTCAATACACATGCGCCACCCTGTAACTGTTCTTGTAGGAACCAGTTCATTTTTTTCATTATGAACCACTGTCATGCCTCCCTTCTTGGGAACAACTTGAACAGGACTCACCCAGGGGCTATCAGAAATAGGATAAATAATTCCAGCCTCCAGTAATTTGGTGACCTCTTTCTGCACCACTTCCTTCATGACTGGATTTAGCCGCCTCTGTGGTTGAACCACTAGTTTAGCATCATCCTCCAATAGGATTTTGTGCATGTATCTAGCTGGGCTTATGCCCTTAAGGTCACTTATGGACCACCCAAGAGCTGTCTTGTGTGTCCTTAGCATTTGAATTAGTGCTTCCTCTTCCAGTGGGTTTAAAGCAGAGCTTATGATCACTGGAAAAGTGTCACCTTCTCCCAGAAAATGCATATTTCAGGGATGGTGGTAATGGCTTGAGCTCAGGTTTAGGAGGTTTCTCCTCTTCCTGAGGAAATCTCAGAGGCTCTTTTAGTTCCTCTGAACCCTCCAAATCAGGCTGAACATCTTTAAAGATGTCTTCCAGCTCTGATTCGAGACTCTCAGCCATGTTGACCTCCTCTACCAAAGAGTCAATAAGATCAACTTTCATGCAGTCTTTTGGTATGTCTGGATGCTGCATGGCCTTAACAGCATTCAACTTAAACTCATCCTCATTGACTCTCAGGGTTACTTCCCCCTTTTGGACATCAATGAGAGTTTGTCCAGTTGCTAGGAAAGGTCTTCCTAGAATGAGAGTAGCACTCTTGTGCTCCTCCATTTCCAGCACTACAAAGTCAGTGGGAAAGGCGAATGGCCCAACCCTGACAATCATGTCCTCAATCACGCCTGATGGGTATTTAATGGATCCATCAGCAAGTTGGAGACATATCCGGGTTGGTTTAACTTCTTCAGTTAAACCAAGCTTTCTGATAGTGGATGCAGGTATTAAGTTGATGCTTTCTCCAAGATCACATAAAGATGTCTTGGTGCAATTACCCTCTAATATGCATGGTATCAGAAAGCTCCCGGGATCTTTAAGCTTTTCTGGAAAGCTTTTCAGAATGATTGCACTGCATTCTTCAGTGAGGAGAACTCTTTCAGTTTCTCTCCAATCCTTCTTATGACTCAAGATCTCCTTCATGAACTTGGCATAAGAAGGTATTTGCTCAAGTGCCTCTGCAAATGGAATCTTTATTTCAAGAGTCCTGAGGTAATCTGCAAAGCGAGAAAATTGCTTATCCTGCTCCTTTTGGCGGAGTTTTTGAGGATAAGGTATCTTGGCTTTATATTCCTCAACCTTAGTTGCTGCAGGTTTATTTCCTAGGAAGGTGGTTGGAGAAGCCTTTTTAGAGGGGTTGTTATCAGCACTTGTGAGTGTCTGATCCCTCACTGGCATTTGAATGCCAGGGTTAGAAGTTGGAGTGGCGTTGGACGCCAACTCCTTACTTGTTCCTGGCGTTTGAACGCCAGAGTTATTCCTCTCTGGGCTCTTACTGTCCTCAGAGGGATTTTGGATAGCAGTTTGTTCTTTTCTTGGCTTCCTGCTGCCTTGAAGTGAGGTATTTAATGTTTTTCCACTTCTTAATTGAACTGATTGGCACTCTTCTGTTATTTGTTTTGATAACTGTTGTTCTGTCTGCTTCAACTGTACCTCCATATTTATATTAGCCATTCTTGTGTCTTGTAGTATCTCCTTGAATTCGGCCATCTGTTTTGTTAGAAAGTCTAATTGCTGATTGAATTCAGTAATTTGTTCTGGAGGACTGAGTTCAGCAGTTACTGTTTTAGCCTCTTCTTTCATGGAAGATTCACTGCTTAGGTACAGATGCTGATTTCTGACAACTGTATCAATAAGCTCTTGAGCCTCTTCAATTGTCTTTCTCATGTGTATAGATCCACCAGCTGAGTGATCTAGAGAAATTTGAGCTTTCTCTGTAAGCCCATAATAGAAGATGTCTAACTGCACCCATTCTGAAAACATTTCAGAGGGGCATTTCCTTAGCATCTCTCTGTATCTCTTCCAGGCATCATAAAGAGATTCATTATCTCCTTGTTTAAACCTTGGATGTCCAGCCTTAGCTGTGTCATCCGTTTTGGAGAGAAGTATTGATTCAGGAATTTTTCTGACAACTGTTTCCATGTCCTTATGCTAGCCTTAGGTTGGTTATTTAACCACCTCTTAGCTTGGTCTTTTACAGCAAATGAAAACAATAATAATCTGTAGACATCCTGATCTACTTCCTTATCATGTACTGTGTCAGCAAATTGTAAAAACTGTGCCAGAAACTCTGTAGGTTCCTCTTGTGGAAGACCGGAATACTGGCAACTTTGCTGTACCATGATAATGAGCTGAGGATTCAACTCAAAGCTACTGACTCCAATGGAGGGTATACAGATACTACTCCCATATGAAGCAGTAGTGGGGTTAGCATATGACCCCAGAGTCCTTCTGGACTGTTCATTTCCACTTAGATCCATGATGGAGAAAAGGGAATTGATGTGAATTGCAATTAAAATATATTTTTATTTTTATTTTATAAAAAGAGAACGAAAAAAATGAAATAAAATAACTAGAAACTAAATATAGATTTCGAAAATTAAGAATAATAAAAAAAATTTAAAACTAAAATAATTACTTAATTAAGAAGATTTGAAAAACTTTGGATATGATTTTTTTTTTTGAAAAAGATTTTAAATTTTGAAATAGAAATCTGAATTTTAAAATAATTTTCGAAAATTTGCTTTAAAATAGAGATAAAAGATATTTTTGAATTTAATAAGGAAAGAGAAAAACTTTAATAAGGAAAGAGAAAAACAATAAAATAGCACAAGATTTAAAAATTTCTAGATCTGATGCTCCTTGTTTTCGAAAATTTTGGAGGGAAAACACCAAGGAACACCAAACTTAAAAATTTTAAGATCAAGACACAAGGAAAACTCAAGAACACCTTGAAGACTCACAAGAACAACAAGAACATGAAGATAGAACACCAAACTTAAAATTTTTAGAAAACCAAAATAAAATTTTCGAAAACTAAAGAAAAATTAGCAAGAAAACACCAAACTTAAAGTTTGGCACAAGATTTAATAGAAAAATTATTTTTGAAAAAGTTTTAAAAAGAAAAACTTAAATGGGCAACTATTCCCAAGAAAATAGACACATTCAAAAAATGCATGAACCAATTGGAGAAGAAGTATTTTTGAAAATTTTAAGGAACACAAAAAGCATGCAATTGACACCAAACTTAAAACATAAAACTAAACTCAATTAGAAAAACTCAATTATTAAAAAAAATAAAATTTCGAAGAAAAATTTTTGAAAAAGAAAATAAGGATTCTAAAATTTTAACAAGAACAACAATAAAAGACTCAAAGACAAATCACAGATTAATAAAGAAAAATAAAAAAATTTTGAAATATTTTTGAAAAGAAAGTAAAAGACTCTGACCCAAAAGACAAAATCTTCCTAATCTAAGCAACAAGATGAACCGTCAGTTGTTCAAACTCGAACAATCCCCGGCAACGGCGCTAAAAACTTGGTGCACGAAATTGTGTATGTCAATGTCAATATTACTATTTCTTACAATTTCGCACAACTAACCAGCAAGTGCACTGGGTCGTCCAAGTAATACCTTACGTGAGTAAGGGTCAAATCCCGCGGAGATTGTTGGCTTGAAGCAATCTATGGTTATCTTGTAACTCTTAGTCAGGATATCAATTATAATTATCAATTTGAATTGCGAAGAATAAAAGAGCATGGAATAAATACTTGTTATGCAGTAATGGAGAATATGTTGGAGTTTTGGAGATGCTTTATCTTCTGAATCTCTGCTTTCTCCCTGTCTTCTCCTTCACGCACGCAAGGTTTCTCCCATGGCAAGCTGTATGTTGGTGGATCACCGTTGTCAATGGCTACCATCCGTCCTCTCAGTGAAAATGGTCCAGGTGCGCTGTCACCGTACGGCTAATCATCTGTCGGTTCTCACTCATGATGGAATAGGATCCATTAATCCTTTTGCGTCTGTCACTACGCCTAACCTTTGTGAGTTTGAAGCTCGTTACAGTCATTCAATCCCTGAATCCTACTCAGAATACCACAGACAAGGTTTAGACTTTCCGGATTCTTAAGAATGCTGCCAATGGATTCTAGCTTATACCACGAAGATTCTGATTAAGGAATCTAAGAGATACTTATTCAATCTAATGTAGAACGGAGGTGGTTGTCAGGCACGCGTTCATAGGTTGAGAATGGTGATGAGTGTCACAGATCATCACATTCATCATATTGGAGTGCGAATAAATATCTTAGATAGAAACAAGCATGTTTGAATGGAAAACAGAAATAATTGTATTAATTCATCGAGACACAACAGAGCTCCTCACCCCCAACAATGGAGTTTAGAGACTCATGCCGTCAAAGAGTACAAAGTTCAGATCTAAAATGTCATGAGATACAAAATAAATCTCTAAAAATTGTTTAAATACTAAACTAGTAACCTAGGTTTACAGAAAATGAGTAAACTAAGATAGATAGTGCAGAAATTCACTTCTGGGGCCTACTTGGTGTGTGCTGGGGCTGAGACTTAAGCTTCTCACGTTCTTGGGCTATTTCTGGAGTTGAACGCCAGGTTTTAACCTGTTTCTGGCGTTGAACTCCAACTTGTAACCTGTTTCTGGCGCTGAACGCCAGACTGCAACATGGAACTGGCGTTGAACGCCAGTTTACGTCATCTATCCTTGAGCAAAGTATGAACTATTATATATTGTTGGAAAGTCCTGGATGTCTACTTTCCAACGCAATTGGGAGCGCGCCAATTGGACTTCTGTAGCTCCAGAAAATCCATTCCAAGTGCAGAGAGGTCAGAATCCAACAGTATCAGCAGTCCTTTTTCAGCCTGAATCAGATTTTTGCTCAGCTCCCTCAATTTCAGCCAGAAAATACCTGAGATTATAGAAAAATACACAAACTCATAGTAAAGTCCAGAAATATGAATTTTGCCTAGAAACTAATGAAAATATACTAAAAACTAACTAAAACATACTAAAAACTACATGAAATTAACCCCAAAAAACGTATAAAATATCCGCTTATCAATCATTGTAGAAGATAAAAACAAATTTACATGGCTCTTTTTTATGAAAAATAAGTTTAAAACAAAAAGTTTTCTACAACAATTCATTTTGATGATTGAAACCCAAATACACAAGTTGATCAAGTGTGTAAGATCAGATAATGGCCTTGAATTTATAATGTCTTCTTTCTATCAATCCAAAAGAATTTTGGAGCAAACTCTACAACAGAAATTAATGAAAAATTAGTTAAAATTAATTTTAGCTTAGTTGGCATCACACATGCTATGCATACTGCACATGTATTCAGTTAGAGTTAGTTAGATATAAAAGTTTCACTCTTAGATCATAATGTATATATATTATTTATAGCAAATAAAAAAAAATACATTTTATTACTTAACATTTTTTCATTTCTCGAATCTCTCTCACACAAGTGAACTTTACGTCACTTTTCAAACTCTGCGAGCAAGAACAGAGTTTTTACACTAGTCCTCATTATTCGACAGATTCTGTGGTGCCCTTTTAAAATAGGGACATAGTGTCACTTTTATATGTTACATAGTGAAGGATTCATTGGTGTTTGATCGTTTTGCTCTATTGTTAATAGTGTACAAGCAAATTAATGGCCAAATAAAGAAAATATAGATCTAACGATTTTTGACATATAGTATTTATTTATTTTTATAATGTAATCCTAATATCTTTTGTAATTTATTTTTATTATAACAAATTGATCTAATTATAATATAAAATTAATTTAATTCCAGGCCTTGTTTTCTTTCTTTCTTTAATACGATGGACTTATTTTAAATAACTGCACAACTGACTTTATTAAATACAAAGAAATTAATTAAAGTGGAACTTTATAATTTAACATGTCATGGTTAGGTCACACTGGCGATTTCTCCCTTACATTTCATCAGAAAATGCATTGGTAATAAGAAATATGTTTATTAAATTCAGAATGTATAAATTGATTCGATTTATTACTTATACAACTTATTGACATTTTTTATTTTTAAATTTATATTTATTTTAAAACATAAATGTCAATAAAAAATATTTTTAATTTAAATTTAAATAAAATATCAAAAAAATCAAAACGAATAAAAATAAAAATTCAACTTTTGTATTTTAGTTCAAATTTAAAAAAATTTACGTTTAGAAATTTATAAATTATAAAAAAAACTAAACGATTTCTAAATATTCATTAAAATCATCTTTTAACTCATTAGCATCTAAAGAATTACGGTGACCTTTGATGTTGAAAAAATAAATATAAAATATAGCCCTCTCAAATGGTATAGGAATTAAAATTTGAATTTTTTTCTTAATAAAAAATAACAGATAATTATAAAATATAAAATGATCAACTATATTTATAAAATATGTAATTTGAGAAATAATTAAAATACTATATCAATTAAATTATCCTTTAATTTGTGAAATTGAGCATAGAACTTATTGCTTTGATGACATTACTTTTAACTCAAACTTGGATTTTTTCAGAGCATAACGTCATTAAAGAATAAGTTTTATACTTAATTTCACAAATTAAATGATAATTTAATTGATATAGTATTTTAATTATTTTTTAAATTATATATTGTATAAATATAGTTGACCATTTTATATTTTATAATTATTTGTTACTTCTAATTCTGAAAAAGTTCAAATTTTAACCCCTATACTATTTTGGAAGATGATGAGTGAAAACTAAAACTCACAGATACTAGTAAGTGTACCAAATTGTTTAAATAATACTACAGTAAATAAATATCGTTCCTACGAAAATAATGAATTAAGCAAGCAAATATCAAGTCAAATTTCTAATTAGATTGAATAAACCTGTATTGATAGGGTTGAATTGTGTCTTACTAGAACTTTAGAATATTGAATGCTAAAGAGAAAACAGTGAACGTATGTTTGATTGAGAGAAAATAGTGAGCAAGAGTGTTAAAGATTTTGGAAATGTTTAGTTCCAAGAAAATTAAATTTGAACAAAAAATATATTATCTTTTTAGTTAGGTGTGATAAAATTTTCTAAGATACAAGAATTACGGTTGGAACTACTTAAAATAGAGATCCAAAGACAAAAAAAAATTTTGCAGAGGTAGAGATGGAGGATAAAATTTTTCAGAGACAACTGCATACTTGAGTGGTAATCCCATACTATTAATTTTACTTAATTTATAATTTTGGACAAAATGTATTTATAAGTTGTTTCAATATTTAATAATTTTTAATTTTTAATTTTTTTAAAAAAATTCATTAGAATTTCTATAGAAATTATCAAAAGAGATAGAGAATAGAATCTTGCGAGAACTGCGAGAAACATAGGAGAATAAAAATGAGAGTAATATTCTCCCATGACAGGGATTAAGGACAAGGACAGAAAAAAGGTCAAGATTCAAAAACGAAGAGTTCAAAAGCATCCTCATCCCAGTCTCTCTCCGCTCGATTGACATTTAATCCTACTTTTGGTACAAAATTTATGGTTATTTTAGTTTTTCTTTTGTTATGGAGTATATTATCATTTTACTTTAATTAAGAATTTTACACATATAAAGGAGTTGTTAATACTATTTTGTCCTACTTGAATTTATCACCTCATATTATATTATGGGTTGAAATAGTAGATAACACTAACATTTTATTTGGAAGAAAAAATTATTCAATTCATAAAATTATTCAATTCAATGTATACAAATTGATAATTTGTTAACTTAATAATTAAATTTTTTGAATCATAAAATTCTTTTGATAAAATTAAAAGCTTAAAGTAAAATATAAAAAATCTAATTTTAATAAATGTGGTAGATAAATACCAAAATTAAATTTTAATTTAAAGTAATTAAATACATTTATAATTTTTATTATGAAAAAATAAATATAAAAAATATTTTTTTCAAAGATAAAAAAATAATTTGCTCAAAATAATGAACTATATGGACTAATTTATTATACTGTGAATATGAAAACCAAATTAAAATTAAGTATTTCTGTATAACTCAAAATTAAATTTTTAATAATTTTGAAAATTAAAATATGTCAACTCATAAATAAAGATGACAAAAAAGCTTTCAAAAATAAATATTACAAAATCACAAAATATAACCTACTTTAATAATTATATATATAATTTATAGTAATACTTAATAATATTTATAATTTAAATTAAATTTAATCTTTTCGTGCAAGACACGAAAAAATAAACTAGTAAAAACTAATTGCAAGAGAGCGTAGTGTTCAGTTTGTGAATCTAGAAAGGAAAGAGCATTCATTTTACCAAGACAGCAAGGTTCACAAAGGAAAGAATCCGAATTTTCTTATTAGAACAAGGTGTATTACATTGTTTAAGAACATTTCTATCTATAGAGATAGAGGAATGTCCTAGGCGTCTATGCCAAAGTTCAAAATTAGCATTATAAGTAGCAAGAAAAACATTTAAAGAAATTGAATTACAAGATTATTTTGCAATAGCAAGACTATCAAAAGAGTAGAGACTATGCTTAAGTCTACCTTTAAAAAATACTTCTTCTGTCACCTGAGATTTAACAAGACAATGAAAAGTATGAAATTAAAAAAAAAAAAACATTATTGACAAGGCATAACTTAGAGACACCAACTAAATTTTTAGCAATATCAGGTACATGTAAAAGATTGTCTAAAATAAAACTTGTATTGTTAGAAGTATTTTGCAAATATGAATAACCTTATTTGAAGATAGAAAAATTTGAATCATTGGCAATGTAAAGTTGGTCAGATGCTGTGTAATCAAAGTAAAAAATAATGCTATTAAAAATAGAAATTAGATGATGTGTGGCACCTGAGTCATGATACTAAGAGGAATCAGATTGATTGCAAGATGCAATCATGAAAGATTATGATGAGTTGTATGTTGAAGAAGCAAGATGTTATCCATTGATAGATAAGGATGGTAAAGCAGGTTGAGATGAGGAAGGATTGCCTTCATATGAGTGATCAAAACAAGAGAAACACTAAATAGTAGTATGTCCTAATCTTCCACAAATCTAGCAAATTTGCCGATTACTTATCTGCCAAGAATTCAAGGGCTGAAGAATAATGCACAATGCGATTCTTCAAGGATGAATCCACATATGCCAAGATCCAAGAAATGAGGTTATTATCTTTTGAATCCATTCTTCAAATTTGGTTGAAACTGTTCCTGAAGCCCGAGCTGCATCAGATTCAAATTGAGGAAGGACTTTACCTTCTTGAAAATGATCTTGCAATTTCTGACCTCTAATTAAAAAAAAGGAATGTTGTTGTCAAGTGACAAAATTTGAATCATCAAGTTTACCTATAATTAGAGCAAGAAATTTTTTATTCACGTTGGGTGGAATTGTCAAGGCCATGGATCAATGCTAGCTCTTGATACCATGTGAACTTGATGAAAGAAATAGAAGGAAAACAAGAATTGAAGAATGAAACTTTTCAGTATCTTGTACAGTAAGAAAGACAGAAAAAAATGATAATACTGCAGTGAATGAAAATAGAATTTGATATTAGTCTATGTGAATCTTGTATGTTCAATTACACTGGAAGACAAGTATATACAGGCTTTGTAAAGCTGAGATTACTAGCTTAGCCTTCATCTCGATTATTTATATTCTTTACAAGTAACAACATTGCAAGTTTTAGTTTTTGTCTCTTTAAATGTAAATTAATTATAGTTTTAGTGTTTTAATAATATTGAATTTTTTGTTTTATACTAGGTCATATATTTAAAAATGTTACAAAATTGTCTAATAGTAAAGAAAAACCTTTTTAATTAACGAATTTGCTAATATGGCAAATGAAAATGCCAATGTAGCATCTATGACATAATTGTTCTGTTATACCTCTCGGACACACAGATCTTCTAAACCTTGTCTTTGCCTCTTTGACCACCGTCCCACCATTCTTCTTCTCCTTCACTCGCTGTCACTCCGCCCTTCCCCCAAACCCCCCTTTCCATTACTTTCCTTGATTCACTATCTCCATCCATTTCTCTACTTCCAGTTCTACCATTGTAAACTCCGCGATATTGATGAATAACTAGTTAATAAATTAATTATTATTCAAAAAATTATGAAATCAAATTTTATAGTTTACAGGAGTAGATATATTTAAAATATAAATTTTAACACTAATTTTAAAGATTTTGGCTTAACTGAGCTAAACCGGGTGAATTGAGTCCAAGTGAGCCCAAGCCCACACACTCAACCCATGTATATAAGCTTCTTTCAGCTCCCTCTTCCCTTCAAAACAATGAAACACACTGAAATGGGAAAGGGAATGGAAGAACCCTAAACTCTTTTCACTTTCAAACTTCAATTGCCCATAACTTTCAATCTGGAGTTCTGATCGTCATACTATTTGCAGCCACGCGTTCATCTCGGAGTCCTCTTCATTTCTATCCAAACAAAGTGGTATGTACCTTTGAATTTTGTGCCCAGTCCTCTGTTCTCCTCTTTTACAAGAATTTGGTTTGGATTTTGAGTGATTTTGATGATTTTGGTGTTTTAGGATTGAATTAGCTTTGGAAACTTACTGGGTCTTGTCCTAAACGACCGTGGATAAGGTGAAAAACTACTAACTCTTGTACATCATTGATAATTACGAACCCTATATTGATTTTGGGTGATATTGTTTGGTATTAGACTAAATTGTATGTGTTGGGATCAAATTGGTGGAATTGGAAGCTTGGATTTGAATCTTGGTGTCTGGGAGTTCGCGTTTGGTGAGAGTTGGAGCTTTGGATCTTGAAAAACGATGGAGATTTGAGGTGTTCCGGGTTTAGGGAGGAATCGGTCAAGGTATGATTTTGGTTTCTCGTAGATAATATATAATGTTACGTAAAAACTTAAGCTAGTTGACTGTAGGATAAGTTGAACTAGTGAAATTGTTAAAGTTTAGTAATTTGGTGATAATGTTGAGCTTATTATGAAATTATGTGGTTTAATGTTGTTGATGGGGGATGATGAATGATTATTGATTATGATAAAAAATGGTGATAATGATAGTTTGTTGAATTTGTTGAGTAATACATATATGTAATTGTGGAATGCTTGAATGGTTTGGGTGGTGATATATTGTTGAGAGGAATGGAAATGTGTGGATATGTTTTGAATGACTTTAGTGCTGTTTTGGGTTATGAAATTTTGTTTTAGGATTGAAAATTTGGTAAAATTGGAGGTTTGGTATTTCTTTGATAAAAGCTAATTTTTTACCAACTTCGGCAGGCCATAACTTGGCTTCCGGATCCTCAAATTTTGTAAAATCTGTCTTGAATGAAAATTGGGTCCATGAAGTTTATACCGTTTAAAGAACGGACTAAAAACAAATTTTAACGAAAAAGTTATGCGCGTTCGAAGTTGGAAATGTAAAATTGGTTTTCTGGAACTTAACAGCTTTTGCAAATTTTGATAGGCATGCGTAAGCGAACATGCACACGATGCGGACCCTGGGTATACATATGAGAATGTACCTCCTGGGTAGATGTAAAGGATGTGGTTTTGCCCCACTTGCTCCAGGTTGGTTAGTATTGAGGCTTCCCGAGTAGATGCAAGGGTGTGGTTCGCACCACTTACTCTAGGTTATGATGATTTGAGCTTCCTAGGTAGTAGTAAGGGTTGCAATTTTCCCCACTTGCTCCAGGATGGAAATTATAAATTAACGGCATCTCATTCCTTTGACCCTGCGTCGTAAGTGTGGCCAGACACTTATACCTTTCCGGATGAGCTCTCTCCCATGGATATATATATATATATATATATATATATATATATATATATATATATATGAATGATTATGATTTTTGAGTTTGGGGATGTGCGAACGCAAGGACTGTCCAGGGTAAGCTACCGGACATGTCGGGTTTGGCTGGATAATCGATAGATGAGACTCATCGGCCATAGGGCAGACATGCATCATGTGCATTTATATGATTTGTTTGAGTATGCATACTTGGGTTTGCCTAGCTAATTGTTTAGTCATGCTTATCTGCTACTTGTCCTACTTGTTGTAATTGCTTCATATCTGTGTTTTCTTTGCTTGTCTTTGCAACTGAGAGATCCCTCATGCTGGAGGAGGTGATGCTGAGGGTAGTTCTACCGGTGATGCTGAAGAACTAGAGTAGAAATAGAATCTCCTTAGATAGATTACCAAGATTTTTGGTTTAGAATTCATTTTAAGTTTGAATCTGAGTGTTGGAGTTCTAGGAATGCGTCTGGCTTTTTCCAAACCTTATATATTGTCTATGTGGGTACCTCTACCATGTTGAGAATCCTCGATTCTCATTCCATACATGTTGTTGCTTTTCAGATTCAGGACGTGACGCGCCTCGCTGAGCATGCTGAATTTGCTTTCTTGGAAGCGAAGATTTATCTTTTGGACTTTGTACATTATGTACTTAGTTATACTTTCTCCAATTTTGTATAAAAACATATTTTGTCCCTTTTAGAGGTTGACTTTGGAGAACTAGGATTTGTATTCTGTATTTTGGATATGGTTGGGTTATATATATGTTTATACTCTGGTCGGCCTTTTCTTCGCAAGTCGAGTCTGGAGCTTGATATCTGTACCTTTGGAGCTCTGATCTGTATATTTATAATTTTAGCCTTCATCTCAATCTTGTTTATCCTTCCTTTTGTTTTTGTCTATTCTTCCTTTCATTTTTGTCTATCCTAGCTATATTATCCTTGTTATATAAGTATATATTTTTATTTTTAGAGGTCGTAGCACCTCACCACATTTGATTTACGTCCTAAGTATAATGCTCTGTGTGGTAGAGTGTTACAACCATCGCCACCAATTGCATTTTTGGCAACCTCAAAACCCTAGTGAATGCTGCAATTGCTATCAAATTTTTTGCTCTCCCCGCCCACTCCAAACTACCTCCAGCCACTGTTGCCACTATAGTCGTTCCCTCAAACCCTCGAAGAATCTATTGCTGAAAATGTCGTCACTGAAGCAGCTGTACCACAACATCTTCCTCTTCTTCTTCCCTTATGTTTGGGTTTCTCATTTCGAATCTTCTTTTATTTGAGGCTGCATTCAAGAATGTGTTGTAAATGGATCGATGTGGAGAAGAAGAAGCAATGATGAAGAGCCTGGAGGAGGCTCTTGTGATAGCAAAGAAAAAGAACAAAGCAAAGGAAGTGAAGGACATGAGACTAATCATGGCATAGATCCAATTTCTTCAAAAGAATGTTGATGAAGCTTTGGGAATTTATCAGCAAGAGGATCCTTCTGATTTTAACCCTTATTTTTTTAGAGGAATGATGGGTACTTGAGGACCCCTTTGTCAAGGATGAAATTGGAAATTTTAAGAATTTGAGAAATAGGAGATTTTGGTAGATGTGATGAGAATGGAAAGGATACTGTAGCAGTGGTGATAAGGATTTTGGTAGATGTGATGAGAATGATAAATCATATGAGGGTGGTGCAAAGGAAGAGAAGATATTGCACAGTGAGGATGAAATAGATATGATGCCACCTTTAAATCACCTCAACCAATTCTGTTAATATATAGCACATTTTTTTACGATTGGGTATTTTGTAGCATTTTAAATTATTTTGAAAATATTTTTTTGTTAATAAAAGTGAAAGTCATTTCTGTTAGCATTTTCAAAATTCGAGATAGAATTGGTAGTTTAATCTTTAATATATGTTTGACAACAATACTTTATGTTTATGAAGCAAAAATCATCAATAATTATATCTGAAGTGAATTTCGAAGTAATCTAATTTAAAATTTCAATATAATTTCAGAGTGATTTCCAATATTTTTGGAGACTTTAATCTTTCTCTCACTCATTCCATCACTTTATACTGTAACAACTAATCTACCATGCACATTGCTGCCAATTTAATTTTTCACGAGTGTACAAAGTACATCGAAATCAACTACCATACTATGCCCGACAAAGTTCAAGAGGGTGTGATTAAATTTCTACCAGTTTCATCTACTAATCAAGTGGCTAATGTCTTAACAAAGGCGCTACCACCAGCTATATTTTCTACTACTCAATCCAAGCTGGGAGTAATAGACTTTCATACACCCAGCTTGAGCGAGGATGTGATCAGAAATATTCATTAAATTAGAAGTTAATTATAATTTGTAATAGCATATTAGTCAGTATAGCAAGATATGGAATATTAATTAATTAGTATAGTTTGTTATGATTGCCAATTTTCCACCGTGGCATGTATATCATGTGAAAGGAATTCTGCAGGTAATTAGAATAGGAAACAAATATCGATAGCAATAGTGTGTATATATACCAAAAGATGAATGAAATTTGTGTGTATTTTTCCACTCTCCTAGCTTTCATTTTTTATTCTCTACTCTCACATAACCGGCAGCAATTTGAGAACTCCTTCATTGGCTTTATTGTGCAGAATTGGATTAGCAGCCATATGAAAGGTGGATTGACAGTCGCTATACAATGTGAAGGGCCTATCATGATCAACACGAAAAACTCGTAGCAACCGTAATAACTAGATACCCTCACAAGTGGCATTCGCAAGCGCTTAGTACTCGACCTTAGAAAAAGATTGAGATACAATTTGTTGCTTGCTACTCTTCCAAGAGATCAAAGTAGTGTGACTACATGAAACTAATCTATTGTGTCATTAGCAAGCTTAGTATGGACATGGTGGGTGTAGTGATGCTGCTTGGTAGAGATGGATGCAGTGTTGGATTTGACAATGTGTAAAGACCTCTAGTTTCCTTAGTAAACCCAATCGTCTTCCAAGTATTCTTGTCCTGTATCTCACAGGCTGTGTCAGTGATAGAAAAGTGATAATGCAAAAGTATTGTGGCTTTAAAAACGGACATCAAGTTGAAAGTAAAACACAGAATATACAAAACTCCTATGAGATACAAGTGGTTAGAAAACACAACAGTTCCACCTATCTAAGTTAAGGTCTTGTTACCATCCGGGAGTGTGACAAGAGCTAGTTTTATATTTTGGTAACTAAAAAAATTTTTCAACGAGAAAGTGACATGATCGATTGCTCCACTATCGACAACCCAGGAGCTTGCACAAAAAGATTTTGAAAATAAAACTTTAAAAGCATGTAGACTCATTAATAGAGTGTGGTGAGAGATACCTGACTGAGATGGTATTTGTGAATTTTGATTGAGTGTTATCAGTTTGTTGGAGAATTGCAATTAAGGCTTCCTTTTGTTCTTGAGACAGCAGCAAGTATTATAGATTATTACCGTCTGGTTTTTGAGTTGAATCATGCAAAATTACACTGGACTCATCACATTCCTCTCCAGGCAACAAAGCATTGGCACAGTTCACAGATCGCTATTATTTCATGTGTGGAGGCAAGCCATGCTTTTTATAGCATGTACCCACCAAATGTTCGGTTTTATGACAGTAGGAACACACTTTAGGAGGACCTCTTCCTCCTCTACCACCCCTTCCTCTTCCAAAATGTCCTCTGCCTCTATAGTTTCTACCACTAGAGAATCGAATTGACTTTTCACTTTCAATAAGATCCTAGGAACTGATTAAAGCTCGAGGTTCAGTAGTATCAGTTAAGTGCAATTTGTCTTTCTTGTTGAATGAGCATTGAGAGAGCAGAGTTGACATCGGGCATTGGCTATAAAAGCATAATTTGAGAATGTACATGGCGATATTACTCATTGAGGCCTCGGAGCAGTCTCACCACCTTTCTATTTTTCCAGTAACCTCTCATTACACCTAATCCACAACTACATTCAGTTCCACGGTCACAACTTAGAATTGGTTGAACTGTCAAGTTCTTCCCAAATGGCCTTTAGTTTAGTGAAATAGGTTGTTATACTTAAGGTCACCTTGTTTCAAAACATATAGTTCCTTTTCTAGTTCAGCCACCCTAAATATGTCTCCTTGATGATATCTATGGCTTAGATCATTCCAGATATCACATGCTAATTCACTCCACATAACACTTTGTAAAATTTTGCTATTGGAGACAGATTTATCCAAGCTAGTAGGGGTGTTCATGGTTTGGTTAATCCAAAAACCAAACCAGTTTTTTGGTTAACAAAAAATATAGTATTGGTTAATTAACCAAATTGGTTTTACATGATGAAACCGGTTATTAACCGGTTAGTAAAATTCAAAACCGGTTTTTATATTAAAAAACCAGTTTTTACACTAAAAATTGGTTTTTATACCAAAAAATCGATTTTTATACTAAAAAATTGGTTTTTATACCATAAAATTAGTTTTTACATGTAAAAATAGATTTTTAGACAAATTAATATTTTTACATACAAAAACCCAAATTTTTAAACCTTTTTTAATTGAATTTTTTTAATCTGAAAATTTATTTTTCTTTCTAAATGATACGAATAACATTTGTAAATAATGAAATCCCTTCGATTGCTTTCGTTCCTTTTTCTTTCTTATCTCTTTTCAGCATTTTCTATAAATATTTTTTTCTAATATAAATAATTTTCTTTCTAAATGATACGAGTAACTTTTTCTTATCTCCTTCTTTCCATCTCTCTCCTTTTCTCTCCCCCTCCTCTTCTCTCTTTCTACCCCACCCCTCTCTTTCTCTTCCTCTCTCTCTCTCCCTTCTCTCCCATTTTTCTCTCTCCCCCCTCTCTCTCTCTCTCCTCTCCTCTTCCTTCTCTCTCTCTCTCTCTCCCATTTTCTCCCTCCTCCTCTCCTTCTTTTCTCTCTCTCCCCCTCCCCTCTATCTGTCTCTCTCTCTTTCCCCTTCCCCTCTTTCTCCTCCTCCCCTTTCTTTCTCTCTATCCTTCTCTCCCTCTCTCTTTCTCCCATTCCCTCTTTCTCTCTCCTTCTTTCTCCCCTCCTCTCTTTTCTCTCTCCTTATCTTTTTTCGTCTCTCTCCTTCTCTCTTACCATCCTCTCTCTCCCCTCTATTTCTCTCTGTTTGTCCTTTCTCTCTTTCTCTTTCTCTCTCTTCTTCTCTCTCTCCTATCTTTCTTCTCTCTTCTTATCTCTCTCCTTTTTTCTCCTCCTCTATCTTCTCTTCCTCTCTCTCTTCTTTCTCACTTTAGAAAGAAGAGGAGAAAAGAGATAAAAGAGGGATAGAGATTGAGATAAGGTTGAGAGAGAAAGAGAAAAAAGAGAGTAAGAAAAGAAAGACGAGGAGAGAAAAGGAAGAGAGAAAGAGGAGGAGGGAGAGAAAATGGGAGAGAGAGAAAGAAGAAAAGGAAAGAGAGAGGAGCGAAAGAGAGAAAGAGAGAAAAGAAAAAAAGAGAGAGATAGAGAGAAAGAGAGGGGAGGGAAAGGAGAGAGAGAGGAAGGAGAGGAGAGAGAGAGAAAAAGAGAGAAAAGGGAAAATAGAGGAGAAAGGAGAGAAAGAGAGAGAATGAGAGGAGAGAGAGAGAGATAGGAGGGAAGAGAGAGAGGAGGAGGAGAGATAGAAAAAAGGGAGAGATGATTAGAGAGGGAAAGGGGAGGAGAGAGAGAAAGAGAGCAAGGAGAGAGAGAAGGGAGGGGGAGAAAGAAGGCAAGGAGAGAGAGAGAGGGGGAGAAGGAGAGAGAGAAAGAGGGAAGGGGAGAGAGAGGGAGAGAAGGATAGAGAGATAAGGGAGAGAGAAAGAAAGACGAGGTGGAGCAAGAGGGAAAGGGGAGAGAGAGAGAGAGAGAGAGGAGGGAGAGGGGAGAGAGAGAGAGAGAGAGAGAGAAGGGGAGGGGAGAGAGAGAGGAGGGAGAGCAGAGAGAGAGAGAAAGAGAGGAAGAAAGGGAAAGAGAGAGATAGGAGGAGAGAAAGAGGGAAAAAGGAGAGAGAGAGAGAGAGAGAGAGAGAGAGAGAGAGAAGCGGAGAGAGGGAGAAAGGAGAGAGAGAAGGGGAGAGGAGATAAAGAGAAAAATGAGTGAGATAGAAGGGAGAGAGAGGGGGAAAGGAAGGGGGAGGGAGAGGGGAGAGAAATAGGGGAAAAGAAGAGAGAGAAGGGGAGAGAGAATAGAAAGAGGAGGGAGAAAGAGAGAGAGAGAGAGAGAGAGAGAGAGGAGGGGGAGAGAGAAAAGGAGAGGACAAAGAGGAGGAGGAGAAAAAGAAAATGAGAGAGATAGAGGAGGGAGAGATGGAAAAAAGAGAGATAGGAGGAGAGAGAGAAGGGAGAGAAAGAGAGAGAAAGGGAGGGAGAGAGAGAGAGAGAGAGAAAAGAAGAGAAAGAAGGGAGGGAGAGAGAGAGGAAGGGGAGAGAGAGAGAGAGAGAGAGAGAGAGAGAGAGAGAGAAATAGTATGTAATTTGGTTTTGAAATTAGGTTTTGATTTTAATTGGTTTTGGTTTTGGTTAACCGGTTAAAAATCGGTTTTTTTTTTAATTTGGTTTTGGTTAACCAATTCTAAAAAATATGGATATAGTTTTTAAAATTGTTTTATTAAACTGGTTAACCAAAATGTGGTTATGATTTTTTAACCGGTTAACCACATTTTGATTTTTTTATGAACACCCCTACAAGCTAGTACATACATGTTGCTTTTTTCCCAAGCAAGATAATTCGCATAATTTTTGTCAGGTTTAGGCCGAGAACCATCAATGAATTCAAATTTATTTTTCGATTTCAAGGCAAGATGCATTCACTCTTGACCAAGCATGATAGTTGGAAGGAGTTAAAGTAACATTCACAATTGAGGCTCTAGGATTCTCACCTAGATGTAAGTAATAAGGACTATACAGATCTAGATTTGTGCTCTTAGAACTCGTAGGTGGTGAATTCGACTTGTTTCGGCGACTCGGAATGTGCTGTAGCTTGGAGAGTTGATTCAAGAGCTTCGTAATGCTCTGAACATTGCTCAGAGAGAACGTATCGTCCATGTCTGATCCTAGATCCTCTATTTGTTCCTCATTCGCCAATCGCCATGGATGGGCCGAATCGAGAACCCTCAGCAAGAACCTTGTCTTTCTTCCTTGCCTTCTCAAATTCTCTTCACAAATGCAACTTTCACACTCACTACACCATGACAAAAGTGTGAGCACAATCAATTTGAGGTTGCAGAAATTCAGTAACGATGAGAGAAGAAAATTAAGAGAAAGGAAAAAATCAGTATAAGATAAACTTGATGAAATCGAATAGAACATCTCAAACTGTGACTCATTACAAGAGTTGATATATATACAATATAACTAAGAGCACCTAACTAATTATACCATGGTTATTTTCTAATCATACATCTAACAGATTTTTAACTATGGTAAATTAGTGAGCACAGTTAATAAACTTGATTAACTAACTTCCTAATGTAATAGATAATGTAAAGTTGATATAACATCTAGTAGTATTTTCTTAATTATGATTCTAGTGCACATTCCATTTACTACAAGTTCCACAAAGATATCATTTCTAAATGGCTTAAAGGGTACGAAACATCCTTCATATTATTTAGATTTTGAAATTGAACTAGATCCATTTAATTTTAATTTTAATTTTAATTTTAATTTATATAAGTATTTAAAAGAAAAAAAAATCCAATATCATTATCAATGGTAATGCTCGACGTCTATCAAACATATAGACGGAGATTTTTTAACTCGAAATAATATAAAAAAAAAACAAGATTTATTTTATTCATTAAATAAGTGTAAAATTTAATTTATATGTAATTATATATAATAGAGACTAATCTATTTTTAAATTTGTAAAGAGTAGCCGAACAAATGAACAATTTGCTTATAAAAGGAAAAAAGTAAATTTCGTCAAAATTGAAAATAGATTGTATTTTTTTTTCTTCAAAGATAGTAGGTTATATTTCATTAATTATTGAAAAATAAAATACAAAGATGTTCAAAAGCAGGACAGCATAATGAAAGCTGGGGATTTCCCAAAAAACACTACACTGAAAGTATTCATCCAACGGTGCATGGTCGAAAAACAAAGAAAAATCTTAAAGAAGAAAGAATAATAAATCAAATTGAATGCAACTAAGAGCTTGCCTCATGGAGATGACGACCTAAACTGGAAGTTCTTTGGATTTCACAGAGCAACTTGACAGAGCTTGCTAGAATGGCAGACGGCATTGAAGTAGAACCTTCAAAAATCAACTAGTTGCGAGCTTTCCAACAGTTCCAGCAAATGATGGCAAGCAATTGAGGATTACGGTCAGCATTTTTCAACGGGTTAAGCATCTTTGTTGATGCAATCCACCATGTCCAAAAGTCGTTAGGACTCTGAAGGGGAAGACAGTCATGAAGATAACTCTGAGACCATACATCTTTAATTCTAGAGCAATCGATCAAACAATGAGTGACTGTTTCGGTTACTTCATGATAGCAGGGGCATATTGGTGATATATATGAGATGCGGTGATGAATCTGAGTAAGCACCAAAAGCCGGCCATGGAGAACTTTCCAGATAAATAGCTTAATTTTGTGAGGCAAGTTCAACTTCTATAGATCAATCCACGGCTTTTTCTGCTATATATAATTAGGGCAAAGCTCCAGAGGCGGATGGTAAAATAAATAACCAATTCTGTAACCTGAAGCTGTATCATATTACTTGGATTTGTTCAAATTCCATTGCAATTTGTCCCTACTCTACTGAATTTTAACTGACAAAATCCTGTTTACAACGTCTTGGGAAAATAATTATTGAATGAGATTCTGATTCCAATTCCTATCTTCAGTAATTAGATCTTTAACTCTTGGAACCAACTCAGAAATAGCCTGTCTATTTGGCATGTCATAAATCATTAAAGGATACGGAGGAGGCAGCCAAGGATCCTCAAAGGTTCGGATATTCTCTCTAGTACCCACAGTCCAATTAAGACCTTTTTCAACAATCTTTCGGCCTTCCAGTATGCTCCTCCATCCCCAAGAAGGTAAGACTCCAATTTCTACCGTTATAGCATTACCATTGCTAAAGTATTTACCTCTTAGGATTTTGGATAATAAGGAAGTAGGCTGTGTTATGAGTCGCCAAAACTGTTTGCCTAAAAGTGCTAGATTTTGGATTTTGAGATCTTTAAATCCAATGCCTCCTTCTTTTCGTGAGTGAGTCATAGTGTCCCAACTAATCCAAGCCATCCGCCTTTCAGAACCTTTTTGTAATACTATTATCAGTTGACCAACTACAAGCAATACACACTTTTGGACATTTTTTTTGTTAATTAGAATAGATTCTCTCAATTGTTAAAAAAATTGAAAAAATAAAGTACGATCTCTAATTTTTTATTGTTTTCTCTCATATTTTTTTTCGATCCTACTTATAAAATTAACGATAAAAAATTACACTTTACTCTTTTAATTGTTAAAAAAATTGAGAAATATCCTCTGTGTATTTAACGAAAGACACTTTTCTTCAATTTTATCCGTAGAAGACCTTTTTAAAGTTTCAAAATGAATTAAAACTAATTTTCTTAAAATTTTAGAAATTTGCCTTATTTAAGAAAATAAGTTTTAACTAAAGCTTGAAAATTAAAATATATAAAAATTAATATAATTAAAATTTTAAATTTAAAAATTAATAAATAACTAATAATATATTAGTTTTTGACTTATTAAATTAAAAAACACGGTAGATAATTAAAAAAAATTAAATAATATAATAATAAATAACGGGATAACGTTGTGAAAGCAAACAAACAGTATTGTCGAATGCCGATCGGCGTATACAGCCGTCCCTAAACTGCTGCCAATCTTTTCATAAAAGAGTGGTAGTTCAAATTTTACAATTTTATTCCACTTGTCTTTATCACTTGAAAGTTGAAATGCTTTGAAAATTTGGAGATCAGAATAAATAAACCTTACGTAAGAATTAATGTATACAGTATCAATTAATGCGGTTTAATGTTCCATTTAATTTATCAATTATCAAAATTATCACTCTTTCTTTTTTTTTTTTTTCTGAGCTGTTATATGTGGTGCTGTATAAATTATACGAAAGTACTAAATTGCATCGTGTTAAAGACGTCGTCCAATCAAATTTAGGTAAATACAACAATTAAACGCGGGACACTATGATTTTTAGAATCGAATCGATAATTAATTCGGTCATATGATTGAATTACTGGGTTATTAGTTTAATTGGTGGGTCATTAATTCATTCGGTTGATTCGGTCATAATTAAATAAAAAATATAAAAATAAAATTAAAATTAAAAATTAAAATAAATATTTTTAAAAATATATTAATAACAATCAAATATCAATTCTTAGATATAATTTACAATATAAAAAGAGATAAGAAATTAGTTATTAGTATAAAATATTTTTTAATTTAAATAAATAAAAAAAAAACAAAAGATAACACAATCAATACCAATATATCAATTTATTTATATATCATGTGTTGTTATTTGTTTAGTATCTATATAATTCATACTTAAAAAGATAAAACAAAAATAAAAATTCGTAAAGTGGCTTAGCATTCAAGCTGCTCCGTGTTTAAATCTCCCTGGGTTCACTTTTGGACTTATGAACTTTGTGGGAGTTTCTTCGACGGTTCAGCAGCATGCAGGTGTACCGTGGACCCGCGCGGATCAAGTCCGATTTGAAGCACAAATCAACCGGTTTTCAACGGATTTAACCACCATTGACCGATTCAAATACAAATTCGGTCTAACTGACTAATCGAATCAGCCAAATTATTAGTTTATCAGTTTTCGGTCGATTGAGAGTGTGGCGAACTCCATAATTAATATAGAGTTTGCTGGTGGTGCGACCAACTTGCCTTAATTAAAAAAAAATTTGTATTTCAAAAAATAAAATTCAAAAATCTTAGTTTCAGAAATTAATTCATTTTTTTATTTTATATTAAAAAAAAATTTAGAAAAATCCAAGAAAGAAAAGTAGGAGGAGGAAAAAGCAAAAAGAGACATCAATAGAGATAGAAGGAGATCTAATTAAGAAGAAAGAGAGAAATAAAGAAAGAGAAATTATTGGAGAGGAAGAAAAAGTTGAAGGAGAAGAAAAGAGAAGGAAGAGGTGACGACGCCCCCAAAAGTTACTATTGCCGCCATTGTCGCCGCAGAATATGGATGAGGAGGGATTGACAGAGAGAAGAGAGGAAGAGACACCAATGGAGAGAGAAGCAGGTCGAAGAAGAAAATGAGAGATAAAGAAAGAGAACCCGTTGGGAGAGGAAGAAAAAGTTGAAGGAGAAGAAAAGGGAATAAAGAAGCGACTACGCGACACTATAACAGATATTGCAGCTGCAAGATAAGGAGAAGGGGGATTGACAGAGAGAGAAAAGAGTAAAAAAAGAGAGGGATATTGTTTCTTATGTTCAATCTAGATAGTTGCCAATGATGTGTGATTCTCAATCTTCTTCTCCCTTCTTACTCTTCAACAATGTGTTACTATTTATTGTTTATAGAAATGTTATATTATGTGTAAATAATTTATGCTGTTGATTGTTAAATATGGATGGAAGAGTTCTTACCTTGAGACTTACAAAAAATGAATCTATGCTTAAAAATTGAATCTATTCTTCTTCTCTTCTACCTTAATACTTAAAAACAGATATGTTCATGACATAAGAGAATGATTCTGCCAATAACAAATATAACACATTTCTTTAGTAGAATAATTATATTATGATTGTACTTAAATTTAAATATTGGAGTACTTGAAGTTAAATTATTCTTATTACAGGAGTACTTAAATTATTATTATTAGTATTGTTTTAATTACGTTAAACTAGTATTGTTGTCATTGTTCTTTGAATATTTAATATTAAATTATTATTATTATTATTGTTGTTGTGTTTGATGTTAATGTTTTTACTCCTCGATCTCTCGACACCAAAGTAATGAAAAAGAAAGAGCAAGAGAAAAAAAGAGACACCAATAAAGAAAAACATATCGAAGAAGAAATAGCGCGGTTATGTTATATATGGTATCAAAGAAAAAATGAGTGTTATTTCTGCCGCCGTTCAGGCCTCTGCCTTTGTCTTTTTTCATGTGAAAATGCAAAGGGAAAAAGAGACACCAATGGAGAAAAAAATAGCAAAAGAGGAATTGACAAAGAGGAGAGCAGAGAGAAAATGAGTGTTGTTTATACTGTCGTTCAGCTCTTTGCCTGTCTTTTTTCATGGAAAAGTTTTTGGGAGGAGAATGTTGTGGTATCAGAGCGGTTATGTTATGGTATCAGAGAAAAATGAGTGTTGCTTATGTTAAATTCAACTCTCTGCCTTTATCTTTCTTCATGTGAAAGTGTTATGTTGTGTATAAATAATTGCTGTTCTTAATTGTTAACTGTTAATTGAAGAATTCTCCTTCTCTTCGATCTTCATCTTCTCTATTTGTTCTAGGTAAAGATGAGAAAGGAGAGTTTCTTTCAGTTTTATTTTGTTATGGATAATTTAATCTCAAATCTATGAAGTAATTAATCTGTTAATTTAATAATTAAAATGGTTTTTTGATGTCAAATTGTAAATTAAAATGGTAACACTATTAACAAAAATCTTATGTGGCACAACAATTTTTAGATTGGCCTAAGATTAAAACGACTACAGAAAAAAATTTAAAAATAAAATTTTTTAAATTTCAAACAAAAGTACTTAAAATTAAATTATTATCATTGCACGGATTCTTAAATTATTATTATTATTAGTATTATTTCAATTGGAGTACTCGATGTTAAACTATTATTTTTGTTGTTCTTTAAGTACTTAGTATTAAATTATTATTTTTATTATTGTGTTTGATGTTAATATTTTTTTATCATTGTTAAAAGGAGAAATTGTAAAAGATATGAAAATTATCTTTCTAGACATTCATAAAGAGAATGCATAAAAGAAATTAAAGTTATCTGTTAACTCCAATAATAATGCACTTACTAAAAAGATTGTTTATCTCAATTTCAATAGGAAGGTAAAATTAAAAAAAAAAGTCATGATTATAATTGATTTATTTATGTATCAATTAACAAGATCTAACGGTGCTGACAAATCAATACCTTTAGAATATAAACAGCCACATCTTTGTTATTGCATATAGGACATATGCAAATAAGATTTATATCAGTTAACCAGTGAAACTTTTTCAATCACAAAATTCTCAACAAATGAATTTAATTTTTTGATTCTAATCACAAGATTCTTAACAAATGAATTTAATAATTTGATTGAATAAAAAAAATTGTTCTGTTTTTTTGTGAAAGGCTAATTTTATCATTAATTTTAATAAATTAATTTGTAATTTTAACATATTAACAATTCATTTAGAGATTAAAATTTCGGCTATGGATTCCTTGTTCCTACATTTTTGTAGGTTTATCATTAACCATCATAAAAATAATTACAAAATGTACTCCTTTTTTTTTTTTTGAAAAATTGACTAATTAGATTTTGACCCCTTTAACTTTTATTATTTACAATTTTTCTCTTTTTCTTTTAGTTTCAGATTCAAAAGAGAAGAGAGGTCTGCTAAGGTTTATAGATTGGAAAACCTAACTCTGCCCTCCCCTTTCTCACCAAACCCTATCGCTATGCCCTCCAATCTCAGTTCGCTGCAATAGCCCGGACACAAAATTCTCTTGCCGCATCACTCAGTGAGCTCTCACATTCACCGTACTATTCTCAATTTCACTGTATCCTTTTTGTTTTCGCGTGTTTGATGTTGCTTCCTGTTCGTTTAGGTTTCATCCCTGCGTCCGCCGCCGCTCCCTGCTTCTGCCGCCGCCGCGCAGGACTCTGCCTAAACGCTTGGAGGTTAGTTAATCATTATGCCTTTTCAATTCACAGTTGACCAGTATATTTATTTTTATGTTGATATGTGATTTTACTCTATGGTATTCCTGTGAAATTTTTTGATGAATTTTCAAGTGGGTTACCACCGTCTTATGTTTCAAGCGGGTTACTCTATGGTATTGCTATTAGAGGTTGTTGTTTCTTTCTTTTTTGTGTCACGAATTTCAGCGGCTAGATGCGAATCAGAGAAACTATACGGAAATAAAGTTGCACCTTGGTAACAGCTATAACTTTAGAACTAGTGGTAATAACTCATTCCAAAGTGCTTGTTCCAAGTTGCACCCTTACTAACCACTATTGCTTTCTATTGGCATCAAAGTGCTCTTAAACTTGCAGTCTTCTATCATACTTAATCGGCAATTGGAATAAGGCAATGCAGCTTAAAGTTTATATATATCCAAACACACCAAGGCAATCTATCAAACAGTTAAGGTGCAATTAAGAAACAACTTTAAGATGAGAAATTGAGAATAGAGAAATGAAAAAGACAATTCAGTTTAGAATGTTATGTTACTGGGATTACCTGAGAATTTCAATAGATTCCTATGGCAAATATGAGGATCCAGAGGAGCCTGTGGGTTGGGTCTGCTACTTCACCGTCAATGAAGAGGAACGGAGGCACCAAAGCGCGACATCAGCGACGGTAACCTGGCGGCTTTGGACAAGGCGACGATAACCTAGCAACGGCGGAGCTTTCACTCCGGCAACGACGGGATCTTCGAGCTCAACGGCAGCGAAGAGGAACGGGTGGAACGAAGCAGAAGGGGGAATTGCACTACCTACTTTTTTTTGGTGGAATTGCACTGCCTACTTTTTTTTGTTTTGTTGTGGTTTTTAGTCACTTGATAAGAATTAAACTTGTATTTTGCTGCTTCATGTTAATGCCTTCTGAATTTCGATTATTTTTTATTATCCTATGTTATGTAGGAACAAATGTGTTGAGAAAGGAAACTGGTCATTCAAACTCTGGGTTGCTGTGGGGGATCAACAGTCAAGCCTTCAATATTACTCCTTTTTATTACAAAGAGAAGTGGAACATTTACTATGAAATTTTTAGCTTTTGATTTGAGTTTATGTTTTAGTTATTAGCACATGAAAAGAAAAACCGAAGTTGTTGATGTAATGGGTTTAACTTGCTGAAGTCTGTAATGTAGAAGACTGCTTAGAACTTATGTTTGATTGATGTAATTAGAATTTAGCACAGGATGTTGCTATTGTGCCCCGTTTTTGATTGGCTCGCTGTTGTATCATTTTTTTTCCCACTTTTTTGTTTTGGGTGTTTTGTTTCCCTAACATATTGTTAGTATACTAGTTGAGCATGCAAATATTGTGTATGATGTAGAGAGCTAACCATTCTATTAAGGTAATCACTCAAAGCTGTAAAAGTTGTATATAATATTGTCTTGTAGATTTTTTATTTTTTGGGTGGGGTTTAGTCATGTTTTGTATTTCATGATGTCATGTAAATATATTTTTTTGGGGGTTTTGATTCATGTAAATATTGATATTTCTTTTTTTTAAATAAAGGTCCAATCCAGCTCAAGTTCTGATTTGTTTTCTTATCTTGTTATTTATATTAGTGAAATGGAATCCATATGTTTAGATTTTGAGGGCTTCATTGTGTTTATGTCTGTTGTCACACTCACTTCCTGACTCTTCAGGAAATATAGTTTAGTAAGAAAGTCCATTAACTTTTGATTTTTTTTTCTCATCTATTTTGTATCCCCATCTTAAAGCATTAGAGATTTAGAGTTGTAAATCTTGTTTTCATATGTCCGTTTTCATGAAATATATTTTTTGTAGAGTCCATTTAAATTCATTCAGATAATTGCCCAAGGCAATTCTTGATGCCCCTAAAATTAACATCATGGACAGAATCCACCTATCTCCTCTTAATGGAGGATTCCCCCATAATGAAACAGGTGTAAAAAAAATTGCAAATAAAACAAAATGCTTTGGAAATTCTGTGTTTCATTGTGCGTGTTGATGATTGTTATTAATATTGCCAAAAAGCACAATTTTTGTATAGGTTTAAAAAAACCTTTATCACATTGTTCCTTACCCCCAACCTTCTACAAAAGATGTTAAGTAATGGTGAAGCGTCTTTCAGGGTTGGGGTTAGTGTCTTGGAAGAAGAAATAAGAACATTTTACTTCTAATTTTATAGCATATTAGTTTTGACTTTTGAACAATGTAGGTCATCTTTGCTTAATTGCATGTAACGTGAACATTTTTATTTATTCTCCCAAGATATAATCTGATTTTACCACAATTAAATTTATAAAATATCAATAATTGTTTAGCATGTCTACCATCAAGTCTTGGCGATTTGAATTTCCATTTTTTTTAAATCAAGCCAAGGTATACTGGTAATCAATTATTTAGTTAAAAAAAAATTGTATAAATTAATATATAAATATATAGTGGTTGAGTGAATAATTAATGTTTTGTAACCGATAATGTAAAGGGAACTAGTAATATAGAATTGTAAAACATAGAAGGATAAATTAGTGTAAATAACTTATGAAACATAGCTTAGTATTTTGTCTTTCAAGAAAATATTAAAAATATCTAAAAAGATAATTCTTCATTCCCAAAAATGTCTTCATGCTCTGCTTCCACCTTGGTCTTATATTGCCAAGCATTTTCTTGTATTACGAGACACAAATCGTTGTACTCCTCTAAAACCAGATCCACGGCAAGTCTCATTCGTGTGGAGTCGTTAATCTGCTTAGAGCACCAACGATATAATTCTAATTAGAAGTTTGTTGGAAAAATTATTTTAAAAATACTTTCTTATAAATATGACCTGAATATTGAAGTCATCTTGTAAAATACATTCTCTCATCCAACCGGTCACCCAAACTCTGCTATCATTCCTATGATAAAAAGCATTCAACAAATACTTATTATATACATATAAGATATAATCTATTGAACGATTTATGATATTTAAAAAAATATATATATAATATTAGACTTACGATCTATTTTTTTGAGTGGGTAGGCCAAAAGGTGTCATAGGCCAAAAAGTGGAGCAATCTACAACTTTAGACTTATCATCAGCAAAAATATGATCATCTAACATCGCTTCTAAATAAGTTTCCTGTACAAGAGTGAATTCATGACAAAAAAAAGAAGAGTGAATTGTAATTGATTTAAATTAACTAAGAGTACTAGTTACAACAAATGGTTATTTAATTTGTTAAGTGATTCTAGATGATTGAGTACTGGTTTAGAATAAATAATAACCACTTTAATTGCGTTCCTTTTGCGTTGCTGATGTTTTTCGACACAAGGCAGTGAATCCAATATGATTAGACGACGACTCGTAAAGTCCACAATGACCAAATACTAATATAGTTCCTCACAGATAGGGATAAAAACCAGCGATAAACCTTAAACCATTATAAACACTAAAACAAATTTTAGGCATATTAATGGGAAACAAATTGGTCACTTGTACCCTAGCTAGCGACGTGGCTAATTTTGAGTGAAATATATGCTCCAAGGAAATCAGAGATAACCTCAGCCGGTGTGTATTTGTCGCTTAAAGCATATTGCTGCATACAAAAAAAATTGTTAAATGAAAATATGTCTTCAATTTAACAACTATTTTTGAATTGATAATTTAATTATACACTTTACTCGTGTGAGTACATAGCATGGTTTAGTCTAGAAACAAGAACTTCCTTATAAATTAGTATATCCACTCAAACTATTAGACAGAAAAAATTAACTAATAATTTAAAGATATTATAGGGATAACTTTACTGCAAAATGTTCAGGCATGAACCAGCAAATTGGATCTTCATTCCTACGTCGAAATACACGTGTCATCATAAGTGCCACCAGATTTATAACCTACAATATATTAAAATTATATGTAAAACATGTTTATATGTAAATAGAGGCTTAAAAATATAATTACAAGAAATTGTATAACATGCATTGACCTCTATACTTACTCGTGATTCGACACATCTCTCCGGCACAAGACATCTAAATGTACTTCTATAACCTTTTTCATCTGAGATTACCAACTCTTCAGAACTGCCAAAATCATAAAGTGATTAGTTGGGAGAATCATAGAATTTCTACACCATTACATTATACACATAATCATTAACCACACGTACGGATCTAACGTTTTCGAAAAAATATAGGTTGCAACAGCGGCTTGAGAATCGGTTAACATCATCGAAGCAGTAGGCTCAAATGCAATAAGTGTCCATCACTGCTCATAAAAAAAATAGTTTCAAGGTAACAATAAAAAATAAGGAAAAAAGAAAAACATAAACGAAAGAAGGAAAAAATTAGGGTTACCTTTGGCAGTACAGCTCCTACTCTAACATGTGGTTGTCCATTAGATGAAGTTGAAGCTTCACGAGTAATATCCAAGTGGAATAACTTCTTGGGTTGAATTGGCATGATACCAGTAAGATCACTAGTTTTTGTACTTTCCGAAGAATGCATAACTACAGTAGGATCCAACATCGAACTACTATTTGTGGAAGTTTTCTGTTGTGCCATGATCAAATCAATTTTTTGGTGTAGAACATGAATGACCGATTCTAAATTTTCTATTCTTTTTGTTATATCGTTAAACATACTCTTGAACTGTGTATTTTTTATTGGAGCCATCTTCTACTACTCGCTCAGATAGTATTTTGTCTTGTACGGTACCATATAACCCCTTAAGATGAATATATAGCGAATTCAGTTATAAAAGATAAGATAAGATAAAAATAATACGAATTTTAAGATATTTTATTTTTATCATCTTTTTTAAAAAAGGTTATCTAATTAGAGTAAAAAGATAAGAAGTTAAGAATAATAAGATTACATAAAAAAATCTAATATTATCTTTTTTAAAAATATAATATTAGAAATATAAAACAAAAAATTATTATTAATTTAATACAAGATAAAGGCTGGGTAATTTATGCCGTGGAAACTATTTTAATTTTGGATATATATTTTTTTTAATTTAAAGTATAATGACTAATTTTTGCTTATCATATTTAAATTTAAACTTTAAAAGAGAATTAATTGTGGAAAACATAATCTTATTCCTATATATAAACGCTCAAGCATAGAACACTATTAACTATCTCTACTAAAACTAAAATTACAATCTAATAGAGCTATGGAAGAAAAAGTAGTAGACGATCACATTGGATCTTCTTCGATGGAAATTATTGAAAATTCTCCGTTGAAACAAATACTACATGCCATAGAGGTAATATATCCAACTCATGATAATATTGCAATGTTATTTATATATACCAATGCTAATTTTCTATTTTATAATGTAGTCTTTATCCAAGAGAGTTGATGAGATGGAGAAGGCAATGTGGATGGCGAAGAAGTCACTTGATAAATTAACCTCCCTTCAATGTAAAACTGATGAGAAGCATGAGAAATTCGACAATACGGACCTATATGAGATGAAGAATAAACCCTGTGATGATGTAACGAAGAAAAACTCTAGCCCGTTGCAAGTAAAGTCCGAAAATTGTGTGTTTACGGATTTATCCGACGAGAATAAGGACGTTGAGATTTTGCACAATCTGCCATCATCGTTCTACAAAGGCATGCAAATATGACTGGATGGAGAAGAAAAATCGAAGCCAAAGTCAAGATTCGGTATTCATAGAAATAGCAAAACTAATAAAACTGTGCAAGAACTTCCGAGTACGTTTCTAAGGCAAAAGGACAAATTGGCAAGATTTAATAATCCACCATCTATCCAAAATATGGCGTTTGCACGACCAGCTAAAATGCCAAAAATTGAGCACAAAGGTCAACTATCAAGCAAGATGGCGGAAACTAGAGTACGCAAAGGGCCTTTAACTTTCACCATAGACAAAGAACGGTTAACGACCGCTGCGAAACAAAAAAAAATGGCTTTCAAGAACACTTCTATCCCAAAGGTATTTGATTTAGTTAAAAAAAAATTATTGGCATAGTATTCAAATACGTATATTGTGGATAACCTTTACGTTTTGTGTAGAATCTTAACTGTTCATTCAAACCACCACAATATATGAGGTTGAGTGAGGATTTGGTCAACATGGCTATGTATATCTTTGCTGCTAATAATGATATAGCGTGAGCATTTTTTTTAATCTTTTATTTTTAATTTTAGTTCTCTCTGTGGCTAACGTGTTGGCTTTATGTTAGAGAGGATTTGATTCATATTCACGATACAACTGCAACTAGAAAAGATCTGTTCTGTCTCGTACCTGGAAAGCAAGTGTCTGAACTGGTAATAAAGCTGATGGCATTGAAGGTAACATCAAATATTAGCATGACCAAATTAAAAAATGTTTGGTCCCTTCCACCATCATTTGCGATAAGTCAAAATCTTGATTTTCTGGATATTAATTAAGTAAAATAAATAACCATTGTGCTCAAACATTCCCATGATGATGTTACGTTACATATGGAAGATCATGACCTACTAGAAAAATATGCACATTATATGCCACCAACCCGTGACCTTCAATTTGTAAGTTCTCATTAATTATTGGAATATTTTTATTATAATAAAAAGTACTCAAACTTGTACTTATACATATTACATCGTATTTGTTATACAGATATATGTCCCAATCAAGGATAATGATCACTGGTATCTAATGGTAATGAGCATCCCTGAAAAAATACTTTATCATTTAGACTCTCACTGTAAGGTTGAAGATGATGAACCACGCAAGCATCATATTAGAAATATAGTAAGTTCTCCTACTATAGAAACAAATTTAATAATAACATTACCTCGAATAATAAAGCACACTATTCTTATTACAGGGAGTGGCTCTTTCTGAAATAATATTTTCAGAGAAGTATGTAAAATGTGGTATACAAGAAATAGTGAGTTTTGAGGGTTGGGAAGTCCATAAAGCAATAGGTATTCCTAGGTGCTCAAATAGG